>NC_140911.1:10346730-10906481 GCF_045865225.1 Trachurus japonicus
CGAAGAGTCAATGCCAGGTATTCACACTGCTGAGGCCTTTACTTCCAACATGGGGATGTCTGCAGGAAGATTTAGATTTCATGTGATGAATAACATGCAGCGCCAAAACATGTGGTGTCCATGGTGCACACACACATAAGTGTAATCAGGACATATAGCCATGGGGAGGCTCAGGGTAATGTACCTTACAACATAAGAGCAGAGACAGAGAGAGTCGGTGAAAAGTCATGCACAAAGAGAGAAGCACAACAGAGAGATCCATCGTTCCTGTCCTACTTTCCACCACCAGTTCTCCTTCTCTCTCCCAGCCTCAGTCTTTTGGGAGGGATCAGTGAAAAACAGCCTGTCAGCAAAGTTCAGGCTACACTGTGAATCCAGAGCCATTTCCTCCTAATTCAAAGCTTCCCCTCTGCAACACCGTCGATGAGGTGAGTAAAGAGAAATCCGTTTTACACTGCAGATGCTACCTCACAGGAGATACAGACTGGTGCAAAGCAGTGTAACTCTTGAAAGGCATGTACCATCATATTATTCTTAGATTTTAAGGGATGAATGCTTGGCTCCAACCGTTTCCATCTAGGTATGACTGTTGCACAATCAAGGGGGCAGGCAAACACATGCAGAAACTCTGATATAAAAAGACACTTTTAGACTTCTATGATGTGTATCGACACTTTGACACTAATCTACCTGCAGATATTCGCTAGTGAAATGCACACTTGCAAACTCGTGTTTTAATCCGATCAAAGAAAAACAACAACGTGGTGCTGTTCTGTTTCTTAGTGACTGACAGATGAAGTTCACTTGCAGTCAGGAGGCCTGGAGTTTTCCCATTCTTTTAAATTGAACATGCAAATCCACAAACGCTCAGGTCATATACTGTAGATTTTCCCCGCTCTCATGCCCTGGACCCCTCACTGACTGACACTACTGTTTGGATTTTTCATTTGGACCATATCACTGTGGTTTGGCCTAAGTGCCACCAGCCGACATCTTTGCCAGCCAGACGTCTGCACTTGAAAGGATGAATAAAGATTTGCTTTGGATCATGCTTTCTGGACTGTCACAATCCATCTGCTCACATATACATGTATGTTTAACCTATACAGTAGTTTGACTGTCTGTCTGTCTGTCTGCTGAGTTCCTCTTGCTGATGTTTCATGGCTATAGAATAAATTGGTAAGTCTCTGCTGATCTCCTCAGTGCTGAACACAATGAGCAGGCTGACATGTCTGGTCATATGCACGTGAGGAACATGCACTGTTAACCATTGTCTTTGCTGCACACAGGATGTATTGTCTGTGCACCACAGTGACAACCTGGCAGGCTGACGTGTCGGGACGCTGGTGACAGCGGAGGAAACCGCAGGACAGCACGACTTGTTTACTTGCAGAGGAGGAATTTACCATTTGTCTTGACTTCCATGACTGGTTGTGTGTGTGTGCGTGTGTCTGGGGAGAACCACAGTGTCTTGAGCATTCGCAGCTTGTCATACTGAACAATAGGTTGTTATACAAAACCCACACTCCACACTTGTGCCACCCTTGGTCTGGGTAGAGAGAGAGAAACAGAATGAAGGTAGGGTGTGTGTGTGTGTGTGTGTGAGTGTGTGTGTGGGATGGGGATACGGTGGGTGGTAGGAAGAGACATATAATCTGTCATAAGTTTCTGTGTGTGTGCTTTGTAACGCAGGGACTTGTCACAAATATCTGTGTGTGTATGTGTGTATAATCTAAACTTTGCTCCGTGTGTGTGTGTGTGCTCTCCTTGGCATGACTGAGCGGGTCTCAAGGCCGTGCCAAGGCTGCGGTTATTCTCCAGCCAGAGGCATAGGAGCACAGATACTTCATTATGGCCTCATTCATCACCCCTGGGACAGCTTGGCACCGCTCTCAGTCCCCCTTCTCCTCCTCCTTCTCCTCTTCTTCCTCTTCCCACCTCCGTCTAACCTCCTCCCTCGCTCCTGTCTATACTTACAGCTGCACAGGTCTGTTTCCCAGCATCTCCTCAACCTCATCTCACTCGCTCACTCACTGCACTTTCCCTTTTATGTTTCTTTCCTCAGGTCAGATTCCTTCCTCTCGCTCTTTAGTGTTTCTTACTCCGCTCCAGCGTTTTCCTGCTCTTACTTTACTTACCTTTGTCTAACCTTCACTCTATACCTCCTCTTTCTGTTTTAATTAACTCTCTCTAATCCTCTGTGTCTGTCTGTCTTGACCCCTCCTCCCAGGCTTTCATTAACTCCCTCACTTCTTCTTCTCTCCCTCTCCCCTTGGTCTCAGCTCATTTTTCATTCCTGTTAGGGCCGCTGCTCCTGCTCCTCCTCCAATAACAGATCTACAGCCTGATCTGCTGCATTAGCTCAGTTGTGGCAACCACTGTTTGATATTTTGGAGAATGTGCTTGTTTTCTTTCTCTCTTAGAGTTAGACAAGATGATTGATATCGTCTATTATCTGTGTCTCAATTACAGAGCTAGAGCTTGTAGGCAATCAGCCTAGTTTCGTCTAAAGACTGAAAGGGGGAAACAGCTTGCCTAGTTCTGTCCAAAGTTGAAAACCTACCTACCACAGGCTTTGAAGATACTTTCACATTTAATTTTATGCGCATGTCTAGTTCAGAGCAGATGTCCGAGCTGATGGTGGTTGAATTTTTCGTGTAGTGCCGTGTTTGCCGTGGGTTTCACTGACCTCCTACACCTGTGCACCATTTTCAAACAACAAAAGATCTCACTCAGCAAAATCAGTTTTGAAGTTTTTCTGCCAATAAACTATGTTCATGATATTATTTAGCTAAAGTTATTTAATCATTTGTTTCATTTTTGTAAAAAAGAAAAAGAAAAATCTATACTTTTGAGCATAGATGAGTGGTATCGATTTGTCCTGTCTTGCTCAAGGAAAAGAAGGGAATAAATACATAAAACAAATACGAGAGGAGCCTTAAATTATATGTTTTGCTATTTGCCACAGATTGTATCATCACCACTTGGGGAAGCTTTAATCTCTTTTAAGGCACAAGAAGCAATTCGAGGAGCCTACGGCACAGAATGTGTGTGTGTGTGTGTGTGTGTGTGCGTGTTTGGCCCTTTACAGTACTTTTCCAAACCCACAACTTGTGTATGTAGTTAATGTGAGTGTGTGTGTTTGTGTGTTTGGACCACACGTGTGGGGAGCCTACCTGCTGTCCCATATGGTTGGCATTCAGCCTAATTAAAGCTTTTGTTGCCCCACAAACTGGGTGTATAGCCATAAGTGCTCCCCGAAGTCCTGTATTTATGGCAACTTGGCATTATAAACAAGGATAAAAGGAGAGCTGAGACAAGTCTGATTTCTCTGCACGTCGCCATAGAGACAGAGGAAAAGTTCCCAGGCAACACAGCAGCAAACCGGCGATGCCAGCTCACAAGCCCACGATATGACTGTAAACGGTGCCAGTGGCATATAAACTGCCTTGATTTCACTTTTAATCATCTTTCAACTGATTTCTGGTCAGAAAGATGTTTAATTCTGCAAGATGAAGAAAAATGAGAAGGAGGTACATCAGGATTTTAATGTACTCATATCACAAAAATATAAATGAAATATGCAAAAGGATCCAAGGTTCTCAGGGAAGATAAACTGATGTGCCTTTAACTATCTCGCTCCTGCCATCTATGACACTGATCAATTTGACAGTTATGTGGTCTCCATGCAACCTTTTCCACTCTCTATGCTGCTTACCCCACATAGCAGTCATACCTCTGGGACTAGCTAAGGGTGACCTGAGTAGGAGACATTTGACACCAAAACATTGACACATGACCCTGAGCTCGAAGGCTGAGGTCATCGCAGAGAAGCTGCCCTCACGCAGCCTGAATAATGACCACCCTCTATACCCACCATGCAGACCCACCACATGAGAACCACACACAGTACATAAAGACTGAAGCCTCGATGAATTGGCAAACATAGACGAACTGCTATCAGCTCGGCTAAGAGCATGAAACCCATTGCTCTCGCTGTAATTCAGTTCATAATTATCCTCCATCAGGACTTTAATGAACTGTGTGAGAGCTGGCACTTCCTCCCGCTCGCTGTGAAACCAAAAATAGCTCTGTTTTGGGTGGCACATGCAGCAGATGGATCAAAAACAAAGTATTTCCACTGCCAAATTTTCCACCATGAAACTTTTTCCAACAGACAGAGGTGGTGTGTTGTCGGTCTGTTATGGGGCACTCTGTTCTTGACCGAACATGATGGAAAAACATGGGAGGTGTGGAACATAATCAAATTAGCTTGCCGCTAACGTTGTGGCTCAGCTGTGTGTCTCATTTCCTTATTAACCCACACTGGAGATCTAAGGCCACTCCACATCCTATGAAACCCCAATCCATCTCTTCATGTGTAATGAATGCTTGACAGGACAGGAGGCAGCCCCTCAGCTAAGCGAATGCTACTCAGGCCACTTTCACAACAATGTCAGGAGATGGTGAAAGGAGATAGGTGAAGAACAACATCTGGGGCCTCTTTGATCGCTGATGACTCTTCGTGGGAGAGAAAAAGTGTGTGTGTGTGTGTGGTAGGGGGATGGGGGGCAAGTCTGAACATATTTCTCCATCTCTATGTGTGTTATCAAGGGCAGAAATGACTCAGGAGTGACACGACCATCCGCTGCAAAAGCAAAAGCTTTTCCTCCCACGTCAGCATAAAAGTTCAGGCAGAAGAAGTTCAACTAGAGGATACTGGAGGGCTTCCACTCACCAGCCATTCACCCTGTGAGGACACATCCGACGTGCATGCCCTGAAAAACTGCTGCTAGAGGCCTTTTTTCACATATTTGAATTTGAAAAACACAAAAAAAACATCTTCCACTGACAACCGTGAACAAAGCGCTATTGTTGTATCCAGGTCTCAGCATGACGATGACTTGATTTCCATGAGATTTTTATGGTAATTGACTTCATCTCTGTAACCTAATCAAGGTTTTAGGCAGTAAACAGCGAGAAAATGAGAACATCGAGTGGAGCTGTGGTTGAAATGTTAGAAAACTGAGAGTGTTGTTCTGGCTCACTGAAGAGACAGCACTTTGACATGTTATTACATTAAGTTATGCTGCTGAAGATAGTTGGTTTGGCTGCCACATGACAAAGAGGGTCATATTCCTGGCGGAGACCCTTCAACCCATCTTCAATTTCATTTTCACTTCCCCCTCATTTTACCAATTTTTTATGGTTTCATGATGCCTTCCTGGTCCAGTTGTTCTTTCTCTGACCGGCTTCCACTCCCTTTCTCTTTATTCATCTGCCTCAATCCACTTATTCCCAAGCCACTCTATATCTGTCTCCCTGCCTCTCCATCTTTCCCTCTCACACTCCTCCCCCTTAATCACTCCCATCACTCTCATGTGAAGAGAGGGGAAGCGGGAGTGGGAGAGGGACTCTTGTGTTTGACGGACAGGTCCGGAGTGCAGACATCCCCCTGTGGTCGACCTTATCAACGGCAGACTTGAGTGGCAGCCTGCTTTTTCTGGGCGCACTTTTCGCCTCTGGTAGTCTCCAGAGCTCTGTCTATGGATGTGTGTGTGTGTGTGTGTGTGTGTGAATTTGTGTGTGTCCATGTGACACATCTGAGACTCGGCCTGTCTGATAAGATGGCTAAGTACACAAAGGAATGTAATTGAAATCTGTTGTTTAATTTAAATGAAGGTGGTGCTGATATATATTTTTTTAATTGAAATAACCTTCAGATGTCATTCAGCGTCTTCAGTGGAGAAGAAAAAAGCTTTTGTTTCAGTTGAAGCTCCCCCACAAATTTTATCCTAACTGTGACACAACCCAATTATCCACTTTCATTGCTGTTTCATTCGGGTCCCATCCTTTCTGATCCCTCAGTCTGAGAGCTTCACTGCGGCTAAATGTCCCAAGATGAATGTTGTCTGGTAGGAGATGAAGACAAAGTACAGCTTTTGTGTGATGCAGAAAGCAGCAAAGAAGGATGCGACAAAAAGAAGGTGTAGATGACCAGAAGGTATTTCTTTCTACTTATTACACGGCTCTATTGAATGCTGCTCTCTGATTGGTCCAGCGCTGCGTTCTGCGGTCTGTTATTTCTGTATAACGGACCGTCGTCAAGTATAACAGACCGTTGCTAGGGACAGCGCTCTGATCAGCGCAGTACAGAAAAGAGAAACTGCAGGATATTTACCTTGTGTTTCATTTTTACCGTCATTAAACAGCGTCGGACTAATAGTGATGTTAGAGATAAATGATTTGTAACTCGTTACAAGGAGAGTGGAGGCTCCTTCCACATCGCTGCTGGAAACCAAACCTGCTGATCAGAGCCTCTGACCCGGTGTCACAGCTCTCCTCTCGTCTCGGTGCAGCTGGCACCGCGGCTCCGCGACACAAACGCACCCCGTAAACAGTAAAGTTAATCTCTTGTTTATGACAGATACGACTACACACAATACACACATCGTAACACGTGTATGGTAATCTATCGATCCACTGATTGATTATCAAAGGCTTCAAATGCACGAACGGGAGGAGGCTCGGCAAAACAGCGGAAGTGACCGGTCTTGCAGATTCGCTAAATGCAATTCTAAATCGATGAAAGTCGTATTTTGATCAGAATTATGTTTCAAATTAATTATTTCACTCGTAAACCGTGTAATAAGCGGGATAATGTATAGTTGGTCGGTTGTTATGGAGAAATAAACCCCTTCATGTTGAATGAAACCCCTCCGCTTCGCGTCGGGGTTCCATACAACCTGTCGGGGTTTATTTCTCCATAACAACCTCCGAACTATACATTATCCCTTACTTAAATAATCTTCTACATTTCAGAGTACTGGCACATTGATGTCCGGATGTTTGAGCCACAAAAGCTTGACAACTGACATCAGATTTTTGGATACAGACTAAAATTTCTTAAACTCTTGAACTGATCATCACAATTTTTTGGTCAGACATTCATGATGTTCAGAGGATGAATCCCAATGACTTAGGTAATCGAGACTTGTTCCTTTTACATCACCAGCTGGTCAGTTTTCACTTATCCTATGAAATATTTCCACTAGCTGAATTGTCACAAAAAAAATTCAGATGTTCATTGTCACCAGAGGACGAATCATAAACACTTACGTGATCCTAACACCTTTCCTGAAGTGTCACCAAGAGGTTAACACATTTTTTAAAAGGTCTCAAAAATTCTCTAGTGCTGTCATCAGGTCAAAAAATCTCACACATTATCAGCCTTTGTTGCACTTTGTGTTTAATTTTAATTGGCAAACGACACCATGCCAGTAGGCTTAATTAAGATGATGAACAGATCAGCATGTTAGCATTGTTTACATGCAGCTGTTCGCATTTAGCTTAAGGCACCACTATGCACCTTCTCAGAACTTCTGTCGACTCGTTGCTTTAAAAAAAAAAATCTCCCTTTCATCCACCTTGGAACAAACACAATGTTGCCAGGAGATGACGTCTCATTCGTGAAGAAAATTGTGGGAGGCGAAAAATTCACAGCTAAGGTGTCGAGCGTTACAGAGCCGAGTCTTCACAATAATAAAAGGACTCATTTCATAATTTTGATCCTGATCAAAGAAAATGGGTATAAAAGAAGACAGAACGGTGCCACAGCAAACTAAAAGTGTAAGAGCTGCACAATCACAGCCCTTTTAGAGATTCAGATGATGAAATGTAATTAGGATTAAAATCAATGGGACTGATCAATGCAGCTCTGAGTTGATACACCGCTGTGAGCCAGTTCCTTCGCATTGATCTGCCCTCTGTTGTAGGCTACTGCACAAATGCAGACTCTGGGTTTGGCAGCAGACAGAGGGTTGGGGGCGTGGGGGGTGGGTGGGTGATGCGACTACTCGCTTACCAAATCAATTGCCACACACTCACTGCCTGGGGAGCGAGTACAGACCCACATGCAGAATCCAATTCATTCATCCTTCTGTTTTCCATCCCCCCTCCCTCCCCGGCTCCCAAATGTTCATCTTCCTCTTGCTTTAGTGAGCTCAGCAGATTTTTTTTTGTCCTCCTTTATTCCTGAGAAACTTTGACATGAAGGATGTTTGTCTTAAGGTCTGGAAGGAAGTGGTAAAAGGATGAGAGGGCACGTCTTTACGCAACTGTCAACAAATCCATTTTATCTTGTAACTCCACTCTTGATTTGATTTTCCTACAGACACACACATACACACACAACTACACGATATGTTCCCTAGCAACACTTAAATCAGTCAGCACACAGGCCGTTCTTTTGAAGGTGTTGTTGCTGTAGGTGGGTGCTCGCAGCCCAGGTGCAGAGACACTGTGAGGTGCGCAAGGTGCAGGAAGAACAGGAAGCGGCAGGACTTCTGCTGCATGCGCTTTAACTCCAAGCTACTTTTTTTTTTTTTTTTTTACCTACCCCTTCCTTGTCTTTTAGCAGCTTCTCACACAAGGGTGTCATCAACAGAGCTGGCAGCATGTCTGTGTGGAATGCACTCTGGCAATTTACGGACACACTCCCATGGTCAATAAAGGCTGCTGGACCGGCGCTGGATCCCGCACATGTAAACTGTTCTTAAACTTGTCACGTCTGACATGATTTGAAGCAGAACACACACCCGAGGCTTTAAGGAAAAGGAGCCTTTGATACTGTCTGGTATAGGCAAACTCGCAGCACTGACATATATAGGCATGCAGTGATAGCGTCACACCAACACACATACGCCTGGCACATGCAGACCCAAACACATGGAACCACACATACAGAGCTTTAGAGACAATAGTCTGGACACTTCCTGGACCTGGCAGCCTGATATAGGTGTCCGGGTTAAAAATAAAAAAGGGAAGGCATGTCGCACAGCTGTGAGACACTGGGAGATTTGTGTGCTGTCAGCCCACTTAAATCACAACAGCTGAGATGACAAGGCGCTGCCTCTCAACTGCCTTTTCCTCTTCTCCCTTCTTTCGCTCACTTGCTTTTTATTTCCCCGTCGCTCTGATTCGATCCATCAGTCCACCTTTAGCCATTTTTCTTCTCCTGCGTACTCCCCTGACACACATTTTCTCACTTCCATCTTTTTTCTCTCTTGTCTAAAGATAAAGCCACCCACTCCTGACAACTACATTGGCAGCCCAACAAAGCAGCACCCGAGGGAATGGAAAGACAAGATTCAAGTGATGCTTTTACTCAGTTGTCACTAGTCGGTCGTAATTCAAAAATTCACCAAAGACCCAAACGCACACTGACCCTCAGGCACAATCACTTACAATTATCGTCACACACACACAGATCCTCGCAGACACACATCACAGATTGGCCAAAGTCATGGTATGCATGCCTTGCTGAAATAAAAACATTCAATAAAATCTAAATGGTCAAGATAAGTCAACAGTGTCCTTAAGAAAACTACCCAGCCACTGAGGAGATTAGCTATGCGTACTGAAGGTGTCAGAACGCCAAATTTACACCACCCAGGGGAAAATGTTGACACCCCGCCAAAGACAACTCCTCTCCGCCAATCAGCACCTCAGACGACGGCACGAACAAATCAGCAGCGGAATGAAAAGGATGAAAATGTTTAAAAGTTACTCACCGCTTCCCGCTTCCCCCCCGGCTGTGCTGGGAATGAGGTGGAGGGGGGAAAGAAACACACACTAAATGGCAAGAGTATCTCAGGGGGTGGGGGGGGGCAGAGGGAGCAGCAGCAGTGCGGCAGCCCGAAGCAAACACTTTCAACGGCTCTCCCTAATTGAAAAAGTCTGTTTTCATCTCTCTCAGATCGGGTAGAGTGAGAGAGGAGAGGGGGGAAAGAAATGATCGCCTTGAGCTGAGGTGATGAGGAGGAGACGAGGGATCTGACTTGCAGATGGTCAGCAGGGTGAGAGCAGCGAGTGTGAGTTAAACACCAAGAGGAAGTGCGAGAACGACAGAGTTTTTCAACAGACAAATGCAATCAGGAGTGACCACCAGGCTGGTTGCTGAGAGGGCAAACAGTCCACAACATTAACCCCTCCCACCGCCTGCCAGCAGCAGTCAGCGTTTTTTTCCTAAACTCCTTCCCCACATGCGCTTAACCCATAAATGTTCTGGCAGTTTTCCGTACTGACACCATGTGGGAAGAGGAAGCGGAGTCGACTTTCATCATCGGCAATTTGTAGGATCAGGACCAAACAAGATATCTTCCACCGCTTTTCAATCAAATGTAATGAAACAAAAGAAGCAGCATTCCTGGATAGAGCTTAAAAACGATGAGGATGATCTTACACATGACAAGTGCGAACAGTTACAGGAGATGTGAGAGGAGGTTCTGACATCCAGGACTGAGTGATGTGATGGTATTTACTGAGCAAGACAATACATGTTTGTACATTTGTAGATAGTTTTGTGTACTGTTTTTACAAATGTAACCATCCTGTAATTTGATGAAACAATCCTAATTCAAAGCACATTTACACATTTTTTCTTTCATCTATGAGAAGGATTATTTGCATTTGTTTGTGCTTAATTAAAAGAGCAGATTACCAATATAGTAATGCAAATTGAAGGAGACCATGATGTGCCTCCTGGACCAAAAAGGCCAGGGCTATTTCACTTTTTAAAAGGAAAAAAAAATCCCAGTCAAGCCATGGTCATGCAGATGGCTCTGTTCACATGTGAGTGCAGTAGCCGTTAAGATTTAATCCATAACACTTTTATGACTTTTTATTGGAGTTGATTTAAAAGATGAGCATGAAGGTTCAATCTTGACCTTATAAATTACAGTTCCAACTTACTTCCCTTGGATCACAGCCATAGCTGTTTTATAGCCTGGATGTAAGAGCTCAGGGAAAACAGTAGTACGGTAAGTGGACTTACAGTTACATTTTTTTTTGTAATTTTCAGGGTCAAGATTGACATTGTTTAACTATAACTTTTATATTTCTGGTTCTATTGAGTAAGTACTGTATAGGCAGCACAGGAAACATTTTGGGAAAGACACTTATTTGCCTTCTGCTAAGGGGGAAGATGAGAGATTTGATTCTCCTCACATGACCCTCAGTCAGTTTTAAGATAGATGCCAGAAGATGGTTAGGCTAGCTTGGCATAAAGCCTGCAAACACTGGTAAACAGTCAAAATGAGATTTAACAGTTTTGCCAGAGGTCATGTCCTGAACTATATCTTGGCCAGGAGCAGTGGTTTCCCTTGGCAAAAAGAAAAAAAACTGGAATGTCAATCCATACCTTTAATTAGGAGCAATCCTTTGTGCCAGTACTGAATTTAATGGCATGCCTTAATGGCATGCCTTGATTTGTCGGGTATTCAGCCTTTCCATTGGGCTGTTCTAAAGTTTTTCTATCGAACTGTCAGAACTGGATTCTCAAGCTACGCTGCAGAGTATTAAATCCAGAAGACAAGTAATGAGAATTGATATAAATATGATATCTTCTTGCATCAACTGCTAAAAAACACCCTAGTTTTATGCAAAATAGGCAGATTCAGTTGTACAATGAGTGATCTCCAAGCTTACAGTAGAGTACTAGTATTCCCTCTTCAGCAGTCAATCAGTCTACTCTCCCTCCTGCAAATCCACAGGGGCACCAGTGTATGGAAACATCTGCTAGAGCACTTCTCTGTAAAAGACGGACTAATGTACATTCAGTGAGCAACGGATAACTTAAATCAGCCCAATTTGACTGTGTCCTTGTAATGCGTCTCCGGATGCCAAATGCTAAACTAACCATAGCCCAAAATGGCCGACTCTGAAGGGAGGGTCTCTCCCTGCCAGTCATATGTCAAATAAATACAGGAAGAGGAACGGTGAGGGAGAGCGTACACAGGAAAGAGCGATCTATCTCCACGCAGTCTGAGGCTGAGGTTTCTGGCACCGTAAGCGACTGTGATGTGGGCAGAATGTCATCACTTCTTCTGCGGCGCTCACACTGTGCACCTACTGTTCTCAGGAGTGTGGGATAGCCAGACTCAGCTGTAAATCTTGAGGGATATCTGGAGAACAAGCAGGGCTGCAGCCAAGAGCGGGGGCGCCTGTCCACACCTGACAACCAGACTTGTGTTGCTCCTGCTGAGTATATGCACAGGTATTAACCTGACATTTACATTTCACAAGCACAAACAGACTCACACACAAAGGAAAACAACACAAAGGAAAACAAAAAGAGCCTCAGGCAGGAGGACAATTATGTGAGTACAAAACCAGTCGCCAGCTTTAAGAACATACAAGGTCTCAAAACATTTATGTCGATTAAACCAGTTACAGGCAACAAACCACAGCATCTCGTGTTGCCTTTCCTGCTACTATGGAAACTGAACTGCAGCAGTCAACATCACTCAAATCTGGCACAAAAGCTCAGCATCATCTTCAAAATATGCTGGGAGTCACCCTGCTGTGCGATACACAATTGGTCCCATTTGCACAGAGGGAAATAGAAGAAATGAGCAGGAAAACGGACATCACCTGACTGCATGCAAGAGCTCTGCAGCGACAAAAAAAGCCCTCACACCTCCCATTCTTAATCACCGACCTAACGCTTTTCAAAAAATGAGACCATTCGTCACTGTTAAAACCGAGACGTGCGTGAAGAGGCCCTGAGGTGCGTCCAGGAAGAGGAGAAAAATATAAAAAAAACGCCCCCTCGTCTCTCCGTCCTCACACAGAAAGGACAAGTCATACTGATCCCCCTCTTCCCTTCAAGAACAAATGAAGTTATCAATCAATCTGACCATCCCACGGAGAGGGAGGAAGAGGCCAGAGGCACAGTGAGGAGAGCTGAGGCAGCCAAAAACACCAAGAAGAATACAAGCTGAGTGTTTGAGGCTGGACAGTAGAATACAGCTGATGATTCTGGTTAGTTTATATCAATGTTGTTTCCAATGTTGTTTCCATTCCATTCTTCCATTCTAAGTGTAAATCACACAATGACACACTGCTGTGACAAAAATTCAAATTTAACACTCACCTTGTATAAATAGTTTGGTCCTGAAGAGTTATTAACATCAATTATAAAATCTGTGTCTGTGATAAGGCTTGTTATGCTACTAATACATTAAAAAAATAAAATCAAATAAAAGCTCTACACATAGAGAAATGTCTACCGCTCTCCTGCAGCATTTTGTGTGACTAGTTCACCATTGCAAGCCAATGTAATTACTATGAATTTAAGGTTTTCAGTCGGCTAATCCTGCACTAATCAACATTCATATAGCAACCAAACAAATGTTTAATGCAAAAGTATATTTTGACATTACAAGGTGATGATATGTCAGTGTTGTGTTGGTGGCCAAACAATTAATTTAACTTAATTTAAGAAAATTAATCTTCCTTAATGCAGCAGCTTTTTGATCAGTTATGATAAAAAGTCAAAAATCAGATACACAACGATATGATACACCTAACACCCTGATAAGATGTACAAGACGAGACAGCTGTCAGAACATTAAAATGAAGCATTAGTATGACTATAAAAACCACAGACGCATTTTAGTGACTAGCCACATACTGTTCAAAACTAAAATTGGATGGAATCATCTACATTAACGGAGAGAAAGAAAAAGTAAATAGGGTACAAATATGATTAGTTGCTATGCCTACCTGTGTGAATAGATTCAGCTTTGCACAGAGAGGATGAAGGCTACAGAAAGTTGTTCTTACACAAAGAGGGCTGCAGCTATTTCAGTCAATTGTGAAGTCATTATGTCATGCTGAAAATGCTCTTTGGATAATTACAGACAGAACAGAGAGTGATTAGGATGAAAATGTCAGTGTACACTGTAAAAGAAACGCAACCATTTCTCAAAGTACATGGACAGAAATAGATTATTTTAGATGAAGAGATATAGACAAACACTGTAAAGACTAAAACAAAGTCCTTCACAATGTCAAAGTATCTGCTTAATGAAATCGCTGTGTGTACGTCGTCTAGACACTCCTCAAAGCCACGCTCATCACATGTAGCCACAAAAAGGCCTGGAATTTGTCTTGTGACCCAGTATGTCCATACAGCTCACCAGTGAACTCATCATCTCATGGTCTCCGACTGTCAGTTCCCTCAGCTTATTAGCTTGGCTGCATTTCTCCCTCATACAGCGTGATGGGTGATGAGAGGAGCGGTGAGGCTGAAGACCACGAGCTGGGCTTTGGCCAAGAGCAATTTGGATAGAGAAAGAAAGATGGAGCGGGGTAGAAAACAAAAAAGAAAAAGAAAAAAAAGAGCAAAAGAAGCATAAGAGAGGGACAGAGTGAAATATTTGTGCTTTTGTTTGAAGGAGAATAAAAACAGAGTTATGAGGAGGGAGGGAGGGAAATAAATGAACTGTGTGGCTGGGAGAAAAATCAAGAGACTGAAACAGAGAGGGATGAGAAGAAGAAGGAGGTTGCACCCGTTCTTCTACTCTCTCTCTCTTTCTCTCTGTGTGACCTGGCAGTCAGCCTTTTGGCAGAACCTGTGGTATCCCTTGCACGTGGGTAACCCTGTAGAGAGAGAGAGAGAGACACACACATACACACACACAAACTAAAGGAGCAAAGTAAAAGCAACACTGCAAACTTTGAGGGGATTTTCAAGGCAGAGTGTGTTTTTTTTTTCTTTCCCTGGAAAAAAACTAAGTCTGAAGCATTGCACTGCAGCTAAGCAAGAAGCCAAGATTGGAGCTTATTAGACAAAATAATTTTCACAGCTGTTTCCGATCTGTTTTTGCTTCACGTGGATCCAGAAGAGAAGAGGAGGGGAATGGAAAAGTGAGGAAATAAAAGGAAGGGCAGAAGCGCACATAAACTCGGTAGAGGGGGAAGAAGAGAAGATGCTGACTGCCACTTTCACAATAACACACAATAAACTTCTCTCTCTCACACACACACACACACACACACACACAGTCTTCCATGAGTTAACAACATCTTCGCGGAGCTCTTGAGGGCCAATCCTTGTACTTAGAGGAAGGCTTATATTTCATAGTGCCCAGCTGTTTCACTTGCACAAGCAAAGCCCATGAAAATTCCTTCTTACAGTGTGGCATCGCCATGGTCACACAAACTGACACACACACACCTTCTCAAAGCAGTGAGGAAGATCAAGCCCGCTAACTTCATAAGGGATCTTCTTTCCTCTGTATCTTTTAATCCCATCTTTGCTCCTCTTATCTCATCTATCAAGCTGCCCCCCTCTCATTCCCTCAATGGGCCTTAAATCTCTGGGGAACAATGGACACACACATATTCCCAACACATCCACATACACTCCCACATTCATTTTAGCAGTCCACCCAGTTAGTCACTGTGTCATCATTAACTGTCCAGTCCACCTTCAAGCAGAGTAGACACAAGCTAATAACCCGCTGCCAGAGCTGTCAGTCAAAGGGAACGGGAGGACGGCGCATTAGGACAAAGCAAACACCAGACATACGTGTGATGATAAAGATGTGCCTCGCTGCCATAGGTTTAGTACAAGTACTGCATGGTTTTTTAATGAGAACATGGGACGAAGCGTGGCAGAGCTGAATGTAAAGAGCTTGAGTTATTACGGCGGCATAATGAATACTTCAATGCGTAATGAGATTTCACTTTGATGTCTTGTTTCATACAGAACTTTTCAGGGAGACCCAGCGAGGTGCAAGGAGGAATGGACTTTCACATTTACACCATTTAATGGCCATGTATTACACTGTGCTGTGCTCCATGGGTCCATTCCTGGACCATTAATAGTTTCTCCAAAATGATCTTGCTTTGTTTTCCTTTATATCTGGATCTGGAAACTCCTCCTAATATTTTCAGATGTTATTTCCAAATATGTTCCTCCATACACTGGTTACAATTTAAAGAGACAGATCTTCCAGATCAACTCATTGGTGATTAGCCGGAAATGTATTCTGTGTGCTGATAAGGGTTCCTCAGTGAGAGAGTTCAACTCTGACAGCTGGTCTGTGGTTGTTTCTGAGAAAACTGTCTGCTAAAGTTTAAGTTGCCTGGTGAATCATATACCAGTCAGGGTCATCACATCATCAACTATTGATGAGAAGTGCTCAGCAGGAGTCCAGAGAGATAAACACACACGGTACAAGTGCACGCACATGCACACACACACACACACACACACACACACACACACACACACGTAGCTGAGTAATCAAACGCTGGCTGTGATTGCAGACGGTCCATCTGCAGCGGGTATTTAATGTTGAGCATGAGACAAAGCATCTCATCACAGACAGAGAAGGTATCATGCGTCACATACACACACACACACACACGCACGCCTAGCCATGTCTGATTAGGCCATGGCCTGGGTGAACCCTGACCTGTGTGTGTGGGGGGTCATATTTGTGTATGTGTGTCACAGTGATACACAGTCATTGACTTCCTGAATAATACCCGAGTGACGGAGGTATCTCATGCTCCAGCTGTGATTCTGATCCAACCACAAATTTCTCAACAGCCCCCCTTCCCCACCTAAATTTCTCCATAAAAGGTTTGTGTTTGTGTCATCTGTGTACAGCATTCATCATGCCAGGTTCTCAGTGTGTGTGTGTGTGTGTGTACAGCTGTGGGACTGCGTGGGTGAAATGCTGCCTTTGTTTATCACCACAGCCACATTGATGAACTGTGGCTGACAGGCTCATGCCATGTAAATCCTAACAACGAGTCCTTTCCCTCTTTAGACCTCAGAAGGGGGGAAACCTCCCTCAGTAACCAGCTCCAAGTGTAACACTCCAGAGCAAAGCCTCTCACCATACACACAACACATGCTTTGCTCTTCAGTGTCATTAAAAAGCCATCGCCTTTCTCTCTCTCTCTCGTGAGCCCAAATAAATACAATCATAAATTGAGAGCATGGGCGGAGGAGAAGAAGAAGAAGAAGAAGAAAAAAAAAAAACCTCACAAAATGGAGCCACTCTATTTGTGGTGACTGTGGTTTCACAATATGGGATTTCTGGAGTGTTTCCAAAACAGGCGTGTGGCCCCCTGTACTGACAACAGCTGAGGCCCCTAGACCTCCACCCCATCCCATCCCATCCCATCCCATCCCAACACACACACAAAAACACAAGCAAGGTCTCAAGAGATCAGCTCTGTGAACCGCAGTGACACAATCAATCAGTGGATATTGCTTCTATTGACAGTCCCCAGAAGAGTCTCCTTCTGTTTGATGATCTGTCGCTCTCTTTTTTTTTTGTCTCTTGCTTCTCTCTTCTTACTTCACCCTTTGGTTTTTTTTTTTTTTTTGGTTCCTTCATCCTTGTTTCAATCTCACACTGACCTTTTGAGTCCATATCTATTTTCTTTCCACTTTTTCATATTCTACGCCTCTGTCACCACAATCCACTCTGGTAACCCATCTTTCCTTTTTCATTTCTGCTGCCATTTGAAGAAAATACCACACGCAACCACTCAGATGGGGGGGGGTGGCACACACACACACACACACACACACTTGCGCACACACAAAAACAATTCATTGATCCTAGCCCCTAACCCAATCAGACAACACAAAATGATTCCTTCCTGAGGGGGGAGGGAATAAGGGCATGGGGAGGGTAGTTGAAGCACAAGGGCTCATGCATATTTCATACCTACTATGATACACTTTCTGGTCCATGCATAATGCAGACACTGTTTAAGGATGAGCTTTGGGGGGTGGGGGGCGATTTAAGTTGGGGAAATGAAATGGAAAATGAGATAGCGCCAGTTAACAGCCCATCACTGCATATGAACACAGTGTGTCTGCACACAAACACCCGGTGTCCAGACTTGAAGTCCGCCTCCTCAACAAAGGGTAGTCGGTAAACTAATTCGAACTGAGCCTGCTGTTTTGATCCAGTGAAGACTTCACATGTGGCGTACAAGATGTGTTAACTGGACCATCATGTGTATCTCTATTAAGTGGAAAAAAGGCAAAGGTCAGCGACTGCTGTTGTGAAACAATGATTGCTACTCCACAACAACAACAGAAGCTATTGTGCAGACATTGGTATTCATTAAACCCATTACATCTATTACATGCATTTAATGTTAATTAAATGTCAGCATGCTGGCATTATAAACTAAAATGGTCAACATGGTAAAAATTACCAACTAAACACCAGCAAGCACAACTGTGCCCTAGTCACAAAGCTGCAAGGTTAAGTCTTGTGTCCTGGTTTGAACTTCACTGTGTGGCCAGGAGATAATCTATCATTGTATGTGAAGTGTTATTTTGCTAATTTTAGCATTTAGCTCAAGCCACTTTGCCCAGGTGGCTACAACACTTTTATCAGAGTCTAATAACATTTTGTCTAATGCAATCTTGACAGACTTTGGTTTAAGTAATTCTGTAATGCACAAGTTTAGTCTTCACATGTCTCACGGGTGCAATGCTTGAAATATCATGGCTGAGGAGAGTGGAAGCGAAGTCAAGGCTGGTTGAGAAGCACATTTGCTATTCACCCAAAGATACCTGGATTTATTCTCAAGACACAAACGTCCAAAGAATGCTGCTTTCTCCCAGCCTCTGCCAATGGGACACAGACACACCCAAGAAACTGCCAGTATTTATTCAGGATTATACGAATACGTTATGAAGGTTAAGCTAATCAATGTCTGTTTTTAGCTTTTAAGCAGCAAGCACTGACAGCATTGCCACTGAAGAATCGTTACTTAGCTTCACCTATCCAGCGAAACTGCTCAACTTGTGGAAATGTCAGTGTTTCTACTGTCAGCAATTGATTTTGTGAGTACAATGTTATCATAACTAATAGAAATGGTGAAAACTATATAAAAAAATAAGCCCAAGTGGTAATAAAAAGGATTAACCTTAAGTACTGGGAGGTGAGGCACAGAAAAACAGAGAAAATCTCAAATTCCCCAAGCAGTTGCTAATACGCTTCTTCCCTGAATTCCCCTCATGTGTAGGATCCAGTGCCAGTTAACCAGATGTCATATATCAGCCTCTCTGTGAGGAAGCCAAGCCACTTGTCCCATCAGTGAGGCTTTCAAGGCATATGATCTGAACATCCTCTGTATTCTGACTTAACATTCAACAGAGTACTGTGAGTGAAAGGGGGTCAATAACTTTAGCGTGACAAAGGAAATCCCCTCTGTTTAGTGGCTTTAACAGAAAGCTGCTAAAGTGCCTCATTCTTCTGCTTTATCAGTGGATGTACATTTAGACAGGAACCAGAGTCAAAGTGGATGCTGGAGGAAGAAAAGAGTTTGAGACGGTCTATCACTCGGATGGAAACAAGGCAATAACCTTTCTGGCAGCAGCCTGTCAGTTTAATGAGGCTTGATGTTGGCCTTCCTCTCTCTTTATAGCCTCACTTTCCCCCCGTTTCTCAATGAGTGATTCTCTCTCACCCTCGGTTTTTCATCCTTTTCTGGCTACCTTCTTACCCCCGTTCTTTCTTTCTCTTTCTCTGTGGTCTGGCATTGCTGACACTTTGCAGAGACACTTCAGCAATGAGTGAGTGAGTTGAGTTTTTCGTTATTTCTTTTTCAATCCAAACCTCTTTCCTCCTCCCTCCAGATGCTCAATGCATGGAGAAGATACCAGAGATGCATTTCCATGTGCCACTAGGGATGTCCACAATCCATTTCCAGTCAAACAGATGTCATATATCAACCTCTCTCTGAGGAAGCCACGCTAAGAGGGAGGGAGGGAGGGAGGGAGGGCGCAGGGAGGAGGAACAAAGGAATGATCAGGGAGGCTTTTGAAAGGCAGCAAGCTGCTCAAAGTCAGACCTCACATGCTACAATGTAAGCGTGCACACACACACACACACACAAACACACGCAGTAGGATTGGAACAATAGTGAGGATGTGGTTACCACGTTATTTTCCTTTTTTTCACTCTCACAATCCTCATATCAACCTCTTCTCTTCCAGCCTCTGGTAAACAGTGAAGAAAGTAATTTGAGGTGAATTTACTTGCTTTTCCATTGAGAGACTACCCATTGTGCTTTTGCTTCCGGGCTACAAGGCACCGTAAAGGTTGTCAGATGGGCTCATTATGATTTGTTGGTCCCGAGCAGAAGTCATCAGTCACAGTGGAGGGAGGGGGTTGACTGGCTTTGCAGCTAGATGGTCATTAGATAGAAGGCAAGTTTAATGGACAGATAAATGACCCCTATACATCTGGTGTTAACATGCACACACTGGGTAATTAGATCCTAATTAGATTGTGGAAAAATGAATGAAATGCAGTCATAATTGCTCTCTGAAGATAAGATTATGCAAGCATGCTTGAAAAGTACTTTGAGGTACATTTGGACAATGTTAGGCGTGAAGTGTATATCCAAATGTATGTCAGTGCCCTAAATTTGTATATAGGAGCTACACTGACAGAAAATGTCAGTCAGTCATAACTTGAAATATACAGCAGCTCTGTGTGGTTGCACTTAACCATTGTGGTGCCTTGAGATCACTGTTAATGTTGCTATATGCTTACATGTCAATGTCAAACAAATGTAATGTTGCCCATGTTCACCATCTTTGTTTACTGTGATGTTAATTTAGCATTATGCAAGTATTAAACACAAAGCACAAGTCAGATTTATAGGAATATTGTAGATGTTTTGGCATCAACAAATTTAACTGAATTCATATTGAGAGGAAAGTTGCAGTCTATCCAGTATTTAAAGTCAAAACCACAAATGTCAACTCCACAGTGGTGCTAGAGGAAAGATTTGGGGATGACTGAAAATATTTGGACAGTTCAGCTGGGAACCAGTCTGTAAAAAACATGCTATGGCACTGCAGAAAAAGTCAAGGGATCATCAAGGTCATTATGATTCATCCCTTGGCTATTAATGATGATCATTGTACCCATTTTCATCGCAATCCATCCAAAAGTTGACAACATATTTCACTAAAAAAAACAAATCTTAACCTCATGAGTAAAAGTCAGGGAGTCCTACTACCAAAAACACCAGCAAATAAAACATAAAATAACAAGACAACCAATTATCCACACTGGCAATGCAAGGGTGAATCAAATTTCATTGCATACACCAAATGTTGGTCCTAATGGTTTTTTTTTTGTTTTCTTGAGTAGTTTGGTTTCAAAAGACACGCAGGTTCAGTGAACAGGAAAATCTAGATTTCCAAATAAGTATGAACATGTTTGTCTGTTTTGGTCTGCTCGCTTCTACCTAATGCATGCTGGGTGAGGGTCTGGTCCTCCATCAACCTGAGCAGCAGGTAGAGATAAATGATGGTAGGATGAATGTAAATGTGTTCCAACTACATCGGCTCTGGACCAAACCTGGATATGATGGATGAATAATGGATGGGTGGATGGACGGAGCGTGACATGTGTTATAAATCCAAGATCTTGCTGTAAATTAATTCTGAACATCGCCTTGACAACCCACTGGGCTGAAATGTATTGTACATGGCATACGAAGATAATTACAAAGTGCTAAAACAAAAGACATCAGTTATGCATAGTCATGAGCTATTATTGCGCACTCAGTGACAAACTCCTATATATTGGAAAACCATGGGAAAAATAAACTGTGGCGCTGAATGTGACACGTCAACACTCAAACAGCAAAATGTCACTTCATCTGTCCGCTACCAGCACAAATTGTGTCACTTCATTTTGATATTAATATCTGAAATGAACATCAGGAGTGAGACTGACAGCTAGTTAGGATGAGAGGCGAGGAGTTAGGCATCTGTCAGTTTATGACAATGACTATAATTTCTCCGTTTCTCCCCCCTGCTGTCACCCCCATCCTTCCTTCCCTCTCTTTCTCTCCCTCTGTCTGGTGTCCTATCTGTGTCCAGCCTTCGCTGTTCATGGTTCAGGGCTTCTATCTGCTTATGATGATTCCCTTGAGGTGCCATGAGAGCGAGAGAGAGAGAAGGAAAAGAAAAAAATCTCATTAAAAAAGGAATCATCTGCTGTCAACTATCGGCCTGGCCCCAGTCGAGCTCGGACACAGAGAAAATACAAATGGCAAGAAAGACCCACCAGTAATTTGGAGTGCCGCCATGCTGCACACTGCTTTGTGTCAGCTGTATAGGACGGTGTCGTTTATTGAAGAAGAAAGACTGGGAAACCTCAAAACAAGTGAACATACTGCATGAAAATCTGCTAATGGAAATACCTGCCATTAATGTTTTTTTGTTTCAGTAACCTGCAATGTCAAAAATAAATAATAATAATGATGATGACATGAAATGAAATGGAAACTATATCAAACCACAAAAGCTAGCGTGGCATTGGTCTTCCATCTGAAACACTACAGATCAAAGAACAAACTTTACTTTGCAGAAGTTGGAAATGAGGAGAATTTTTTCTCATCAGTTTGTGGAAAGCGGTGCAGCTTAAATTAATTGCTTTGTTTGAGGCGCTGGTTGATATTAGATACTCGATTTGATCTCATGAGAAGCTGCATTAGCAGAAGAGATGAGAGCAGTAATTGTATCACGCTTGTAAATTGCAATTGCAATCAATTAATCTGCTAATTATATTTCAAGTTATCGATCTAGTTAAAATAAAAAAACAAAGCTATTCTGTTTTCAGGCAAATGGTCTCATTGAAGAAGCTGAAACCGTAAATCTTTCGTGCAGCATTTTGACATGTTAGCTGGAAAATCTCAGGTGGAGCTTATGACAATAACAACGGAGCCATTAAACTGGTGTCCCAGCCTGTGAGCCAAAACACACAACTGACAAATTTCATGGCAGATACCTTATAATATGTCAAATAACAGGAAAACCACAGGGCGGCAATAGACCTTAGCGTTCCATCATTAAAGGCACACTGCACTGGGTTTATATACTGTATGAAGTACAGTTCACTAGTCCAACAGAGGACAACTCTGCCTCTGAAAACAACTGTGTAATGTCTCCTGTTGCTCTGTAAGACCAATTCAAAGTTTTGCAAAAAATAATCCTGATAACAAAACTATGCAAAGTGATTACGCAAGTGATAATACATGGAGCAGTAAATGAATCAAAAAGGACTGATTTCAGACCAGGGTTTTTCCTGCATAGAGAAGTACTGTCATGGTCTAAAAATGTAGGACTGTTGGTCATTGGTTTGTTTTGTCCAAATATTTGCAATATTTGTTGCTATAGATGCTCCTCACATCTTACTTTACACCTCTCTACTCAGAAAAATGAAAGAAAAGCAAGTGGTGGGCTGATATGGAAGTCCTTTGATCATTAACTCATCGTAAAGTCAGACAACAATAACTTTCTAATTGGCATCTTTTACATTTTTTTCTTCTTTCTAGGTGCCGTTATTGAAGAAGAAAGAACCTCTTCAAACACCAAATAATCTTCTAAATGTTTCTTGCTGCCCTATTTTTCCAAATGATACTATCCACACCACTTGCATTGCAAATTTTCACCTGAAAAAGGTTGCCTCATCCCTAAAAATGTAGCTCTCTCGAATTCAGCACTCATTAGCTGAAATTAGAGTGGGTTTCCTTTTGCACTACAAAGGTTGGAACCACGGAGATGTAAATCAATGCAAAAGTGAAAATGTGAGCTCAAGAGAAAAACAAGGGATGGAGACAGAGAAAGAAGGACTTCAAAGTGCGTGGAGAAATAATCATTCCTTCTGGTGGTAGTGCAACAGGTCACAGTGTACAAAGATGGTGTCAGCAGCCAATTTACAGCCCCCCAGGACCCAGAGGGTAGTGTACCCTCACAAACTTTCTCTCACCATCTTACTCGCCTTTGCTCCATATTCTTTCTGGAAAGTAGCATTTCTCAAAAGTTGAGCGTGTTGAAACATCCTGTCTCTGCATCTTCTCAGACTCCACCAGTGATGATGTGAGCTCTGCTCCCTGGTGTCTCCCAGTCAAACCCTATTTCCTCTACATCAAAGCCCCACCCCTGTGAGGAGCTCTGCTTGGAAAAAACCTGTTCTCCTCTGAGGTAGCTTAATCTGAGGTGACGCTCTAATAAAGCTAACACACTGTATTTTGGCAGAGAGCAGGCATCCACAGGAACAACTGTCTGGTTTCCCACCTACACCTCCATCCCGCTCAGTTTCCTAGTTCGACCAGGACGCTGTTCAGAGCTCAGACTTTAGGACTGGACTGGCAGATGAATCCCATATGGCTCATTAAATCCAATCTAGCAGATTAATGCTAGTTGATCAAGACAGCCAATCTGAAACTGCATGCAGTTAAAAAAAAACGCTCTCTAACAAGCAGCTGCAAACGCATGTGGCCCAGTTTATATTAGCAAGTTGGACGAAGAGAGATGGAATAAGAGGGTTTAGTTGTGTGTGTGTATATATGTGTGCGTGAGAGTCAGTGTGTATGGGGTATAAGCCAATATGCACTGTGACTCTGTGCATGGACCATATGGAGAACAAATTAGACACCACACAAATCACTGAGAAGTCTGGTGTGTTGAGCAGGAGTGACCTTGGATGCTTCTCCAGCTGTGGGATTTAAACAACGCTGAGAGGAACTGTCCATACCTGCCAGGACTGTAGGGCTATTGTGTGAAGGCAGGATGTTGTGCGTAGTGTTGAGAGTGAAGAGAAATATGTCATGACTTTAATCTCCGTTTTTGAAAGCTCTTGGTGAAATATGTTCAAAACAAAGCCAGGAAAAAAAAAACGGTGTGCAGCCATCTACTTCTACGTGTGTTCAATGACAAAGTACAATAAAAGATGTCTCTAGGGGACATAAAGATAAGAACTTGTGAAAGAGAAGCTGTCAACTGCAAACTGTACACATCCCACACAGCAGCGCAGGAAGAGCATCTCATATTATGCCCGCCTCCACACCACCTCAACTCTGCTTCAACCTTTTTTCCATTAAGGAGCCAAAAAACAGTCTCCTAAAAGGACTAAACTGATGCTGTCGCATTTCAAACCTATTTCAGGACAAAATTGCAGTGAAATGGGATGACTCACGCCACAAAGACCGTCAGAAATATCATCGAGAATAGTTAAGAACAAGCCGCTGTGACGCAAGAGTGGAAAAGGAGACAACAACAGCAGTGAAGTGGGTGTATAAAAAAAAACAACACAGTGGCTGCAGAGATGACATATTTAGGCATGACGACAGAGGACAGAACAAACATGTCTCATTAAATCAACCTCAATCTTTATAAAAGCGAAGCCCCTCTGATTGAAGCTGGCAAAAGCTATTTATATCAACAGCTCTCTTTAGCCATGAACCTTGGACCTGGATGATGATGAGACACTATAAAAATGTTTTAAATAAAATTGTTGTTTATGAAGTTACTTTGCACAAAGCACAGCAAACAGAAAAAAAAAAACATATAGATCAAATCAGTACTTGATGTGATCACCAGTTCCCCCAAGTACACTTGTGCATAGTTTTTCAAGGTACTTGGCAGGTAGGTTGTTCCAAACATGTTGCAGTTGTTGGGCTGCCTCAGTGTCTTCTTTCTCCATGATATTGAGATCAGGGTTATGTGGGGCCAAACCATCTGTTGCTTGACTCCCTTGTTCTTCTTGTCTCTGGAGATAGTTGATTCTGGCTCTGTGTCTGTGGCCTGAGGACTGATCAGGTGCTGCTCTGCACATATTGCAGGATGAATAAGAAGCTAAACATGTAAAGTGCCTGACATGTTTGCACAACACTTATAAGTATAACAATATGAATAGAAAAAATAACAAAAAAATTGGGGGGTATTTGAGGCCACATGTCCCACAATCCAAAACGTACAACAATGTTCAACTTAGTTGAGATCATATACAGTAAATGACACCATTTTCCCTTACAAACTACTTGGCGCTCCACTGACTCTCTCCATACATGCCTCACTTTTAACTCTCCTGTGCCCTTGTAGGGAGGAGCGCCTCATAGTTTTATCATACTTCTGGCTAAGCGCTAAGTCTAGAAACAGGTGGAAACAACCCACCTGGCTGTGTCCTAAGGAAAAAGAATCCATCTAAGCAATGATTTCATGGAGGTATCTGCTGGTTGCCCAACAGCGTCATACTGCTGACAGGACTCCAGGAAGTAACCATACCATGACATAGTCACATAGCTCCTGTAAAACCACAACAGTATAATTTTTACACTTTTGTTTTATAACATATTAAACATGATATATGACCAAACAGTAGGGATTGCTTAGAGTTGCTTTTCCATTTGATAGACTTAGGGTGAAACCCTGAGGAGTGAGTCACTATTCTTTGACAATTGTTCATTATTTCTCCTTACTGGTTTTTCAGATTCACCGCAGCCTGATTTCCAATCGGCTTCCTGAATTTTAATGGCTTCGACACTAGCTCTGACTCGATGAATGAAAGCATTCTGAAATATGATCATGACGGATGCCCATTTAGCAAGTGGACCCCAAAACTACCCACCCCCTCTGCCAGGCTAACCTCTGGACTAAAATAAGTCCCACATGTGCACCTTTGGCAGGAGCATGACCCTATTAACCCTTAAAAAGGCCGATGCTGGGCCTTGCTAATGACAACCCTCCACCCTCCCTCGTCTGGTCCACGATGTCTGACTGACAGTCATGGTCTGCACACACAAACACACCATATTATTGAGCATAGAAACACACACATACACAGGACCTGTGGAGGCTGGTTGTGTGCCAGTAGGTAGGAGGTCAAACAACAGATGGCAGACAGAGGATTAATACAATTCACAGGCAACTTATAGTCAAACATCAGAGAGAAATGGACAATGTTGAACAATTATTGCTGTGTGTTGGAAGGTGTCCTGACTTTTACTTAAGTTTTCAATAATGCTTAGTTGCCAACACCCACATTTCAACACAAACTTATAGTCACTTGTGAAGTACCATTAATATAGTACAACAAATACAGTTTGGCCCAACTATTAACCATTACAGCCAATATGCAAATACATGCTTGGTAATTATGGAGGACTGTAACTGCCAAAATAAAAAAAATACATAATTAATTAAATAAAAAAAATCATCAAATAGATTAATATGCAATTACAAAAGATATATAAATATATATATAAAGAAATAAATCCATTAATGAGGTAATAAAATGTGGCGTCAACTGATATTTCTGTCTTAACTTGATTTAATTAATTGATGTAATTATAAAATTAGCACAAAAAAAAAGTAAAAATCATGCATTTCTAATCATGCAGAAGCTGTAACCTAACCCTGTATCTGCCTGTTCATCCTCTCATTCCAACTCCAGCAGTGTTTTTGCAACATTAGCTACATGCCTTATCTCCAGCAGAAGGTTTAACTGATGTGTCTCAATACATTATATAGTAAAGTCAATGCAACTGTAATGTATATATAGAAAAAATGAGCCAGAGTTGAAATGTTATGATGTACTCAAAGTTAGTGCTGGACATGAGCTGCATGTCCAACTGGCTGGTGTTTACACATAGTGTCAGCCCACACAGATAAACTCAATGAAGAATCAGTTACATGTATCACAGACACAAAGCTGTCTAAAAGGGTAATCAGATATGACAAATGTTCTAATAAACTCCCCATCTCAGGTATATTGTGCAACAATAAAGGGTTTTGACAAGAAAGCGGAGCACTATATAAACAAGCCAGTGTGCTGTGCCGATGACAGTAAAAACACCGGATTATGAAACGGACACTTCCAAGTAACAGCAGGGTGAGGAGCTTCTTACAACATAAGCGATGCGCAACATGAACGCGTGTAGGCATTGATGTTTCGTCTTTGTTGTGCAACACTGACTGACTATAAACTTTTAGGGCCAAACACGCTCACGCTCCCACGGCTCTGCCAAATCCACCGAGGGCTCTGTGGATGCTTCGCAGCTGTCAGCCAGCATCATCACAGTGGCTTCCGTGGAGATTTGTGAAGCTCGATGCCGATCAACATCATGATTCTGACCCGTCTGCTGTGAGTTTCCAGATCAGTGCAGACAGAGCTCTCAGGATTAGATGTGTACAGTTTCTGTGCAGCCATATGCAAAGGTAAAGGGGCCTGTTCACCATCTCTCTAGGTGTCGGTCAGGCAGTTGGCAGAGCACAGATTCACACACACACACGTATTTTATCACTTTCTTCTCATTATAACCTGCTGGAGCTCACAGGGGTCCCACTTCATCAGGCAGGCAGCCACTGAGGCAAGACCAAATTAGTAGTGTGTGTGTGTGTATGTGTGTGTGTTGTGTGTGTGTTTTAGCAAAAATCCAGAGTAGGTATATTGCACTCTATTGTGTTTGGGAAGCAGACCCATCCACTCTCCCTTCTGTTGTCACACATCATTAATCAGACCAGACAGAGGATAGTCTCTATGCTAATAGTATGCGTCACTAGCTCTGAAGCTAACCCAATGAAGACAATGACTTTGCCCGACTCAGTCGACACATTGAGTAAGATTATGTTTGGATGCACATCAAATCTGATCCAAAACTCAGCATGAAAAGTGACTATGTATATAATCGCTGGGGGGTTTCTTGATGAAAGGAAAAATATACATTTTCCTCTCGTGGAAACAAGTTTTAATTGTTAATGGAACAGCAACCATAAGACATATCCAGCCATCAGAGTCTTTTATGAATTGACTGTCACACACTCAAGAGTTTGAAGGGAAACATCAGCAGTGAGTTCTTGTGACACCAGCTGGAGCAACAGTGTAGGAAACACAACAACATACAAATCAAGGATAGCACACACACACACGCGCGCACACAGAGTGAAGCAACCATCGACAAACACACACACATACTGGCTCCGATCAACCATTCTCCTCGCGCTCCAGATTCATTATTCAGGAGCCTGGAGCACAGCTTGTCTGAGTTAGAGCATCTGCGATTCAAACCACCATCATCCTCCACCCCTCCATTCAGCCTGTCTAACCTGCCTTCACCTTAACACACACACACACGCACACTAAGACGTGACCAGCTTACCTACACGGACAGCCGCAGTAAGAGGTGAGACATAGAGAAGCAGAGTGCGATTAAAATTGAAGAAATCTGACCATACAGCAGAGTGTGGACCTCTGTCTGCACAACCACACTTATTTTTTTCCTGACTTGTTATCAGGGGTTCAAGATAAAGAAAACAACAAGGTCAGTGTGTCACGTCAGGACACACAAAAGACCATTTAGAGAGCACCCTCGGGTCCCGCTGCTCCCCACCTCGTCTTGCATTGGAGATCGCAACATGAGATTTAGGCTGAACGCCATCTGACAATGAAACACAAACTGAGGCACGCGTTCTGGCTCAAGTATCAAGCTATTAAATATTACAGGCTCTGTCTGTAGAGGCCATTCTTCGTATGACGCTGGGCACGGGCAGGCACGTGTGGCAGCAAACACAAACACACACACACACACACACAGGTGCACAGGGTCGTGCGTGGGTTACACACCTGCCTCAGGACATGCCTTATTTAAACAAAGGGTCTCCAGCATTTCGCACCTGCTGTCACACAAACACACATGCATGTCACTGCCCGCATATCATTCATACACACTCCGCATCCCACCTGTGTGGGGACGCTATCAATTTAGAAAGCAGAAGCAGAGGGAGATCGAGGGACACACACTACGTCAATAATCTCTATCCGGGTCCATTGTCTTTGCAAGACATGTCCATCCAAGGCTATAGAGTCTGGACCTGACTGGCTGGAATCCAGCTGAGGAAACTACCGGGGCGTTGCTACACACGGCCGTGACAGATGCGGATCAAACGGCGGCTTATAAAGGGCTACGAAGATGAAAACGGCCCTAAAACACATTAGAAGATAAACAAACAAAGCCAAGAGTCTCATAAGCCAACCAGATGGGAGTTAAAATGTGCCATAAAAATATATACAGGCCTAAAGCTCAGGCAGCAGCAAGCTCTGTGTTCCCACATGACAGGAGACAGGACTTTCCATACACTGCGGGTTATCCAATCTGTCTTCCTCCTGTTTCATCACCAGAGCTGCAGGCAAACAATTTACATTTCACTTCGAGTGCGCTCGCACAGCGTTCATTATATGTCAATTAGTTCCCGCTCCGCAAGGACATTAAAGCGGCTGTAATGAGGAAGAAGAGGTTTGGTTTTTACAGATAAATAAATAAATAAATAAATAAACACAGAGATAACACATAAATAAAGGGCAGACTGGAATGGTCTCGTCAGAATCAAACGAGAGACAAATTACACCCCAAGACCACTTATAAATATTGGAGTCTTTGATCTCCACACACCAAATGAGCGATTCAGTCTGTGGGGGAAATGATGAGTGTGTATATGTGCATGTGCGTGTGTGTGTGTGTGTGTGTGTAATGCTCTCTGTGTACGCCCCAGGCCACGCTATTTTACAGGGGGTTGAACTGAGGCAAAGCTACGCACGCTGTTAAGGAATGCAGAGAGACACAGCACAGATCACTATAGCCTCCCTGACTAAGCAAGTCCAGTCAGCTTTACTGGCCTAAAGTGCTGACTCCCCGTTAGAGCAAAATGTGGACTGATGATAGCACCACTACAGAGAAGAGGCTCGTACGGCACAAAGTTGTTGCTGTGGTATTCACCCTCCTTCACATACACCACTCTCATGAAGCATGTGCAGTGAAAATCATGTGCACAACATAATTAATAATAATGCCAAACTGCTTTTATTTTAAGTAGTTCTTAGGAGCCGAGTTGGAGCCATGGTTCTGCTGTTGTTGGACACATGACAACTTGCATATCTCGTCTGTGGCCTGCAGGATACTGGGAGAGCATCACGCCTGTCTGTCTGCGCTCTGGTTGGTCCGAGATGAGCCCTGTGGTGTGGGAAAACCCCAGGGCAGGGGATTAGATGGGAGAAAGGGGGATTTGCTGGTTAAAAGCTGACCTCTGACATGCATACAACAGCCTTTTGATTCAACAGATCAGCTCACTCTGCTTTCGGCCTCTGGACTGACTGTGCAGTCACGCTGTCGTCTGAGGGAAGTCGCACTCGCTGCCACGGCTGGATAGGATAACACGGGCTTATTTGTGGCTTAGTTACGTGACAGACGACCAAGGAGACAGTTGTCAGCCTGGGACGCTGCCGCAAAACACAGATAGTGTGATCACACATTGCTGGCATTACAGCGAGCCCCCGAGAATAACGTGTCACACAATCACATTGTTCATGCGAATCATTTTATGAGACACTGCTGAAAGTCAAAGGTGACACTGCTGGCCTTCGTTTTGATTAAATTTCCAGGCACACGTTTGACTTTTTAAAAAAACCAAACCGACTATATGTTCCCAGTGTCGAGTATCATAATCATAGTGAAAGCTCTATCAAGCCCTTTCAACATCAATTTCGGGAATTGTTGCGGTGTGTCTGCTAGCTCCAACTACAAGCGTATCAGGTTGAGAAATAAATCACAGAGGGGGTTTACAAAGAAATGATACCTTGCTGGTGAGTTACTCTGTTCTCTGGTTTCACCAGACTTTCAGACTTTACAAATGGAGGGTATACCTCCACGGCTCAAGCACTCTTAAGAGACACGCTACCCAGTGAAGAATAAATCAGGGACATTTCTTTACATATGTATCAAAGCACTGCACTCCACCAAAGTCTGGTTTTGATTCTTGTGATGCGTGTGTCTGCTTTATGTTTCACAAGGGGAAGTTAATCAAATGTCACTGGCAGAAATGCAAACTATTTGGTATCTAGCAAAGAACTAGATCCTGCTGATTAGAGTGTGTATTCGAGGACAGACAAAAATAAATTAAACTGGAAACAAACGAGCGGCCCGTTTGGGACTGATAACTTTAAATACCTTCCATGACTGTATCAAATCCAGGTGTTGGATTGGGTCTCGAGCGCAATACTGCGATTCGTTTGTGCTGCAACAACTGAGTGCTGATAAGATTTTGATATTCAACGTAATTAAATTTGACACTTTTTATCAGGACGGGAGAGTGCAGCGTTTCCCACAGAAGTGTATTCTTAGTACGGATCAAAAATGTTATGAAACGACCTTCACATCATGAAAAACTAAAATATTTTTGTGAACCACGGCCAATGCAACCACAGAAACAACGCAATATTAATTCTCCGAGGGTATCTGCTCAATCATACAGCTGTTATCTCTGTAACACCGACCACAAGGAGAGAAAAACACTGTGCAAACTCTGACGTCAAGTGACCAACACCGGCCTCTTTGTTACTCAGTTTTCTCTTTCTCCCCGATGTGTTCACTTCGTCTTTCCTCATTTGCTCTGCTGCTATTGTCATACTGATAATGCAGCACTTGTCTGGCCTGTTGTCAAGGCAGCAGCAAACTTACAGCACTCTCATTGCCTTGGCAACTGGTCAACCTGCACAAATAAACTTGGCCCGATGAGTGATAAAAGAAAGATGGAGAAGACGGTGAGAGAGGACCTGAATACAGCATTCAAATATGCAGAGCTCTGAGTAATTTAAGCTGCAGCAACAGACACACCGTTTTGTGAAATGAGGGTGATGATGATGGCTTAAATCTGATCGCTGAGGTAACTGTCATTACTGGCTCCCATTGCCATCCATCTTAATCCAAGTGACTCAATGTCTGTGCCTGTACACAGTGCCCACGCCGTCGCTTCGCAACACGCAGGCCATAAAAGTACTCGTCAAGGTACTTCACATCCTCGTGTCTGAACTGGCCACAGCGCTCAACACGGATCTAAAAATGTCTGACCTGAGATGTTTGTCATGTGTTATCAATCTATCTATTCATCTGTCTGTTTTTCTCTTCCAGTTCATCTCTCTCTCTTTATTCAGCAGAGATAACATTGAAAAATGAAGCTTTAAAATGTGGGGCATGCAAAAACAAGTGCTAGATACATATCAGCTAATTATCGCTGATAGATCTTTTTCTATAAGAAAATAGAAGTTACTGCAGATGAATGTTCAGGGGATAGTTTAGAAACAATGCTACAATAATGCCATTTGTCACCAGAGTTTAATGTTTATGGCTTAACAAATTGGGTGTAGTGACGTTGGAGATGCCCTCTTTCCCCCTCAAATGTTTCAGCAGCAACCAGGTACAGATAATCACCGTCCCCAGAGCATGAATCCTAGTCACTCTGCTGATCCAACATCTTATCCTACAGCACCTCCTCAAAGTTAAAATGTTCTTGGCGGATTTTGTTCAGGCATTCATTAATCCTCTGTGGCATATAATGACTGCAGTAGTTGACCTTTCAGTGATACCACAGGGATGACTTTGACCATTTTTAATAAAAGATTTTATTATTTGAGGGATTCTTGCCAACTCTACAAACCACAGGGAGTTTAGTGACTTGAATGAGCTGAGATGACGTGTAGCAGACATTGAGAAGCTAACCAACTGAAAGCAGCCTTGCCCCTAATAATAGCTATAAGCCTCAATAAAAGTTAAACAGGTGAGTTCAATAAAAACTCAACCTGCTGCCATAAGGGATGGAATAAGTCAGATTCCCATACCAGACTAAACTTCCTTTCCTGCTGAATAGTTGAACTAACCCTAACCAGAGACGTTCTAATATGACCCTAACATGTAAGTCTATGGGGAGAGAGTCAATTTTGGAGCCTGCTGTTGTTTTAATAAATCAACAGTCTGCACATTTTAATAAATCAACAGTCAATTTTGGAGCCTGCCTCAAGTGGCCATTTGAAGAATTGCAGATTTTGGCTTTGGCACAGTCATTTACTGTAAACTCTTTACTTTAATTCAACTCTCAGTCACTTTTAGGGCAGACCTTGGCTGTAATTCTTAAAACAAACAACTGTTCCTAATCAGAAATGTGGTTATAAAGTGTCAAAAATCAACAGTGGAAAATCCAGAAGAGTTCAGGCTCCAGCAGGAGTCATAGAGGAGCAGTCTGTTATCTTAGAAATGTTTTGAATTGTTTCACAACACCTCAACATCTCCCAGCACAACCACCACCATGAAAATAAAGACCAGTCTTCTTGTCTGGTTGTATGTGTGTGTTCTGACCTGAGGTCTGAGTGTAGCAGTGTGTTACTTCAGACCTCTGTCAGAGGAAGCTGGCCATGCTTCAGAGCCTTTTTTCATCTCCTGCTTCCTGACCCCCTCCACCATCCCTGCTGCACCCAGATCAGTTGATAGATACCTGTACAGCCTGGCACTGAGAGCCAGCCATACTCTCTCATCCGTGAAATACACCCTTTACTTAAGAGCCTCTCTGCTGTTGATACTAACACACACACACACTTGTAGATTCAGGCTCGACTTATGCAGAGCTGTGAGCAGAACCAAGACGACACCTCACCCACGTCTCCGATGACGACAAATCAGAGACAGGCTGACGGGGAGGAAGTCAAAGAAAGAGATGAAGAGAGACAGGAGGAATAAAGAGGGGGTTTCAAAACGAAAACCCAATTTAGCTCACAAATTTAAATCACACATACACACTTGACATTTTGTTTTCCACTTAACACATCTGGTCTGAGAGATTAAAATGTAACATCAATACAGCAAATAAGCCTTGTGTTTCTCCCTCTCTGCTGTTTGATGGAGAAGCCGTCTGGACCCCTCCTTTAATATTAGACAGCAGCAGTCAATTCTCCCAGGTCACTGTGCTACTTAAGCCGACCAATAATCAGCAGGCAGGCTGAATCAATAAACCAATCAAATAATTTAACACTGCAGAGTCATCAACCTCCTCTTTTGCAGTTTGGACAAATGAGACTTTGGGCTCCACGGGGATTTTGAGTCTGTAATGAAAATAGGGCACGTCATTAAAGTAATGGGAAAGTCAAATAATGACTGTCAGCATCTCTGTAGTTTAAATGTATGAGATTAAGCTAATGAACAAAGTGATTATCTCTATCTACTGTCATACAGCGCTGGAGTTCAGAGAATTTGACCATTATTCTGATCTAAAAACTGTTAATCAGTTTCGTGTGAGCCCGTGATACAAAGATGACAAGCAGGGTGACACGCTGCCTTGCTGTTGGACGATGCTGACCTCTACTGGCAGCAACAGACACAGAACGGGGCACCCTCCTGCCAAAAATCACCAAATACTTTCAAATACATGAAATCCATCTTAGACTGTGTGTTCAAACCTCAGTATTGGTACACCTCTGATCAAGCACCCCTCCTCCCCTTCCAAACCCCACTGAGACATACACACACACTCACCCCTTGGATGGGAACAGGTGGCTGGACTGAGAGAACGAGGGGGGATGAAATAAAAGGAGGAGAGAATCAAAGCAATCTTTGAAGTGGTGCACTGCTTAAACCTCACTGCACTGGGCTCTTTAAACTGGTTAGATGAGGGGATGCATGGATGGATGGAGGCAGTGAGTAAGAGGGAGGAGGGAGGAGGGAGGAAGGAGGGAGGGGGGCAGGAATGAAGGTTTACTGAGGGGAGATGGACGCAGGGATACAGAACGAATTGTAGAATGAGAGTGAATGAGCTCAGATTTGTGAGGCAGCAAAGCATAAAGTCGGTTAAAGTGGCATTTGGGGTAAATTAAAGGGCAAGGGTATTGAATTGATGAATTGATTGTGAGTTAACTGACAGCCAGACAATTTGTCACTAATAATCCTAAGTGATCAATAACCTTAGTCTTGTTTATCACTAAATTAATCTTTAGGAAATTAAGTCCTCAGCCTCTTAGACACTGTGACTGGCTGTTATCTTTTTTTTTCTTTACAATTTTCCACTCTCTTAAATCGATAACAATTATAACTGTTGGTTGCAGCCCCACATCCATCTCTGCCACATCTACACCTTCACTAACGGACGAGCGTGTTACATCTCCAGAGTCAGGCCAAACCCTCCTGTTCATAAAGCCCCCGAGGAAATCAGAGTTTGATGTGAGAGAGGCTTTAATGATTTCAAGACAAATCTGATCCACTAAGTGTTTTCAAGCAGACCAGGATTTGGTATGCAGCTGTACAGCTACGGAGAGCTTGTGCACCTACTGGGAGACCACAGAGCTCACACAACAGGATGTGAACGAGCGCTCTCTGAATGAGAATGAAGGTGAGGTGAGCCGGTATGTGTTCGGACCAGTGATAATACATTTTACACATTCCTTAGTCACTGTGTGTGTGTATATGTGGGTTGAAAGAGATAAAAGAAAGCGGTGGTGAGGTGATACTGTGTGTTGCCAGAGATTGCAACATATGCTCTAGGGAACATACAGTAAATAAAGGCCTGAACTATAGAATTAATCAAAGATGTGCTTTTGTTCAAAGCACAAAGAGCAAAATAAATCTAGGCTTTACTGGATAATGATATCAGTGTGCTCAAGTCCAGAAGCTGCATAAGTGCATGGAGTAACCAAACCGGAGAGATGGTCAGGATGACATGAATTAACTCTCTAACCGGGGTGGGCGGGTTGGAATTGCAGGCCCGAGCACTGTAAATGTTAACTTGCTGAGCGTATGACAGGGGTGAGCCTGCCTCTCTTTATTTTCAGTGACAGTTCAAAGGCAGCTTAGCACGCTAAGCCTTCATTAAGGCATGGATCAGCAGCAGGGCAAAAAGAAAAAAGAAAAAAGAATCGAGGTGAATTAGCATCGCTAGCACAAGTCACGGAGAATTACAGAGGTTTGCTAATGTGAGACGGGTGAGTTCTAGCTACAAGTGGTACAAGGCTGAAAGCATGCTGTGTTGGTTTACAGCCCAACATGCCTTAGTTGCAAAACAGTTGGTGTGATTGAGATCGTTTTTACACTTAATGTCAGTTATGCTGTGCTGTGCTGTGCTGTGCTTTGATGCAGTCCCGTCGCCAAAGCTGCTCCACCATCACTAATACACCTCATCCATGCTAAGTGGCTGACATGCACAGAAGCAGTTAGTCAAGTATGGAGGAATACATGATGGTACTGACCTGCATATCTTTGGTTCCATAAACAGGCAATATCTCCATGAATGACAGTTTATTAAAACACACACACATACCATCTTTTGTGGGGGACTAAAAAAGGACTTTTCTGATGCCTATCACTCTTAATCCAAATGCATGAGCAGCTGTTAGAGATGACCTTGATAAGACAGGCAGAGAAAATACTGAAGATGTGGATCAGAGTAAAGCTACTGGCTTCATTACAGGAGCTGCCAGAAAACATTACACAGACTTTACTCAGCTGCTCTATATGGTAAATCTCTACGTGAGGTTTTGTTACAGCTTAAGCAGAGTGGTGCATTTTGTGCAGATGAATGAGATATTGTCAGTGGTTATTTTTATCAGTTGGCCTTATGGCTTAGGAGCAGTCATAGGATGCTCAGTGTGGTTTATCCGTTCATACACTGGAAAAATCTGAAGAAAATGTCTGTGCTGACATATGCGGAGGGGGGGTTGGCCTTTATGTTCGCTAATTTACTATGCCAGCATAGCTTTTTACTTACTTACATATTTCACATTTCTTCTTTCAAACACGGTAGCCTACAGTATAGTGACTGATGAGATGTTACCATGAAATATCTAAAGAAAGTACATGAAGTTTCTGAGTAGCAGCTGATCTGGGAATGATTGGGAGACTGTTCATGTCAAAGTTGGAAAGTTGCTGGTTTCAGCTCCCTTCACACAGCTTGTGAGGGTCTAATACTTTCTTAATTTGATTAATCTAAATTCATTTTTGATTTATTAAAACAACGTGCTTGGTGAGGAGATCATCTAGTAGATTTGGAAGAAAAAAGCAACTGTAGAACTGGCAACTGGAAACATACTGTACTTATGAGAAAAAAAATCTTCAAAATTGCCTAAAAATGTGCTGCCTCTAGGCGGGACTAGTCATGCAGAGAGAAAAGACAAAAGCAACACAATACAGCTAAAAATATATATAGAGAAAGTCCAAATGACACCAATAATTATACTGCAGTGCCAACACTGTGCCCTTTAAATAGCTCCACTTGAACAGAGCTAAAATAGTGGTGGGGTGAAGGCAGCAGAAACAGCATTATAATACCTGAGTTTCTTCTATTTAGTTTTACCCGAGGGTGAGATGAATAATAAACCTGGTCAATAAACCAAATTATGCTTCTGTGGGGAATAAATAGGCTGTCAAACATGTCATGCAATACTAATGATACAGGAACTATAGCAAGTTAGAAAAGCAATTACAAGGATTGAGCACTAAAGCAACCCAACACCTCAGAGGATCTCCTCTTACACACCCAGAACCCACCTGGTGGATGAGATGACACCACCTGCTGCCGCGCCTTATAGCCCACTTCTTACACATCCATCTCTCTTTTTGACATCAAGTTGACACCATTACTCTGTTGGCAAATGCACTACGCACACACATACACAAATTCATTTGAGCAAACATATCAGGATACACAAACAAAAACACAGTCACGCTCTCTTTGTCTCAGGCTCGAGCATCTGCATCATACAAGCATAATTACAAGCTGCATCTACACCAGATGAGACGGATCATTTCCTCTCTCCTGATAGGGTCTACAAATACGCAGCTGGCCAATAAAACATCCGCAACAAAAGCAGCTCTCTCACAAATAGAACAGGCAAAAAATAATGCGCCTGAAAAAGCAATAAATTGGGTTGTTATCTACGTTTGAGCATGCATTCAGAATATCTAATAAAGTGATATCTACAAATCAGTGTATTCTCTTGCTACGGGCACTGAAAGCTGTCAAAATTACAAATCAGGCAATATGTCTGGATTGTGTACCATCTTTTTTTATTCATTTATTTTTTTTTTTACCTGTGCTGATGATTAAAAAAAAAAAAACACATGGAGAGAGGAAATGAAAAAATACTACAGGAATTCATCTGTGATCTGTGACCTCTGTGTGTGTTTTTGTGTCACATTTAGTCTCTCTGCTGAATTCTGATGCTTGGATTTCATTGGAATTCAGCAGCTGACCAACGGGCCCCTCAGGATCTCAGCCGGCCTCGGTGCGCGGACCATCTTTGTAGCCGTGACCGCCACACGTAATCCTCACGGAGTCCGAATCATTATAGTCAAATAAAATGCTGTGTGTATTTGTCTCTGGATAGTAGAGGGGAAAAACAAGGAGGAATAGCAGACGGCAAGAAGAGGAAGAGACGACGAGCGAGGAGAGGAGGCGAGGGGGAAACAACGGCACGAAATGAGAGACATGAGACGTTCAGCCCCACACTGTCTGAGAACCCACAGGTCAAACGATGATTTATTTCAGGGCTTTGCAGCTCCCCTGGTTAGCATTATCTGTGAACATCACTCGTATATCACACCGCCCTGTGGCCCTGTCAAAATATAACCCTTTCAAAACAAATCTCCCCTAAATGACAAAGACAAACCACACCATTTACACAATAAAGAGCCCAACTTAACAAGTCATTTGCCTTCTGACCCATGTGAGCACCACCACAGCTGCTTTCTGCTCCAAAACAAGCCCAGAGAGGGGAAGAAGACAGCAGGACAGGGAGTGATTTCATCCTTGGAAACTGTCGAGCAAGGAGGCTTACCATCTCCATGCCAATACCCCGACACGGCTTTAGTGATAAATCTGCTCAAGTCTCTATTGTGTTACTCTGACCACCAATGGCTTCTTCTTTCTTTCTCCCCCCTCACCTCAAGTCTTCTTCTCCTCGGCCAAAATAGCCAGCGCCTATTCATATGCCTGGTCGCCCTGACAGTTTTATTTGCCAGGCCGTCTTGTTAACACAGTGAATAGCGGGGCCTTGCCTGTGTTATGCAGATCGGACTGGGTTACCGAGGGGACAGACGTCAGCAAGCCATTCAAGGCCGGGTTAAAACTCAACCTCAATTCCTCTTGTTCTACTGCAAGCAACCATCCTCCCTTTTCCTCCTTTTCTACCCTCTCACAACTGCTGCTTTTAGCCGGCTAAAGTTTCAGCCAAGGCCCTGTTGCATACAAGTACAAGCTTTGTCCAACTCTGGCAAAGCCTGAACTAAGCCGGCTCTCTTAAATAAGGTTTTATGTTGTGCTCCTGGCTGGAGGAAATGAAGAAATAGTAAATGCCAACACCTCATAGTATAAATCCTCTTTTCTAGTCTGATTCATGTCTGAACTGATCTAACCCCACACAGCAGGTCAAGTGTAACGTTTAAAGCGCAGCTACAAAACACACACATGCATCACGAAGGGGAGGGTCATGTGATCGGGATCAGATAGCACGTTCACACTCAGGGCACATGTTAATAAGCCTGGTAATGAGTCTCATTAGCACAAAGAAAATCAATCAAGCCAAAGGCAAGCATTAATAATTCAGAAAGAGCATGTTGTGCAAGGAGAATCTTTCTCCTATAGTTAACCTGCCTACAGCAGTCAGCTCAGCTTACTGGGTTACACACAAGCAGCCAGGTAAGAGACTCCTCTTTCATCCATCTGTTTTCTGTCTGCATCAAGGTCACACAGAGAAGTGGGTGAAGAGAGCAAGCCCCTCGCTACAGCAATTTCCACCTCAGATGAGCTGCAGAAGAATGGTGTCCTACCAGGCTTTCAACCAGGCCACTCATGCTAGGCAGATTTCTATAGGGAAGGGGCCATTGGAAAACCATCCAGATGCATGAACAAAGAACTGGTTTCTCTCAATTTAAAGAAGCAAACACTCTATAGCAGCGGTACTCAATAGGCGGCCCGCGGGCCGCATCCGGCCCGCCGAACCATCCAATCAGACCCGCGACTGAGTTCTACTAGTTTATATATTACTCTATACTGTATTTCTCGGGCTCCGTGCGCCTGTAAGTCAAAGCGCTGGGACATGGAAACACGTCGCTCCGTTTGTGTGTGCCTGTGAGGCCCTGCACTGGGATACAGAAACGCCGACGAACCCAAATCACCATGCGCGAGTGTTTGGGGAGTCGGCTGGACTGCAGGGTTTTCCCTGCCTGTCTGCAGAGACCGTGGGTGATTTTCACCGCCGTCTTGGTTCAACTGTGTGTGCATCATGCATGGGGGGCCGTTCAGATGAAGCGTCTTTTGCGCGCGCTCAAACCCATTCAATGTAGCCGCGCGTCATGCACGCGCACAACTCAAAAGCCGTAGCCGCGCGCATTTGATGAGATGCATATTGTTTTTCCGTGCACGTCTGCGGCGCACAGCTGCACGACCTGCTTCTCCCCCGGTGTTGTGTCCCGGTTCCCTCGGCCTGTGTCTCTCCTACTGTTTCCCACTGAGCTCTGCCTCGTTTGACAGGTGAAGGAAGCCCATGTGTGGAAAGACGTCTCCTCCGAGATGTAGAATGTGTATTATAGAAGAGAAACACACATTTCAGGACCAATGACTTGTATCCTCAGAACAGAGTCAGACGTCCTGTGATGGTCAGGTCATATTTAAATTGAAAATCACAGGGCATGTCTGAGGATACAAGTCAGCAGTGTAAAGCTCCAGCATGATATGTAAATGATGATATGATAATGTCAAGATTTTTCATTTTATATCATACAAAACACCATGAAGTGTATAAATAAAAATGATGTGCTTACAAGTAAAATAAAAATATTTAAATTATTAGACGAAAAAGGTTAATTTAATTTCAATCTAGGCCTATTTGGATGTGCGGCCCCCAAGGTGTCTGTTAAGAAAAATTCTGGCCCTTCGACAAATGTATTTGAGTACCCCTGCTCTATAGCATGTTTCTGTCACACAGGATGTGACCGAACACCATGTACGGACGAATAATTTCAGCTCCTGTTCATCGCATTTCAGTTTCTGTAACTTCAAAATTCAAAACTGTTCACTGTAAACTATTTCATTTTGATCTGAACTCTGAGCTAGCTTGTGCAACACCGATCACAAGGGAAGATTTATTTTAATATGCTTTCTGGCTGAACTCTAACAGTTTAACTTGCCCTATTGATAAGGTAACGCCACTGATTGGCCGGCCAAGTGTTTAAGTTTGCCCATTTGCCGTTGAGCTTCCTAAGTGATTTAACAGTTTCTATTTTTTGCCAAACCTGCACTTTTCTTATTAGATTTCAAATGTTTTCAAAATCCATTTACCAACATTATCTGGAAAAGCATTTAGTGACATATCATGCAACTTTTTAGACAACCATTACTTCTGCTTGCTTCTAATAAAATCACAGCAACAGCCTTGTTTTTTACTGATGGTATGTGCATAGTGATTTTGTCAGACAATGTCACAGTAATAAAAATCTGGATTTTAACAGTGCAGCACAGCAGCTTGTAAATGCCTTGGGCTGCTGGTTAATGAGAGGTCTAAATGGGTCATGTTTTGGTCAGTGTTTCATTGCTACATGTTCTGCTGCCTGAAAACAAACATGTAACACATGAGGAACAACAGCTTTTCTGGGAATTTGGTCGTATTAAAATACTGCATATGAGAGCACAGAGAGCAGGAGAGAAGCAAACAGATAAAGGGGCGAAACCTGGGCCAACACTGGACAGAATACAAAAACAACACGGCCCTGCCACACAGCAGGTTTTGACCTCGTCTCCTTTGTATTTTTGGAGACACTGGGTTTATCGCTCACATTTGAGTCAAATTACATCTACCAAAAATTCTTCAGGGTAATGTTTAGGTAGGCCTGGGTGATTTTAAATACCCAGCACCAGACTGGCTCCTCTGTTCACTCTGAATTGGAAATGCTTCAACACACTCAGTCAACTTACTATAAAAGACCAGCCTGAAACACCCCCGGGAGCTTAGCTTAGTGGAAACATCTTATAGAGACGTAATATGGAAAAGGGAAGGAGACAAAAAAAAAAACACTACCAGTGCTATTCATCTACTAAATATTTAGAGAATCATCAATATTTCAGTGTGAAAAAGTGTGGAGAATGTGTGAAGTGTGGCTGAGCGCCATTCACTATAACTATTCATTCTCATGAGAGCTCAAGTCTCCTGGCTGTGGTCAAGACAAACAACACGTGACAGAAAAAATATATAGTCTATGGTGGTCTGAATTTAATTCTATAAGTTGTCATAGAATATTCTTTTCTCCCTGCTTAGACCGTGTCCTAACTGGATGCGACGCGAGCGAGCGACAGCTGCTAAATTAATGGTTTCCTATTGTAATGTCCTAACTGGTCAATTTTTATTGTGGAATACTTGATCATTTCATTGTCTCTAAAATCTGTTCAAACGATACAATCTGAGAAAGGAAATGGTTGAACTACAAAGAGCTCATGTCCACATTTAATCTGTGGTAAGGAGACAAAAGTCGACAACTTTCCAAGACAAAGAGTGTAAAGTCATGCAAGCAGCTCTGTGAGGCTGCACTCTGGCACAACCTTGTTTTGTTCTATATGCCAAGCAGCAGCTGTAATGATTACCATGTTGGACAATGCTTTTTAGGAGCCTCTCTTAGGGATGCTAACAGTAGCTAATTTTCACTTCTGGGGAGTATTTCATGGTTTCAGATTTTTTTCAGTCTGGATGAACAGATGGACATTTCCATCCATAAAGAGCCATAGAGGCCAGATCTCCAATGAAATTATTTATTATTTTTGCCTGATAGGATGCAGATGAGCTTCAGAAAACAGCAATCCACATGCACTATATGACAGCGTCATACATCAGCAAACCAAATCTGTTTGTTGTGTTGGCAGAGCGGAGCACCTACCCCTTCATCAGTAACCTCACGGTCACTTCAAGTCCAACACATTTCACAACACACATTACTACCATACCTTTTAAAATAAGCATGTAAACACTTTTATTTTGGCCCCGAGAAAGAAGCAGGAAATTCTTTGTGAAATTGGAAAGTTTTCTCCTACAGGAACAAAGACTGGCTGGAGCTATAAAACACTTTGGCATCCATACACAAAGTCGGGAGCCTTCACTCTGTGTCCACTGATGGTGTTTAATTCCAGTTTGTTGGACAGGAAAAAGTTGACTTTTTATTGTGAGGCTGCAAAGACGGGTAATTAAAGACTGCATTCCTGAGCAGGCGGTTACCCCCGCACTCGTTTACTTTACAGCATGGGAGGCTGGATGCTCTTTACGGTACAGAGTCAGACCCTCCCCTTCTATTGTGGATCCCTATTAGAAGAGAAAACACCTGACAAGAGTATTGGCTGCCATGTTAGCTTTGAATAAACTGGCTCCAACCTGCTGGCCAGCGTTTTCTTGAAAACATAGGCGTTTTCTGATTTTTTTCCTGTTAGAGGAAAACAGCTTTTTGGAGTAAATGCAGTGTGCTGCAGACTGAAGTCGCACCCTTACAGACAGTGCAAGTATAAATAAAAACTGAATAAAACTGTGACATTTTCTTCATTGTTTCATAGAGGCTTTAATTTTCGACCTTTCCTCTCCAACCAATCCTCTATAGGCTGAGTCAAGCAGCTTATTGTGTTGCACGATTACAATGTTGGATTTTTAATCATGCATCGTGCATTATGTGTTATGTTGTTGTTGTTGTTTCCACAAATTGAGTTTCAGCAGCCACTAAACAGTAAAGAGACAGTGTCGTGGCTCACAACATCCCCATTAAGTCAGTACTGCTAATTGCGTGACTTGTGTTACTGAGCTATATAAGAATCAGGTGACACTAATAAACTAACAATGTTCGATGCTTTCCCCTATACGTGATGTCTTGTGTATTGCATTCCTCAAACGGAGCTGCACACATTAGTCACACTGTTTCACACACTAACCCAAACCACCTGTACCTCATAGCAGGAACACGTTTTTTTTTTTTTACAATGCACAGTTTGTTTCACAGCAAAAGCTATTTTACATCCTCCCACTTGTGACAGGGCGACTGCAGAAGCCACAGGCGTGAATCCTCCCTGCCGTATGAAAGGTCTTTACAGTAAAAACTATTATCTTAGAGCACACAGGGGCAGAACAATGGTTCCTTCACGGTAATGTGCATGGCTGATTCTATTCAACTTACCAAGGCTCTGAAAGGTTTCCTCCTCTACTTGAAGACGTAACACTAGACTGGCATTGTACATTGTATAGCTATCACAATGCAGAGTGGTTACTCAGACAAATCTCAAGTGCTGGTTACATGACGCCATTACTGGACTGCAAATAATTCAATTAACCACATATCTTTATAGAGATGGCTCTGATATGAAATGCAGACATGAGAGAGGAGAGCGACTTTGCGGGCAGCAGTGTGAGTTTGCTGGATGCAGTGAAGTGATGCTGTTACCTCCATTTGTGAAGAGCAAAGCCAGGGCACTGTTCTCCACAGGTGATGCAGGGCTGTCCTCTCTGTGGCTCATCCGCAGGGTTCAGCTAGGGACAAACACAAAACAGAGGATGATGGGTTCACAGCCTGCAGTTGCACATGCAGAACTTTTGTCCAGAGAGACAGACAGACAGACAGACAGAGCCTGCAGCTCTAAATGTCAGAGTCTCAGTGGCCAGCTGGGGACGTCCACTGTGAGCTACTTCACCTACTGTTCCCACACATAACTTGTTGTTACTGCATACATTTTCAAAGCACAACAACAATGTGCCAATTTAACACATATTATAACCGGAGGTCTTTGTGGAAGTTAAAATTCCACCAGTTGAAACAGAGATAACATCTTTCATCACCCTGGCTGCTGTGTCGCTAATGAGGCATGTGTTTGGTGCGTTATCATAACAGAGTGGATGTAATATGATGCTCTTAGCAACAGGGGAGAAAAAAACAAACAAAAAAACTTGACAACACATGAGAATAAGTTGCATGCTATTGTTTAATTAAAGCGCGTGTGGAGACGCGCTCTGGAAACTACTGTACCAAGCCAACAACTGTGTCTCTCTCGTCTACCTACCGATCTGGTGGAATTTCTCCTCTTGGAGCTGCGACTGAACATGACAGGCTGATCCCAGGACAGCTAAGGCACGGTTGTCTACCACCGACTCAAATGGCGCACAGAAGAAACTAGAGATGAGCGCGTGTTTGTTCTATTAAAACAAACCAAAAAAATCCCCTCACGACTTGTCCAAACGCACGGAGCCCTGGCAGCGGTCCTGTCCTATTAACTTCCCTCATTAATGAATGGAGTTGCGCCTTCCGGATCGCAGCTCCACCCTGTTTCCCCACAGCCAATGGATGAGCAGGGGAAATACTTTTTTTTAAAGGACAAAAACTATAATTAGGGTTAGATAAAAGCAGTGATGAGGTGGTAAATGACGGTGTGGATCAGTCCTGACGTCCAGTCTGAGAACACCTGAAGGCAAAAAATAAACCCTGCAATCATAGTGGAAATAAATGTTTTATGTCTCCATCCGTCAGCCTTCTCTTCACTTGCACCACTTTCGTAATTTTCCACTGTGGATGCGCAAAAAGGTTCAGTTTGAAAATGTCAGTACATTGAGAAAAAAAAAAAAAAACTTTCACACGAATCACGACACAACAAAACGCAACCTTGGCTCAGGGAGATGAGTTTTCTTTTCTGTCTGTTCCCACTCTCAGCTCAGACAGATCCATTCGTCTCCCTGCACCTATTAACTCTCCGTGAGCGTCTCCTAAATCACATTTGTTCAGAAGAGATTTATTCCTCTCCTCTATTCATCCCACCACAAACATCTGCCATGTGCCCCATGGGGCGTTTTTCTTCCCTGTGGTCTGACAGCGTGGACTCTCTCCAGAAAGTGCACACTGTTTATCACTGGAGGGAAAAAAGGCTTTTGAGCATCACCGGCACAGCCCCAGTGTGAGAGTGCTCTGACTCACAGGTACATTTCACCAACATGTTCTTAAGCCATATTATTACTACTAGAAAGGCATTTCACTCTCAAGGCTTTTTCTTCTGCACCCACTATGCAGCTTTCTAAAGTTCAGACATTCACACAACACTGTGGGATGGTTGTTGTGCACAAATGTGATGTCTCTCAGTGGGAGGCTGACTTTTTTTTCTTTCTTCTTTTAAATAGAGTTGGTTCTGCATTTGTATGGATGAGGATGACCCACACCTCTAAAACATTTCATGTGAAGGTCTCAGAGTAACTATACAGTAAGAGTCTGAGCTGTGCTTGTTGGCTGGCACTGCTGTGTCAGTGTGTTTCTGATGAGCAAAACAAAACAACATTTAAAAAAAAGCATAGATTGAAGGTTTAAATCAGAAAATGGTTTCACAATCATGATATTTAGTTTTTAATATGAACCTCTGTATGGATGGATGCATGGATGGCTGGAAACCAAAATCTTTTTCAAAGGGTTGATTGCAAAATATTATCATTATAACTATTAATGGTATTATACCAGTCAGAATTTTAATTATTAAAAAGAAAGAAAGAAAGAAAGAAAGAAAGAAAGAAAGAAAGAAAGAAAGAAAGAAAGAAAGAAAGAAAGAAAGAAAGAAAGAAATCAGAGCAGGTGATGCTGTGTCAGAAGAAAATCGTCCTGCACTTTACTGAATAGAGAAAAAGAAACAGAGTGTATCTCTGCTTTGCCTCAAGGACGGACCGGTAACCTTGAGACACTCAGGTTGCACCAGTGGATAAAGAGGGAAAAAAAGCATTTTTGTCACACATCAGTGCTCCGAACAGAAAAACAGTCCTAATCCCATTCCACCGCCAGATAAACACAAACTGTATCTGGGCATCCAGACTATTTGTGCCTGCATGCGGGCCTGAGGCTGACTTACTACTAGGCCTCAGTTCAAAGTCAACCTAGATTACCTTGAGGAATGATGATGATAACGATGGTAGGGGGAGCTGACCCTGGGGACGCACGGCTTTCAAACTCCCCTCATTAAGTCTCAAGTTCAGTGTCTAAACACTGTTGGCAGAATCAAACATAGCGTGCATGCTATTTCAAGGAGCTACGCAAAAAAAAAAAAAAAAGTTGGAAGCCACAAAAAATCTCCTTTTTTGGTTGTGCAGTGCAGTATACATGGTACACCGAACGTTGGTGTAATGAGCTGATATTGGGCCTTTTTTCTTCTTTTTCTCTCTCTCTTTTACTGCAGCCATTGTGGGAAAAAAGTCTTCATTAAAGCTTGATCCAGGATTTTTAATGCTCTGCATTTTACATCGCATTATCTCAAATATCTTGCCAGTGAACTTTAGACCCGCAGAAGTCTGTCAGGGCTGATTTGGGTTCAGAAGTAAGCAGCCGTTTGCAAGGTGCAGGACGTGACGTTCAGAAGTGTTGGAAACATCTAGTACAAAGGCCTGAAGCCTACAGCTGCTTAGGTCACCCATGGTCTAATCCCTCTGGGAAAGTCTCAGAATAACCTGCATACTGTACTCACCATAATACTGATGTGGAGGTACACAGACAAGTGTTGAGTGTGAGCATGTGTTTCTTTACTGTACTTGTCACAAAAAAAATGATTCATCTTCCTCCTCACAATGGAAAAATGTGATATCCCCTGTATCAGTTTGCAGAGCTATTGTTCACAGAACCGGTGTCAGATATTCCTTGTTCTCTGTCCACACCCACGTTTCTCTGTAAAGCTCTCGCCCCATTAACAACACATAATTCCCACCTTCCTTTATTCAGTCAGTAATAACAGTCTCTATGTGCTCTCTACTAGAGATACTCAGCTGTTTGCTTTGAGACCTTACCCAGCATGGAGTTAAGATGCTGGCAGTGGTTGGTGCTGCAGATCCCTGTTCAGCACCCAGACAGGTTGAATACCAACGAGGACGCAGCTTTGGTTGCACTGCAGCAGCTTCGGGCATAACACACTCCCTGCACTGCTCCTGTAAAAACCATGAATCTACTCATTTACATTTAGCCACTACTACAAACTGAGTAGATGTCCGTGCGTGATCGCAAGTGTTTGTCAAATTACATACTATTACATGTATGCAAATATTTTACTCTCTAACACAGATAAATGTCTTGAAAAATAGTAGTCTCACAACTAAACAAATGCTTAACTACAAAATAATGACAAAATCCAAAGTTAATATTTACAGTTTCATAATGTTGAAAAATGAATATGAAATTAGAATATCAAGAAAAACTGCTTTTTCTCATGACTGTGTAAATAAGTCTTCCTAACATTGGTGAAGACAGTGCAGTTTTGTAATGTTGAAATTACTGAATTTCTGATTTTTGGGTCTATTGAAATTTTTAGGTTTTGGAATTCAACTTATTTGATATAATGCATGCATATTTTTTAAGAATTCAAAAAGAACATACACTTCAAAAACTAGATTTAACCTCCACAAATTCAGTTAGCTCAATTTCAAAAAATTGCATTAGATATAAGTCAAATATATTCAACTCTTTACGCTCATCATGGTCTTCCATATCTGTGCATTAAGAACTATACCAACTCAGTGGTAACCTGCACAGATGAAAATACAGTAATAATAATAATAATAAAAATAATAATAATAATAATAATATATTTTATATCTAATGCATTTTTCATCAAAAAAGATCTCAAAGTGATACAGACTTAAAAGCAAAGTACATGGCATTAATCGTAAATGTAATTGTAATTTTAAAGTCTTGCGTTAGGACACTTACCTCTGAGGTGTCAGCCATAGTTATAATATGTCTCTAGCACCTGCCCCTGCTAATGATATGTGTCTCACTCACACACACTTATCATAACAGCTCCTGTTCCTGAAGGCTCTGTGGGGGTGGAAACACATTACACACATTTGAAAGTACATATTAACGGTGCAAAGGTCCATCTGATACATGATTACTTACATATGGTCACCTCTGTGACATATTATCTCCTGTAATGGATAACAAGAAATGACTGCAGCAGTTCACATGCAGACTCAGTTCGGGCTCTGCTCTGTTCAGATATGCTGCTGGAAACCTGGAGTGTGAGGGGAAGAGACAGTCTCACAGCCAGAAGTGACTTGTCTTTGTAATATTAAACCCACATTCAGCCAGCTTGGAGGAATTCGACATTACTTTCAAAAGAGATTCAACTATTCATGAGCCACATGACAGAACTCTTTATATTACATTTTGCCTTGATTTGTTCAGGAAAGAAGACTTCCCTCTAACTCTGTCAGTTCCTTTTTGGGACTATCTGATGTAATACAAACCTGCTGACAAGCTGCTGTCATCCGTCTACTCTGTAGAGGAGATATCTCACAGCTTTCATGTGAGTGCTAGAACAAAAAAAAAGTATAAGAGAGTTGTTCTTCTACAAACTGACCCCTGGGATGTTTGCAAATCTACTTCAGAATCACATTCTTAAGTTTAGACAAGCCCTCTGGAGCTGTTGAAAGCTCCTGCCTCGCCAACCCTCCTTGCCTCTCGTTCCTTTTCACACTTGTGCTTATCCCCCTGGATAACAGCCGCTCTTTAAACAGCAGCTTACTCAAACTGTTGACAGACATTTGAGGAGTCAGTCCTTAAATGACTTGTCGGCTCCTATTTCTGTACGGTTCACCTGAGATTACAAAAACAACATGAAATACAGACCATGTAAGCTTGTGTTAAGCGAGTCAGAACTACTAAAATGCGCAGTTATTAAAATGTATAGTCATTTCTAAAGTTTGGAAGAAGTTCAGAGATGTGTCACTGATAAAGATCATCCCCTGCTTCTTTTCCAGCAGACATAATAATCTCAGTAGCGAGTTATACTTATTTAGGAGGATCAGTGTGGACACCTGGTAGATGGCCTGACAATTTATCATTACAAGCACAGACAGACTGTTATGATAGTAGAACATGTTTCATTATAATTAAAGGGCCAGTGTGTGGAATTTAGGGTGATTGGCAGAAACAGAGAACAATGATCATAATTATGTTTTTATTGGTGTATAATCATTGTGTCCTAGTTTATAATAAGCCTTTCATACCTACATAGAGAGCAGGTCATCTTCCACTGAGGCCACCATGTCATGCTGTTATGTTGCTACAGTAGCCCAGAATGGACAAACCAAATACTGGGCCATTTTTATGTAACCTGAAGGCCACAAGTTCTAGTACAGGGAAGGGTATTCAGGCGGTTGCATATTACAACCTCACCACTAGATGCCACTAAACCCTGCACACTGGTCCTTTCAGCAGGGTACAGAGCAGGGATTTTATGGTTTGACTAGTCTGTCATATTTTTATGGTCTTTAATGCCAGTGATACAGTTAAATGATACTGGACATCAAGGGCAGACTGAGCTTTAAATCGTATATCAGTGTGACAAGCAGACAAGTGAGCATGGTATTTGTGAGGCATTTTATTTCCTTCTTATTTTTGCCTTATTGGATCTCATACATAATTCATGCTTTTCATACGGCAGAACCAAAATCTGCTTATACAATTTATTAATATATGACATAGATATAAATAAATGTATTCACCAAACAGGAAATGTGTCACCAGACGGTTCATTTTATGGCAATACTGCATGGAAATTCATAGTCTTCTATGTTGAAAGCCTATGTTAAATAAATACTGCATACAAAATCAAGCATATGTAAAGCGACTTTACATAGTTAAACATCAATAATACATGTTCAGTTACCTGATTAACACGTGGGAAATAAGTACAAAAAGATAAATTCATTTAAATATCATAATAATCCCTTCATTTGCTGTATGACACCTGAGAACACTGTGGACTGATCTATAGTCTGACATTCGCAATGAGTGAAGTGCATTTTTCATTTGTGACCATCAGTAAAACAGAAACTGTTTACTTCTACATGCTTTTACAAATCATTCCATACGTGTTTAGTGGCAGGTTAAGACTGTGTGAAATTCCCTTTGGCTGGAGTGTGCACTTTATGACATCAGTGCACTGAAATAGCACCATACAAAATGGCTTGTAAAAACAATTATACAATCTGTACATAATAGTATATACCCTAAATATCTATTGTGCTCATATGGGCTTAACGAGTGTAATAACTTCTTCATGTGTAATGTATATAAAAAATAAAAAAAAAACTGCAAACATTTTTTAAAGAGATACAAAAACATACATTTACACAAAATAAAAAAGTACCCTGATATTGTCACAAAGAACGAGAATAGTATGTACAGTTTGGACAGACTTTTGAAAACAAAGATGAAGAGAAGAACGTGAGGTACAGGAGGCAACGGTTTACAGGCAGCATCTGGACAGAGCTCACGCTGCGGGGGCTGTGAGCTCAGCAGCTTGAGAGGCGTCTCCAGGGCCCAACCAGTGCATTATTTCTCTGGAGTATCTGCAGGAATTTTACTGGCCTGAGGTGAAGTCTCTGTTTTCCGAATTCTTTCAAGTTGCTCCAGATAAGATAACCTGTCTGCTCGGTAAAAGCTAAAAGGCTAATGGCTCTCCCTGGTCACTGCACACTACCTGAGCGATATACAGAGGAATTTGGGTCTCTCAGATGTCTGGCAGCATAATCTCTCTCTCCGGTTCTTGTGACCTACAACCTTCTCCCTCTGAGCTGCTGAAGTGTGTGTGTGTGCGTTTGTGCTTTTGTTTGTTATGCCTCAGTTTGTCTGTACATGGGTAAACTTCCCCCTAAATCTGCAGTGCACACACACATGCACACACACGCCTATACCTACTGTCCTCCTATTTTCTATTTCAGAGTCTAATGCTGGAATCTAATGAGACGTGTGTATGATGTGTGACTTTTTTTTTTTTTTTACATTAGGTAAACCTTTATTATCAATATGAGTGTGTTTTTACAAGTGCAGATGTGGTTGTCATGGAAGCAACACCTGGCGTTTCCCTGCAGTGTGTTACTGAGGCAGCTGTCACTAGTACAGCAGTTAATGAGACGGTTAAAGCGCTCTCTCTCCTCTCTCCCATCCAGCTGGACGAGGAACCGCAGCTGCAGTTAACAGCTGGAGAGATGCAGACAGAGCAGCTTGAACACCAGCCAGTGGGTTTTTACACTGTGATCGGCTACAAATACAACACCTCAGAAGTAAAATGGCATTAGAAGTGATTAGGTGACTCTTTGACCACTGTAGGCACTGAATTCCACAGCTGGACTGAAAGGCTAAATTAATTTACAACTGTGATTAACATTTGCCTGCAGCTTATGAAAGCCCACTTGTGGCTGGAAGGATGTGTGGACTGGCAATAAATGACTTATAATACATTCAAAGTAAAAGAAAAAAGGCTCCTAACTGAGCCAAAAAGTTTTTAAATGGAGCTGCTTTATAGACCACAGTGTAGTACAGGACTCTAGCACCTGTGTATACACCCAGAACTCTTGCTGAACTGTAAAACAGTAAAAAAAAAAAAAAAAAAGAGAACAATAAAGAAAAGACCCACTGATTGGAGACACCTAACTGCCTTTGAACAATAGGACTGCAATAACATTACTGGATTAAACACAGTTTACTAAACTGGTCCAAAAAGGAACATATGGCTGTAACACATGCAGTGTGGTGTAGCGACAGCGCTACAGAGTCCAAATGGCAAATATCCAAAATGGAAGGCACATTTTGGCAAAAAAAACAAACAAACAAACAAAAAAAGATAAATGCAACGGTGTTGTGCGGTGTTTGCAATTGACAACAATAAAAAAAAGTTAAATTACATTACAATACAAAAATAAATGGAGAATACAATAAATAAGACATTTTTATCCTGATATGTACAGTACTTACACCTGATTAATTTACATTATGCACACATGGGAGAAAAAGAGGTCATGTGTAGGATGGACTTGAGCTGAAGTTGGCTGAAGCACCATAGACGAGTATGTATGGACACACTGAGCACCTGAAGAAGGCTGCCGAGATCATTAGATATAAAAGCTGAAAAAAGACAAGGGTGGATCAGTTATTCTTTAAAAGCCCATAAACCTTATTAGTAATAAATGTGATATACTTGATATTCAGTCTGCTGCTGGTTATTTGAATCAAATGAGTCCTATTGAACGCTCAGCAGATGCATTAGGGCCAATCTGGATGTCTATGGGTAAGTTGGTATTAAAGTGAGGTGTGGCTGTGCATTGTTGCTCGACTCGAGACAGTGGAGCATGTGCTTTAAAGATCAAGATTTGACCTCCAACCCCCATTTTGATAAGACTTTTGCTTTTAGAGGTTTTATTAAGTAGAGTTTAGTTGTCAGGTTGTGTGTACTTCTCTAAAAGGCTGGATCAGTTTGGGAGTCAGAGGGTCCAGTCACATGGTTTATTGTTTTTGGTAGTGAAACTAAACTCTTGTCTTAATATGACTCACAAATTGTACCGTTTCAATGAAGGTGATGTATTTTTTATTGTATTTTAAGGATGCATCACCAACCTGTTGGATGGTCTCAGGTCTATTCCAGTGTTACAGGCAGACTGGATCCGGAGGTCGGTGTACATTTACCACAGTAGCCTCCACATATTCCTGTCACTCTGCTACCATCCTGTGGAGACAAAAGGAATAACAAGAGTTACTGTACTGTTGCGCCCTCAGTGACCAATAGTATGCTTTTTATGCTTTTATTTTTGTAATACCATTATAGAGATTTTACAGGATCTCAGATTGCTCGTTATTCTTTGCTGTAATTTTCTGATGAGAAAAACCCTTTTTGAGGCATTTTTCCTCCACTAATCACTAATCATCCGTTAGCGTGAAACACATCAGTTTTAAGGATCTGTAAAGAAAAAGCCTCGACAATACAGGATTGACTGGGTTATATCACTTCAAGTACCCTTGTACTTTGAAAGGGATCAGGGACCGGGTGGTTTTGGCTCTGCTGGAATTTGCTTTCCTTTTTAAAATGATTAAAAGGCTGAGGCCCACCAGGCAGGTTATCGTCAGGTATCATTTTGGTAGTTACTCTCCACAACAAGCAGAGAAATACAAGCTAATTAATCACTACAACTTCACTGGCTAAATTTGCATGCGCCACAATGGGCAGCTTCATACAAACACCTAGGGACAAAAAGAAAATTGTACCAGTCGAGCACCCGAAAAGCACTATCCCACGACATGAAAGCCACAGCGTGCACTGAGTGGTTTGTCTGATTTCCTCTGGAGTGCTCTCCTCATCCCACTGCCACAACCTGGCTTCATTTAAACTGCCTGGAGTGCCCAGAACGGCCCGCCTCACTATGGATATCAGACTAAGAACACTTTTTGGCATCTTCTCTGCCTCCTGTTTTCGCCTTGCCAAAAAGCACTTTCCAGCTTGATCTCCATTTCAAAAGAAGAGTGGGTAAAAGGGAGGGGACTTGAGAGGCCAGCTGCCCAATAAAGAGCCTTTCTCAGCAAGTTTATGGAGAAAAGTGGAGATGGGAATACTGAACCCACTTGGGATTATGACCACTCTAAACTCTGGAGACAAGAGGGCATACAGTGAGGAGAAAGAACGAAAGGAGCTAGGGGATGAATACAAGAGGACCAGGACAGAATGGAAAAGATGAGGCACCAACAAAAAAAAAGACAAATGGGGATAACAGAGAAGTACAATAGAAAAAAAGTTCACTGAGATCACGGAATATTTCTTAGAATGTTTTTCTACCATTGATCAATTCATATCCCTTTGAATTATTAAATGTGCCCAGTACAACCATCATTGTGGAACAGACTTGAACAGAAGTGATCATCATTCAAAATTCAATATTTTTCCCAGGATGTACATGTCATGAATCGCTATTACCTGTGATTTTCGTACATCAGCCACTGCGTAGTTGCCCTGGGAGACCCACGAGGTGTCCTCAGCCACTTTAAGACCTGTTCCTGAGAGGTTGATCCTGAACCGACCCTGAGAGAAGGGAGAGAGAGACACGGAGAAAGAATAGAAATAAGAAATCACATAGAAATGTATTTAACAACGCATAAGAAATGACAAAATCAGTGCTTTGACAAATAGACTTGTAAGTGTCTGATTCACCATGAGCAACAGAGAGAAGGAACAAAAGCATTAAAGGATCTAGGAAAGGGAATAAATACAGTTGAAATATTCCCAAAATGAATAACAGGCAGCAGGAGATTAACATAAATCGTCTCATTTATTAGAGACGACACTGAATGCACACACAATAAATATATTCTAAATACTAACAATAATTTTGAATACAGTATCACATTTGAGAAAATAATCTCATTTTAATTCAACCATAACTGACATGACACATTTGAACAAGAGCCATGGACTGGCTCTCAAGGGACTAATGGTACCATGGCAGTAAATCAGTACATCTGTTCCAAGAGCCTGGCACTGTGCATTTCTTGCTCAATGGCATGTCTTACTAGGACACTTAAGGGGACCGAGTCATTATTAATGTAATTAGCTTTGTGCTTATTCCTGTCAAGTCAGCAGTCTGTTATGAAAAAGGTTATAAAATTACCAGCTGTCGCAGTTCTCACCTGTGGACAGTTGGCGGCGCTGTAGCAGTCTCCAGCTGTGGCAAACGGAACGTTTTTGCCTTCCCGGGTGAGAGCGAACTGCCAGTCTGTAGCTGATAAGATAATACAACACAGAACACACTCATCAAGTACGATGTGAAGACCATTCTTGCAAAAGTTGCATCTTGAAATTTTGTTGTTAGAAAACCTTAGATGAACTTGTATAAGGATGTTGTACATCTGCTGCAATGACCCAGTCGTATGTCAGTTCACCTATACTAAATCCGGCCTTGGTTTTAAGGTCGGTCTAATGGTAATATCAGTATAATTCCACCTACTTAGAGCAGTTTCACTTAATCCCCTCAAGCCTTGTAATTGTGTGCTGCCTAAATAAACCTTGAAGACATCTTGATCCCATTAACCCTCATGAGCACGGACATAATTAAATGGCAAAGGAAGTTCTTATTTGAGAGTAATGTAGAGTTAGCATTGGCACAGGATGCTATTGCACGTGTGTGTGTTTGTGAGTGTCATCTGCTGTTTGCATGTGCACGGGCCACTTACTGATGATGTTCATCTTGCTGATGTCCAGTCGGACTTTGGTGAAGGTGGTGACGCCAGCAGCGGTGTAGTCACCCCGACAGTCACAGTCTTCTCTTCTGGAGCCATTGGCTGGACACTGGGTGGGGTCATTTAGCCTGGGAAACAAACAAACACATACACATACACACACAGACAGGATCCCTTAGTTCACTTTTACACTTAGATGGAATTTCTTCATTTACAGACAAAGAACGTTGCCAAGAGTCACTTGGGTATTTGTGATGAAACAGGCTGTTCTCGTTGTTATTCTGTAAGCTGTTTACCTGAGGCCAAAGATCTCAGAAAAATTCTCCCCTTCTCCCACCATCAAGGTGATATACTCCTGTGGACTCTCTGTCTGCATTCCTGCACAGTAGACCTGAGGAGAAAAAGGGCAGAGGATGAGTATCAGGGGAAATAGAGGTGGGAGACCAGACGGAGTAGGAGTGGGGAAGTAAGAGTGAAGAAAAGGGGAGAATGGAGGAGAGAAAAAAATGGCAAAAGTCACAAGGAAGCACACAATAGAAAGGGAAAAGCAAAGAGATTATATTTACCACCCCCTGAAAAACAAATGCTAGTGCATAAATCCTTAAAAATGACCCAAACTGGATGATTTTTCAAAGTTGTTTCAGCTGCAAAGAATTCCCACTGACCATACTTCATGAGGTGTACTGCATCTGTTTGCAACCTTGCACACCAGGTCAGTGCCAAAAGCCTCAGTGCCTTAATACACAGTTGAATTTTAAGCCCTTTATACCGTATGGCAGACACCCACAGTGTGATAACCACGGCAGCAAAACATTCTGCCGGTGTCCAAGTCATTTCAAGTGTCAAGAGAGAAGACATGAAGATTTCAACTGTCCCTCTCCGCTAATCGATAAAACCTCTTAAGGCATCACAAACTGTGCATGGTGAGATAAAAAAAGATCATATAATCTTACCTTGAGTGCTTTTCCCTGAATATTGAGGAAGTGTTCGCTGTCTGGGAGGGGGCCGTTCATGCTCTGGACCTCCTGACAGCTGGAAGGCAAATAGCCTTGAAGACAAAGAAGAAAAGTGGAAATAAACACACTGGTGTATTATGAAGAGATTTAACACAGAAGAGACACTGCAGACTGCACACGCACGCGTACACACACACAGGCACACATGCACACTCAAATTTCAGCAGCTAAGTCAAGTGTGGCAAATCGCTGCATCGAATCAAAGAAAACGAAAAGCCACTCACTCTTTGATGTCCCATCCTACTGTAGGGGAGTAAATACATTGGGCAGTTAAATCTTTGATGTTTGCCTTGGATCATAAATATTTCACTGAAGGCCGAATCTCAGAGATGACTGGATCAAGTCGAGCAATACCTAACGCTGGAATTTGAGATGCATTCAGTTGGCCTGCGTGTAACCCGGGTAGCCTTGACCGTCAAGAGCAGCGCTTTGCTTCCAGTACTCACAGCTGGGTTTTCTGCAGACTTGTGTGGCTTCTGGCTTGAAGTCGAGAGAACACCTTCTGCCTTCCTGACCATCTGCTGACACGCACTGCACCGACCTCTCCATTACTCCGTCATCACAGCTCACTGAGCACTGGAGGGGAGGAGGAGAACCGTGACAGGGTGAAAATAAAACTTGTGGGTGATGGTCTGTCAGCACTTTTCATCTGCAAAACAGCCATTTAAAGAAATTCTACGTCCGTGTACATTTTCGTGTTTTCAAGACTTCAATTCAGTTTTGACCCAGGTTCAAGCTGAAGGTACGGTCATTTCTACGTTGGCCTTCATTTATGCAAAACTATGAAACCTCCGTTGTACCATATTCAAGGCTGATTTATTCATTTAAGCAATTACTGGTGACTAATGTACTACATTATACAAGGGCGAATTTAGAAAACAATGAAAAATGAATAGTTTCAGCTTTTAATTAGTCTCAAGAACTGGAGGAAATTGGTAAAAATTTACATTTATTAAGATTACAGCAGTTTTTGACAATTCACAACTCAAAAAATGAATTAGTTTGTTTTAGGAAACCGAGACTACAAACACACATGTCGCATCTTGATGAAACTCTGATAAATGACTGGACAACAAACACAGACTCACTCACCGGTCCCCAGATTCCAACCCTCCACTCCTGTGGCACTGGGCATGGGTCCAGATTACAAGGCATGTAGCTCTCAGGGGGGGTCCCGGGGCAGTTGGACAAAGACTGATGGCCGTACTCATAGTTGTCATTCTCCACATGCACCTCGCTGCAGGAGATCAGGCGCTGGCGGTAGCCCTGGCCACAGCTGGCTGAGCACTGGAGGAGAGAATAAATCACCGGCATGAACGGTATCCCTCACAGGAAACATGGGTGATTTCTGTCATTTCCGCATCACTGGATTCAAAGATGGTGATTTACATCAATAGTTCTTTTGAGGAATAAAGTTCTGCCCTTTTCAACACATTCTGACTTTTCACTATGAAGATCTCCGAGGCTTTGGTAGATGATACGCAGCCTCTTGTGGCTCTCACCTCGGTCCATTCCCCTGTGATCCAGATGAATTCACAGGCGTGAGTGTTGCAGCTCTCTATGGCTGGAGGTCTGATCTGGTTCACACAGTACATCTCATGGACCTCCTGTTGGTTGTGGTCCACACACTGCAGGGCTCGTCGCCTGTGGCCTGATCCACATGACTTACTACACTGTAGTGGAGACAAGACAGAGACTGATGTTTTACAATGATCCCAAATCAAAACAATATGACATTCATTCATTCAGATGGATGGTTCTTTCGATTAAAGTGGACCCCATTATTTATGCACATACAGTATGCAGCAGCACATGCAATAAGGACGCTTCAGTTCAAGAAACCTATCATTCCTCAAAAGTATCAGTGCAATGGAACAAGAACTGTCAGAGGTTTATGTCGTCTTGTTAAAGCAGGACCTTCACAACATGGGGCGACGGGGGAAAGATGTCAAAACAGTGGATGAGAGGCGAGTGCTGTGTTGTTAAGTAGCAGAACCTGAGCTGAGGACATGGCTAAGTCCTGACAAGAGATTATATAACAGCAGTGTGTCTGCTGAAAGATCAGAGCTGAAATTCACAGGCAGAGAGAAACTGCCTGAAGTCTCAGCATCCAGAAGACGAGGATATCGCTAATAAAGTTAGTTTTCGACTAATTAATGAGCTACTCCCTGAGCGTTACACACCCACTATCTTGTTTTATTGATAAAGAGCGGGACCACACAGAGTGCCCTGTGGAATGGCCTCAACATCTTGGGGGATAGACTAACACGTCTCTTGCTAAAAAGAGCTGAATTTATCTAGGATATAAAAATCCTATAATCATTTGGAAAATGGCCACTTTCTCTGGAGTGAATTGAACATTTCTACATAAGAAATACAAAAGAGGCAAAGTAACACCATGAAAATGTTGACCTGTGTTTTCTTAAGCCAAACAGACTTAAACAAAGATATAGGTAAATGTTATCACTAAATTAGAGAAAGTTATCTTATATTTTCTTAAAATCGTACTACTATGAAAACGGTGCCTAAAGCATTTATCTGACTGGAGGCTAAGTTCTGTGTATCCCGGTCCATGAAGGACATCAGCTATTACGACATCCAAGTCTCTAGTATAATTCATGCCCTGAACATTTCAGAGAGAGCTCAGTGAGGCTTTCACTTGCGTCAGAAACACTCGGTGTGTTACGACTACAGCCCATTCCAGCTGGACTTTATCACTCTTAATGCACCGAACACTGTCAAACAACTGAAATACCTGGAACTGCTGTTATTAGTGGTGCTGTGCTGCTGTGCAGTAGAGGAACCTCAAGTTTCAGTATGTTTTTGTACTGGTGTGAGACAACGCTACAGGTAAAGAATCACATCATTTAACTTGTACAGTATGTTGTGCCTGTAGCAACAAGCTAGGCTATGGGAAATCACTGTAAGTGCATCAAACGCGTAGGCATGTTAACTCCTGCCAGGTGAAGTGCTGTAATTACCTCCAGCTGTTAATTCGGACACTTGGGGAGGGAGCTCCAAACACTAATTAGACTCTCCTTTCAGAGAAGACATTTCATGCTGATCAGTGACCCAGATTCAACATCGCTCGAACACAGTCAAGAACAAACTCAACTGCAGCTGCCTGCTTTAATAATCCCAGCTCTCAACAAGGATCTGTAGCCTCTGGCCTACACAAAATTGCTGAATATTATTGAGCAGGAATGCATCCATTAAGTATAGCCTAGGTATGACTGCAACCTGATATTAGGACTCATTCACCCTGAGCAGCCTGAGATTCAAAGCGGCCGATAGATAGATAAATTATATTATGCACAGACTACAAGTGACTATCCTTTTTACCATTCATACTTGTTGTTGGTCCCCCCAAAGATGTGGTTACCCATCAATTTCTCAATAACGTTGATATCAAAATGTAACCTATTGATTGCTTCATCTAGACTGTACCTATATGTGTGTGTGGTTTAAGTAGATTGGATTAATGACCCTGGAAACATGACCAACAACCAAACCAGCCAACATTTACTGAATGTTGAATGTTGATAAATCCCCATGATATAAAAGAATAATCAACATCTCCAAGTCATTACAAGAAATAACTGAATGTAGCCTACTGTAGTGTGTGCTCATGTAGGACCACTTCCCTCATAAAAAGAACTTGGCTGAGAAATGGGTTTTCATAGCCTTTAATCTGGCTTTTAAGTAGCAGCATGTTGAGTACTCTCTTTAAGGTTTAGATAATTAATAGTCATTCCTAACAGGTGTGCATTTACTTTACATTTACTGCCTCTAAAATCCAGTTATTGAATCACCATCGGGGGGCCAGAATTATCCATTTTACAACCAGGCTTAGGCTGAGTTAGAAAAAAAAAAGAAAAGAAAAGAAAATGCCTGATCATCTGATTTTCATCAGGGGCACGCACCACCTCGCCTCCTCCCCTCTGGCCTCCACTGGCTCCGACTGAGACATCAACTCACTTGACCAGAAATGACAGAGTGAGCAAACTCATCCCCTTGGTCCGGTTCAGACAGGTCTTTTGTCTCGGGCACATTGTGTTCAACCGCTCTGGGCTGCGCTGCCTTCCTCAGCTTACCGTCTGCCAGTCTCCTTCTTTCCAGCGGTAGCGGGAGGGGCAGTCCGCGACCCGGCAGCTCTGACTGGACGCCGGTCTGGAGCGCTGCGAGCAGCCGGTCTCCGCCGGGCTGCGTCGGTCCCCAACCAGGCAGAACACCTCCCGTTGCTGGACGCCGTCGCCACATGATGCAGAGCACTGAGAGCAGCACAGGTACGAATTTAGTGTGAGTGAGAGAGATTATTCAACCTTTATAAACACCTTTAATATGTATTACCTCCTGTATTACTGTGTATTAAACCGGATAATCACCGTTAAATATTCCCGCAATAATTGAACCATAGCGATAGACAACGTGCCTCGTGAGCTATAGCCACGTAGTTTCTACTGTACGTTAACCATCTATTCATACAGCTATTTTGTTCCTATGTGGTGTGAAGATTGTAATATATTTAATATAATATAGTAAGATACTTAACTATTTTTAGTTTTATTCTACTCTAATTTAGTTTGCTTTATGCTAATTCTGAAAGTAATTTTAAATGTTTGTTTCTCTAATATCCTAGCATTTTTGCATCAAGCTTTCACATCTGTTTCTATAATGATAGCCTACCTAAATGCACATTATTAAGGAACTAACCAAGCTTAGAACTTTTTTTTTTATAAAATGTTGATATTACATCAAATATTTCTTGGTATTCATAGAAAAGTGAAGAAATATGAATCCTGGAGCATAGAAAGGTGGATTTCCTAATCTGTGCTGCAGCGATGTGTTTAATAAAAGTGTTTTCCTCTCCGCTGTAATACAGAACACATTTCTACAGAGAACACAGACAGCGAGAGAGGGACAAGGAATCTCTTTTGTCTTCTCATACTTCTGCTCTGCTGCTCGTCTAACCCACCGTGGAAATAACCGCACCATATAAACCATGCATGCACGTTCAGATTTTGAATTTTAACAATTGTGTTCCTGCTTTTAAGAATGACATTTTAAAGTAACAATTTTTTGTCTTTTGGTCTTTTCAAACAGATGCTGTTGATCATTGTGGGTGATCTCCTCCATAACGAGGAAATGACAAATTACAGACATAATAATGGTAAATGTGTATGGTTTTGAAGGTTGTGTTTGTGTTTGTGTGCACATGAACACAAGTAAGACCACCATCATACAGCAACTGCTCATGTTTTTTCAGGGTTTAAAGAGCAGGAAATGGTAAACATATCCAGATGACTAACCCTTACCCAGTGGTGAGAAGAGAACCAAAGACTGGGATGTAGTAATACTTTAAGAATTCTACCTGAATCTATACACATATTAATCTGTAGGAGAAATGTACAACATTTCCTATAATGTGTGATGTGACATATTTTACTGCACGTTATCTGTCCTTACATCTTAGCCATTGCACCACTATAGGCAGCCTGTAGCGCCATGGGTAATCTTGCTGTACTTGGCTAAAAGCCTTGTGTGGAGTCTAAGTTTCTCCTGGCATGTGTCCCGCTGCACAGCTGTTGAGAGCACACACACACACATCCTCTCTGACGTATGGAGCACATATGTGGCTCTGTACTCTTGGACACTGATGTGAATACAGTGAAAGAGGACGTGATAAAAGAGAGAGCGTTGGGAGAGAACAGCAACATAGCGAGTAGTATTAGGTAAAGAAAAAGCGAATAAACACAAGGCAGGCTCTCCAGCTGCCCAGGTGCATTTTGTGAGTGGCAATGATGACGTTAGTGAATTGGCTCTTTAGTACTGTAGGTCTTTCAAAGACAAGACCAACATGTGGTTTCCATTGGGGAGGCAGAAGATAGGGAGAAAAAAAGTGAAGGAGTATAGGGGGGCTTGAAAGAAAAGCAAAGGAAAAGAGCAACAGGGAGAGGAAGGATAAAAGGGACAGAGGGGAGAGAAAAGTGAGGGCCAAAGGAAGAGAAAATATAGAGATGAGAGGAGTAGATTTACACTTGGCTGGACCTCAGATCAAAGAGGGGCTGAGGTGTCACAGTCCCAGCATTAACACCACACTACCTCAGACCTCCGTTTGCAGCCGCCCCAGGCCTGTGAACAAACCACCATGTGATGTGTAAAAGCACCCTGCCTTAGTTAGTGGCCTGGCATGGTGCATAAATATAGTCAGGTTTAGCTGCAGATGTTTTCACACATATGCGTGTACTTGCCTGCAAGCTGATAAACATTAAAGTGGAATGAGAGAAGAAAAAAAACAGGCTTAAAGTCTGGCAGCGTGAGAATAAGAGAGGTAGAAGGGTGTTTTATAGCAGGGTCAGAGAGTCCTACCTCTCCCCAGTCACCAGTCTTCCACTTGGGGCATCGTAGACCTCGGCAGCGCCTCCGCTCGCCGGGTTTGGGGGACTGGTGCTGGCAGTTGTCCTCTGGGACTGGACGGCCCGACCCGGTCACGCAGGTCACCTTTCGGGACTTGAACCCTCTTCCACAGGAGGCCGAGCACTGCAGGATGTCAGAAGAAAGAAGCGGTTAAACAGAAAGGTATGTTATGTGGGTGAAAAAAGACTGTAAACCAACGATATTCAGCGAGTGGATGTTTTTTTTGTGTTGTCAGCATTGTTCAAGTCAAAACAGCATTAATGAGATTCATAATGCATGTTTTATTAAATGTCAGGCTTGACTGAAAACACATAAAAGCACAGCTTTAATTGAAAACAAGTTGGGTATGTCGATCATTTTGAAGCTGAACAAAAAAAAAAAAAAAAAGGAAAGAAATGCCGGCAAATAGACCTAGTTCCACGTGGGTAGCTACCAGACCAATGGCAAAGCGTGCCCCATCACCCCAGCAGCATTTTGAATCACGTCCGGGTTCACCGAGTTACCGAAAGTCTAACTCAATGTGACAGGCAGAGACACACACACACACACACACACACAGCAGCAGCAGCATTACAGGAGGGAGTGGAGACGGGCTGGACTGTGCTCGGATAATCAAAGGGGGCGTTGCATGTGGGGATGGATGGGAAGCGACAGGCTCAGAGTTGAACGAGTACGTGGCCCAGCGTGTGGTGCTGTCCTGACCAGCAAGGGACTGTACTGGACAGGAACACGCTGTGACCTCTCACCTCATTCAGGGAGGAGGAAGGGTGTGTGTTGGAGAGGTGTGTGTGTGTGTGTGGGGGGGGGGGGGCAAACTCATGAAAGGAGGGGCTAATAAAATGCTTATTCCCCTTTTCAAATGCAGACATCCTTCACAATCCAGTTCGTTTTGTAATACACTAGATTAATTGAAATCCAATATTGAGTTGTGATTGATTCGTCAATTATTAAACTAAAACAGATGATTCAGTTTTGGTTTTTTTTGCTGAAAAATAAAGAAAATTACACCTATCAACATTGTGCGAGTCTTGTGTGGATATCGTTGTGCATATATTTGAATAAAAAGGACAATGACTGTGTTTCTTATATGTTTGTTCTATGACTTCACTGACAAACCACAGCACAAATGAGTGGCAAACTGACTTCACGATTACTCCTAATGTCGAAATATCAAATGGCACCAATGACCGACATCAGAGACCACGGTTGTTAATGTTATTGTCTGGCGTTAAGACCAGATACAACACATTTGTTTTAGATCAACGGTGGAAACCTGTGTCATCACAGGGGTAAACTGAACGTCCCAGTGAAGGTTCAAATAATTAAAGGAAAACATTTACAGTGCTGCGCTCAAATGTCAGGTCAGTCCTCAAAGGTTTATGTATGTTTTTACAAGAGCTGTCCTGCTGTTGTATTGTGCTGACATGCCCTCAGAATACCTTGGGAGTCAGTGTAAGTGGGGCAAATTAAAACACCATGTATTTCATCAGTATGTGAATGCACACCCCCCACCCCCCCATGCAGGGTTCATTAACTCTTCCCACAAGTTCTCTGAGATTCTGTAATTATCCAGAGCAGTGCACTAATACTTGCTTGCACACACTTGACCTTTACATTTCCAACTTCATCGTGTCATAGTCAGCAGAATTTTATTGACATCAAATAGTGTTACATGCCACAGTGATCTGATCACATGGAGATGTATCCTAACTGCGGTTCGGATGATGAGGAGTTTCAGACATAAATACAGTAACTCATATTTCAAATACAACTTTATTTTTAATATTCAGGGGAGGCACTATGTGAAATGAACCCCTCCTCTAAATGCGCTACTTGCCATTGTCAGCAGAGTGTTAGGGAATCCTATTGATCTCCTCTTTTTGTTTTGTTTTGTTTTCTATCCCTGGATCACAGGCAATTTCCCAGAAGTCTGTCTGTGCTGATGGGATGAACCAGGAAGGGGCCCCTCCCCAGATCAAACGGGACCCTTGACCTGCCACTACACCACTGCATTGTCTCGCTGAAAGCCCCCCTTATTCGAGTCACTGTCACTGGCCCCGGCCCCCACATCGGTACACTGTCATCAACCCGCATTAGACCAGAGTAGAGGGGCCTGACAGAAAGGGGCAAAGGGCGCTGGCAACTTCATAGCCAAGCACGCGTCACCAGGCGTCCCAGAAAAAGCCGCCGGGGTAGGCATTAAGAGTGAATGAACACAGTAAATGAGATGGGAGGTATATTGAGGCATTGTCATCCAGGACAAAGATCTACCTTGATGGAAAGAGCTTTGAACTCCTGACACAGACGGTAAAAGCAGGGTCGCTCAAAGAGGTCAGCAGAGGCCCTGACCACATAAAATAACAAGGATATTGCTCAGTGATTTGTGCATTTTCATTCAGGAAAAACAGCCCATTGAAAAGACTGGCAGGGAGGAATGTGTTATAAGCTATTTGCCAGGAACCTCTTTTTTTTTTTTTAATCTTTCATCCAAAGTCAAAGTTAAAACACTAAATAATATAGGACATTTCCTCTTCCACAAATTCACTGTAATTACCATAAAGTCGGAGATGTAATCTCGAATGAATGTTGTTAACATTTGGTGCTTGTTATTTCAGTTTCTGACTTTTTTGGACAACCAGATGCCAGTTTGTTTGATTTTTTTCATCCTTTTCCTTACTTTGCCATGACAGTGGCCTGTTCACTGCATGTGACAAAAGAGGTTTCGCTCAAATAAGAATGAAAAAAAGCCTTTGATGGTACCTCTACTTCACTTTAATCGTAACCTTTTCTGGAAATGAACAGAAATCCAACAAATCCATAAAAAAATTAAATATTGACATAACATTATAATGAAGTAACAATAAATACAAGTAATTACATAAATATACAGAAATCTTCTTGAAACACAGACTAATACTGCCATTTGTGAATAAGAGACATACAATATTCTTATTTCAAGAGCCTGTTGATATGGTGTTTATGCTGTACTGCTATTTGCATCAGGAGGTTGACCACAAGGAGTTAAACTGCCAAGACTGAAAGAAGAAACTAATAATGGGATGTGCTGTGTTAATACTGTGTCCTACTTTCACTGATTTGATTGTATGCTGCCTTACAGTCACACATGTGGGAGTCATTACAAGCGATAGCTCTCATTAGTAAATTATGTGTGGTAAAAATGTACTCACTGCTGAGTTAACAGGCCCTTAAAATAAGGTGTGATGTCAGTACAGACATTTATGACCAGGAAGAGTCAACTGGGTGGGCTGCAGCCAAAAGTTGCCCCTAACCACAGATTCTGGATCAGTTTTCACTGTCCTCAAAAGAATGGTAAGCAACATGGTGGGAGATGACACACACCTTGGATCTGTGTTTAGGGCCATCAACTGCACTGGGTAGCCTCAACAACTCATGCTTAATCTTAGCCAGCCAAAATCCCTCCAGTGCAAGGGAGAGAAAGATACGGCAGGGGGGCAATCATAACAGAGACTGAGGTAGACACATTAGGTTGGCTCAGAGTAAGAGCTCTGGATACAAAACACTATTAACTTCCCCTGTGGTCACAGGTGTCACGTGTTCAAAATACAACATTTTAACAGCCCATTCTCTTAAAGGTCAAGCAAGTTGTTTGATGGACATTCAGAGACAATTCAACATTGTTTCAACACTTTGCATTTAGCTGATCAATCTGATCAATCCACTAACTGCTTGTGGAAAGAAATAAAACATACAGAAAAGGCAGCATCAAAAAGCAATGTGCCACAATAAACACCTAACCGACCAAAAAAATGTGATGGTTTATTTTTGATATTTATATCTTATATCTCCCTTGTTTGGCCAAAGCACCGTTGTAGTGTAGGTTATCATAGTTTAATGGCTAGTTGAGTTGTGTTTTGTTCCAAGTGAGGTATTGTTGAGCATAGCATATTTAGCAACTCCAAGTACTTACTGTACAAAGCAAACATTAACTAACACAATATAAATACACTCATATCAAGCACCTTTGGAGCAGAGAGCTTTAAACCTATTGTTTTGGCCACACTAAAGAAATCTGGGTCAAAACCCTCTGCCAAACTGGAATACAATGGCTATTAGTTCTAATTACCACAAACTCTGTGAGACACTTTATTTTACAGTGCTAGTACAGCTGCTGTTTGATGGTGTTTACTACTGATACTGGACGTTTCGAGAACTTTTGAGTCAGCAATTTCCTGCTTCAATATCAATGTCATTTTGGGGCAACACCGCCGCTGGTTACGTAACAGAGGGTAAATGCATAAACTGTAAAATAAAGTGTCTAAATAAAATTAGTAACTTCTCTATAAAACCACATGTGCCTTGAGACAAATTGAATTCTTAATACAATAGCCATTTCAAAGATGTATATAGTACAAAGATGTATATATAGTACACAGCCCAAATACAGTCCTATGTAAGTTGGTGCTTTTAATGTTCATAACAGAACACCAAACTATAATATGTAGCACCACATATTTGGAGATTATGGGCCATTCTTTGGATAATATAAGAACAAGGCATCGTACTGTATATTCCTGATATACAAAAACATTCATCAGCATTTGCATATGAACAACGATTGGCTAAATGTGCGAATACAAAGAGCTAAGACACAAAATAAATCACTTTTTAAAGTTAATGCTATATACAAAAGATAAAAAGGAAAAATATCTTAATAAATTATCTTTAAAAACAATATTTTACAAAACTAACTTTGATTGTGATACAAAGTGATCCTGAATTTTTCAAATACTAGTACAAGGCTCATCAACAGTTTTATGGTAACTAGGACTGACAAAAAATGTTCTTATGGTCACAGCTGTCACTGAAGCATTTTGCAATGATAATGTTGTACTTTTTTTGGCGTATTGCAAGTGAGCATATCTTTGCCATTCAAGTGCAACAGAAATTAACTTTCCGAATGTCTTGAGGAAACGTTGACCAATCGCGGGCACCAGAGAGGGCGCAGGAAGTGGAGGGGGTTAAAAGTAAAAGTAGAGAAGTAGGGTGTCATTTCTCCAGTGCGAAAGCACTATATTCATCCAGCCCCTTTCAGATTGTTTATGAAAGCGTAAGACTACAGGTATTTGAAAAAATGTGAGGTTGAAAAACAAGATATAGAGTATTTTTTATGAGCGTACCGAGCTCCATGGGTCTGTGCTCCAGTGGGGACTAGACGGGCATGGCTGAGTATTGCACTGCTCACGATCTGGTGGCTTGTCATGGATCTCGCAGCTCAGATCATTGAAACGCTCTCCGTTTGGACGCTGACACACCACCAGCCTTGTCTTTATTCCACCTCCACATGGCTTGGTGCACTGAAGACAACAAGAGAGGTTGTGTTTTACAGATGTATATGGGGAAAGAGTTCACTGACACAGAGAAACTTCTGCATTAGTCAAAGTAATTATTCAAACACAAATGTGTATCAAAGAGTTTACAGTTTTCTACCTAAGCTAAACAATGAGTCGTCTATATTTGCGCATAGTAAACTGTAATCACATGTACAGTAAAGTGTTGTCTGTCTTACCTCGCCCCAGTTGCCATAGATCCACTGTGGACATGGCCCTGACTCACAGGATCGTTGCTCATTGGGCCGGCTGCGATCCTCACAGCTGTTGGCAGGGTAGCCGTTCTCATCCTGGCACACTACTACACGGCGCTGGAAGCCTCCTGCACATGTGCTGGAGCACTGTTTTTACAGAGAGAGAAGAGTGTGCACTGTCAAATAGATGGTTCTCACAAACAGATTCTCAGTGTATGGGTGTAAATGAGTCCCAGAGGGACAGAGTCCACATTAGCTCCATTTCTATCTACACATGGTGACAAGTAAACACACAAATGTAAAGCTCCCAGCTGCCAACTCATAAATCATTGTGTGTTTTTGTTTTTATAGACACACTGCACACATTTTTATAAATACATTGGCTGTACACGGTATATACCGTACGCACACAGCACACACTCAGAAATTCAGACAACAATTGTTAAGAGACAACCAACGTCAAATAAGCAATGTCTGCTAGTATATTTAAAACAGGACAGAGGAAGGAAGAATCGTCAGAAATAGCTTTGATTACTTCCCAGAATTATTTAAAGGTCAATGTTATTTTTGGGCAGACGTTATCACTAACCCAGTTTTTCTTTCAGTGCTGAACAATACACAGACAGGGATGCACGGAAGGGGGAGCCTGTGGCTCTTTGGTCACACTTTCCTGTGGATTACATCACAAAGGCTTCGTCCTACAGAGGTTACAGCTCTTGGAGCATTGAGCCTCACTTCTAACGTCCAAGTCTGCATCAGTGTCCAAAACACACTGTAGGATGAAAATAACCAACCTTCCATGTTTTTGGAACTATGGATATTCGCTTCACCCTAGAGGAAGATCTGCGCCATACTCTTATGTTCACTAATTAATGCCCCATGTTTGTTTCATCTCTTAACAAAACAAACCAACTACCCACTGTTGCATCATATTCACCATCCAACATGAGAGGGGTGTCAATTGTCTCAATAAAATAATGTACAATCTCGCAATGTTTTCCTTTGATCATTTGGTTTAACTGAGACAGTGATTGTCTGAAACTATGGCAGAGTATTGCTGTAGTGCAAGAGTCATGATTTAAGGTCATCAATGAACTTACTACAGTTCACAAAGAAAATATTGTGCTTGTGATATGAACAGACATGAATAGAATAGATATGGACAAGTAGTTGTTAATGGTTGGAGCATTTACAAAAACAGCCTCAGAGCTGCTTCAGCTCAGCAGCCCTCTCATTTTACCAATTTCCCAGATTTCCTCTACTGCAGTTTAATCTGAGGCTTTAGCCGCACAAATGTCAGGCTGCATAGAAATGGCAGTGTAGTGTATAAAGACGCCTTACCGCGCCCCAGGGTCCAGTCCGCCATTGGTGTGATTGGCTACGGGGCAGGTTGTTCCTGGCGCTGGAGTTTGGTGAGGACGGCAAAGGTCGGGAATCACTGGAGCGGGATGGGCATTGAGACATAGCACAGTCCTGCTCTGTGGTAGGACGATCGTCTGGGTCACACTCACTAGCATTCACTTCTTGGTCGCTGATGACGCACAGTACCTGCCGTGTCGTCTTCCCCTGGCCACAGGTTACTGAGCACTGGAAAAACACACACACACACACACACACACACACACACAGAGTGGATAAAGACATCAGATGTCAGTGTAATACATGCAAATACAAATCCACACACAAACAAAGAGTGTGTTTGTTTCCTGCCTTCCTGAAGGTGTTGATCATATTTACAGCTGTTTGACACCAAACTGGCCAAAAAAACCTCCCACAGCTTGCTCAAGGCGAAAACCAGAGGCAACCATCAGAGCTATGTTAACAACATACAGATGTTAATGTGATGCCACTTAAATCGAAACTCTTCACTCCTCAGCTCATCTTTAAAAACTCCAGAGATTTTATAGACAAAAACAACGACAAGCCACATCCTAACCGAGCTCCTAGATCAGCAGAATGCGAGACTGACTTGGTGTTGAGGATGTCGACACAGCTCTCCTTTTAAATATTTTACCAAAGACCCAAGTACAAACCTTTCTTTTTAGGAAAATAACACAAGGCAGATCCTCCACCAAGCGCTAATGGTGTCTCCCTCAGCTCCTCCCTTTGCATAAAGTGATCTATTATACTTATGCAACAGCTGTCTACTCTAAAACCTCGCCTGGGATTATACTGCACAGAGGTTTACACTGCTCTGTCACAATGTTATGGATTTCACATGATTATAGATACTGTAAGGAGGGTCCACATATATAAAGTCAGTGTGTATGATGTAGCACCAAATTAAGTTGTTGGATAACATGGGTTGTATGGGCTGTGTGGACCCCGAGAACAATAACAAAAATCTGTCATGACAGTGTTCTGACACTGCAAGATATAGAAAGCCATTTTGCCTAGGGTTACTAGATCGAGTGTGTGTGTGTGTTGTGTTTGTGGCTAGGCTAGGCCTCTGAAATCTTTTTTGGCCTTGGGATGAACTATTTCCTTTTCAGGGGTCAATGAGTGTCTTTGGCTTGGTGGTATATGCGTGGGTGTGTTTGCATGTGTGTGTGTGTGTGTGTGTGTGTGTGTGTGTATGGTGACCAGACCTGCAGTCTGGCTGTACTGTATCACCAGGACTCTGATGAGAAACATCTGTAAACAAGACTGGAGCCCCTCACTGCAGCCCCTCGCATCTCCCAGCTCCAGAAACTCCAATTCTCTCTCTCTCTCTCTCTCTTACACACACACACACACACACATGCAGACACAAACACACAGACGTTTTCTGGTATTCCTGTATTTGTGAGGACTATCATTGACATAATGCAGTCTATAACTCCTTACCCAAACCTAAACCTAGTTCCAACCACAACCCTTAAGTCAAGTCTTAACCCTCATGTTGTGAGGTCCGGCCTCAACGTTCTCACTGTGTTGAAATATCTTCACCGCAACGATTTCAAACACACACTTGTCTGCACAACCATAGAAAGACATGTACTGCTTCTCCAGCCTTATTCCACCTCCAGTCTTTGCCTTGCAGCTGCCACCCTGTCTCCGCATCGCTGCTGCTCACACAAACATCTACATTGTGTGCAAAGACACTAATTGTCTGCATAGGTGAAAAATAATGTGGAATATAATGAAATGCAGAAGAAGAAAAACATCTGGATGCTAATATTGATGACACAATTTTTGGTTAATCAATAGTGGTGTCAGAGTAATTAGATGCAGATCTGAGGGGAAATGCTTTATGATTCAACAGGAAACATTCTCCAAATTTCCACTTGTTTGAAACTGTCCTCTACAACACTGGCTGAACACATGTCCACTTAATATGAAATTCATGCGTTTATTATTGTGATTTTGAGATTTTGACAACCGGGTCAGGAACAACTGACTAAACAATGATGACGGGTGATTTCCTTACCACTGTCCATTCCAGCACTTTCCACTGTCCGCAGGCCACTGCTGAGCACACTTCTCTGGCAGGGGGCTTTGGTAGGTGGGCACACGCCGACTCCTCTGCCACACCACCCTGGTTGTCACGGCAGCTCACATAGCGCATCCGTGTCCCTTTGCCGCAGCTGGCAGTACACTGTTGTAAAGACGAAACAGATTAAGAAGCTGGAAACCAACAAAAAGATAAATGGATTGAAGATGTGACAGGACAACCAACCTGGGTCCAGGAACCAAACCGCCACTGGGTTTTGTGGCCCTGGTGGGAGGGGACTTTGGTTCCTGGGGGAACAGGGTGGCTGCTGGGACACTGAGCCAGTTCACAGTCCTGTGCAAGGGAGGACACAAACACCCGTTCATGCAGTGATTAACAAAATGAATATACTGTAACAACATCTGTCCCTGACTACAAAATACCATGAATATCAGAGATAGCTCCTCTGACATGGGACAGTCATTAACAACTTAAACTATATTCCTTCAGCTCTAAGTTTGAGAGCAGTTGTGTTTCCCATCACCCTTTCCCCCCACCTTACCAAAACAACATTAACAGGGTCCGCCCCGTCAGTTCAAACTATGGATTGTGGCAGTAAGCCACTCAGCATAAAGCCCTGATCCCTGTCATAACAGGTCATAGTGGAGTGGTATTCAGGGCTCCAATGCCCATGCTGGCGTGGTTGTAAACTCCACCCCTAATCCACCCCCTTGCCCCTCACCTTCCGCCCTCTCCCCCCCCATGCCCTCTGGTGCCCTCTGACCCCCAGTCCCTAGGAATGAAGGCCCTAATCAGGTCGCACAGGATCTGAGCAGGCTCCACATTCCACACTCCTCCGCCTAACAGAAACAAATAGGCCTCATGGCAGAGCTTAAAGTAGCTCCACGCACACATCACGTCAGTGACATTTGAAATGTTTTTACTCATAAAATATAACAGGCTTTGTGATGATTCTGTGTAAGTGTGTATACTGCTCTGTTACAGCTTTTACAATTACATAGTAGGTCCAACCAGTGTCCATAACTGTTCAGCCTTTCTTCAATCTATGTGAGGACGTGTGCAGCAGCACAGCATCTCTTGCCTCCACCTCTCTCCTCCTGGTACTCAGACAGACCTCCATCCAGCTTTCTGTCCCTCATTTTCAAGTGTTGCCTGGTGGCTGTTGGTGGTGGGACAGGCGGCCTGGTGGCCCACTTCATGGCTGGCTGGTTAGAATCACAACGAGGTGGGGCGACTGCTTCAGGGTCACTGGCTCTGCCGGCCCAGGCACCGGAATTAAGAGCCGCTTCGACTAGAGGGGGCCTCATCCTGAGTCTGCATGCTCAGCCCTCTGAAATGGGTTTACGCCCCATGCTGACCAAACAAAACTCTCATTCAGCTCAAAATAGGTTTCTTTGGGTTTTCTGTGCCTCTTTGTGTTCGTGTGGAACACTTAGCAGATGCGCAAACCGATTTTGACGACACGGCCGTTGCACACTTCAACCCGAGCAAAACAGCACACTTTCTCATCCTGCGTTTCCAAATATTTGAAACTGTAGCATGACTTTTCATACCATGAAGTGATGAAATGTGTGTTTAACGGGGTCTTTTTTCAGGGGCAGCATGCATGAATGTGGATGCTTTCTTCTCTACTTAGTATGAATCAATTCAAGACTAAACCATGGAACAACCGTCGCTGTTACAACAATGAAACCATAAAGAGAGACGATATAAAACAGAGATGTTACAAGGAAGACGAAAAGATGTGAAAAAGATAATGATGACGGCCTTCTTACCTGGGTGTCAGTGGGTCTTGTGGCAGCATTACATTCTGTGTCATCCATGACAGCACCATAAGAGCCAACCACACACTTCACCGCTCGCATCTGGTAGCCTGGCCCACACGAGGTAGTGCACTATGTTCAAAGAGAGGGAAAAAGGGGGTGGTTGGGGAACATTAGTAACAGTCAGCTAAAGACCAAACCGAGAAAACGGCATGGCAAAAAATAGACGGTTCATCTGAGTCTATAAACCCCAAACACAAAGTACACCAAGACACTGTAAACCAGACTTAACGATTCCCTTCCCACAGGAAACATCGAAAGATCTAAGTTTCAAAAACCAAACTCGTGAGGAACTTTTGTTCATATACATTGCATTGTCCTTTTTCCACTGTAGCCAAGTCAGAGCGTACTACCCCGCGTTCTCTTCTGCCTCATTGCCTCCACTGAAACAGGGTCAAACTTGTGTGGCGGCAACTTCAACTACCATTTGACAACGCTTCATTAAACAACTTCAAATATACCTTAACATGCGCACATCCTCTGGTGGGGGGCACAAAAATGTTTCGCATTTTTTGGGTGGCTGTTCAGTCCTCCATGCACACACGAATGGGGCTGAGCACGCACACTCACACACACACAGACAGCATGTACTGTATACATAAACCTATGCAAAGATTTGTAGAAGAACACGCCTACTCAGCTCATCCAACGTTTTTGTATATTTATTTTTGCAGGATGTGCTCAGTGTCCAAACAGGGAAAAGGGGGAAAAAATTAGGAGCCTAGCTTATCTGTGTCCTCCCTTTGGTTTACATCATGGGAGAATTCATCAGAAAATAACCTCAGCCAGTTGATATACAGTATACGGGAAACAGGACTTAGACATTTGGACCAAACTGCATCTTTACTTAACAGTGATATTCTGTCAAACCTCTCCTGGAACATAAACCTAAGATTATCTAGTATAATTTCCATCACAGTGATGAGCACTGGGCACAATAGTGTCTACCGTATACAGGAAGGTGACTCACCTGTCCCCAGGGTCCGACCTGCCAGGAGGCACACTCCTGCTGCTGGCACGTCTGCACAGACTCAGGTTTAGATGAGCCACAAAAGTGATCGTCGAGGCGGTCCTCACCAAACTGACACCACGTCTGACGGTGCTTGTAGCCTTTCCCACAAGTGACGAGGCACTGTAAATATTACAGATTTTTAAGTTCCATACAGTATGTATAAAGGAAATAACATGAATACGGGTATACTATACTGTAATACTGGTACCATTGAGCCTGCTGGAATGTACAGTTTATAGCAGATTAAGATCATCTGGCATTGTGTAAAGCAGAATATGCAGATTTCAAAACCAAGGGTGATTGTAAGGAACCGAAAAATAGGGCAAGTGTGTTTATTTATGTGTGAGCCCAGTGTACACAGTGGGTATACAGTAAAGTGTAGACGTCTGTATTTAGCTGCACCACATGGGAGATTTAAAATATTCCTGGAATGCAGCCCAAAGCTTTTCAAGCCCCTCGCTTCACAATGTGTAACCTGTACGACAGTTAAATAGCATCTTAGCCTGCAATCACAAGTTTCCCAACATTCACTGCAGTGGAAGCAGGGGAGTAACTCTCCCACAGCTGAGACATGCACAATCAACTCTGGGATTTTACATTTGACCCAGATCATCGCTGGCTCAAAACTACAGTATTTACACTAAAGCCTGTGTCTCTTGATACTGAGTTAACCAGGCTCCATAAACACCAGTGCCTGTGTGTGGATCCTCACACATAAATGTGCATAAGCTTTATGTAACTAAATGTCTTAACACAGAGGACACAATAACGTTTTTTAATTACATAATTTCAAAATGGAAACATTTTAAAGTAAACATTAATTGCCTCAACCTCTCCACTTTCATGAGACTGCTAGGTATCGGATTTTCCTCTAAGTGCACAGAGAATCAAATGAGAACTGAACTGACCTCAGACCAGTCACCAGTCTTCCATTGTGGACAGAGGAATTCATTGCAGGGTTGGACGGTCAGCTTGTCCCTTTGACTGCATTTGCTCTCATCACCGCCAGCCTCAGCTGCCTTTCGACACACTGCCCCTCGACGGCGGGTGCCCCCTCCACAGCTCTTGGAGCACTGCAGGGGCAAAACGTTTGAACATGACATCAGCAAGTGTAAACACACGTACACAACCCACAATAAACTTTGACAAACAAGGGGATCGCGCTCGCACTCAGAGCCCACACTCCTTAAAGCAATCCTTACCTCCGACCAAGGAGAGTACTCCCAGCCACCTGGGTTACAGTCACCATGGCAACCTTCCTTGTCATCAGGTTTGCGCTGACCGCTGCAGTATCGGTCATCAACCTTCTGGGTCTTGCCATCTGCACGGCTGATCTTGGCACAGTATATTTCCAGGGTACGATATCCCAGGCCGCACTGAGCCGTGCACTCACTCTTACGGGCCACGTGCCACCTGCGTCCAGGGTGATACATTCTTGTCAGTGTTTTTCAACTAAGTGAAGAATTGGTTCTTCACTGGTTAGGCTTCATGATTGGGTCATACACGGACTAAAGGTCGGTTAAATTGGCAAAACAAACCTGAGTTCACATTCAGTGTTGCAGGGCTCAGTGATGACAGCAGGTCTGGCTGTGCCGTGACACCTCTGGTCTGACACCACCACCCTGTCCGACTCCCTGCTACAGAGAATCTTTCGCTTCCGCTCTCCTACGAAAAGAAAAAATGATGCAGTTCGTCAGTCACAGTCGTCTCTCTTAAAAATCTTAAGCACAATGCATCAAATAAAACTGAACCCGCAGCAGCATTTTTCTGTGATTGTCTCCATTTTATTTTCAAGGATATTAAAGAAATGGTTGCACATTTATGCCTTCAAGTAAAGAAAATTGACTTTTTTCCTTCTGTATGTTGCTCTCTGAAAGGCGATTTACAAAAAAGTATATGCAGGAATTCGTGACTAGAATTACAAAATCTACCTTGGCTTCTGTGAGATCCTGCAAGTAGATGCCTGAGTGAATGCAACAGCTTGCTCAGGCACAATATAGATCACCATAGCATCACTATGAATACTAACAGCTTTGTGTGTGTGTGTGCTTCACCTTGGCTCTTGTCTTGACATCTCTGCACTGAATCACAGTGCACCTACTGTACTGTAGGGGGGGAGAGATTTAAACCTCATGTGGCTCCAGGAAATAGATTCTCTATCAGTACCTCAAGTTATTAAGTTTTGCAGCTCGGTGCTGTGAGAGCTTAGTGTGTCCCATAGTGTCAGAAAAGCCACATAAATCTGAGAATCAAAGGTGCTGAGGGAATTACTTGTTAGCCGTTTATCCTGCCGTGTGAACTCTTTGGTTTCTTTTTGGAATTTTACTGCTGGTTGTTCAAGCAGGGAAGTGTCAGAAAGTAGGGAAAGAGATTCTCAAACAAAGTGTTCGAGTCATAACACACAACAGGTTTTCGAGTTTACCTGCAATCCTCCTCTGCACACCCCCGCACTCTTGACATATCCACTGTCATGCCAAAGAAGGTAAAGTGCCAGAGCATACTATGAAGTTGAGCTTTAATCACTTGTTCCAAAACCTATATGTCTAGCATGGGCTTGTCAAGTTTAGCCAGACAATCTGCTCCCCCTTATGCCTCTGGCTCTGTGGTTCCCCTGTCTCCTCTCTCTGTTCCTTCTCATCTCTGCCCTCACCACTCCATTTATCATCTACTGCTCCCATCGCCTCGCCCTGCCAACCCCGTGTGCCTCCCCCTCACCTTGGCACAGACGGCTGCACTCCTGCCAGGGCCCATAGGCATCCCAGAAGAACTGCTGAGGTTTGTCCTCTATAGGGATATTGAAGGAGTACCTGACATCTGGGTTGTAAAGGTTCCCCACAGACAGCACCTGGGGAAAATGCAAGCAATGTGATATGTGTTATAAGACTGTAAGAGTATCTTTTTTTTCCTACATCAGCGATTTTCCATTTCTTCAAAACTAAAAGCAAAGACTTTTGGGGCCAAGCCTGCAGAAACATTTAAGTTACTGCATCCTAAATATCCTCCAAGTTATGTCTTAGGTTACAGGCTGTATGTTTGACTTGTTATAATGCCTCTAAAATAGTCAAGATTTACACTTCCTGCATGGCAAACTAAGTCACCATGATGCTTTACCTGGACAATGATCTCCTCTTCGATACGGTCAGTACAGTTGATCCTCTCAATGACATGGTCAGAGCCACTGTACTCGATGACGGCATTTCCTACTTTGATTTCCCTTTTGAACATGCTGACCACAAACTCTCCATTAAGCAGGAACTCTCCACGGCTATTTGATATGGCTGCAGAGAGACAGAAAACAGCAGTCACTTTCTGTGCTTGGTCCCACCGGAACAGAGGACAAGAATGAGACGTGTTTGATATCAGATCAAACTGTCTTTGCTTAATTAGTAACAAAAAACAAAAACCTCAAACCGCTGAAAAAATGAGAGGTTTTCTGAGGATGGCTGTTCGTGTGACACAAACCAGCTCACATAAACAAAACAATAGCTTGTTTGCACATGTGACAGTGCAGCTTGGCAACACTGCGGCTCAGATTTTCATTTACAGTAAGGCCACGTGCTGAGGGTTGCAGTAAAGCCTTATTGGGGTAAAATAATCCTCTGTTCCTGGAGAAGTTCCATCCAGGGGCATCCTGTTCTGTTCAAGAGCCAGTCTGCTGCACTCATTCACCCTAATGCGATTATGGAGCTAATTTCCTGCCTTTACTTTCCTCGCCATTTCACACATTGCACTAATATGAGCGTGGAGAGCGGCCCTCATTCCGACAAAACCGTCCCCACTTCGGGCCTCTAATGACTGTACCCATACACAAATACATACAAGTACACACACATACACACACACACACACACACACACACAACAGAGGGTGATAACTGAGAAAACAATGTTCAGAAGTTTGCAGGGTGACATATAGCCAAGCAAACAAACACAATTGGAGAATGGAAGAAATAACAACAAGACATGCAAAACGCACACTTACTGACCTTAATGGAATGGTACCCAGAGGGCTATCTGAGCTCAAGTATTAACATGCTCATGGCAACAAGACATGCACACTATTAGCTGACAAAGCAGCCATATCCAGACCGACAGACAGGTATATTGTATGATACAGACAGACATGCATTCACAGATTAAATGAAAAAAACAAAAACGCACATGAAACACAAAAGCCTGTAAACTACCTCCTAACTGGAATGGTACCCACAGGCCTCGTTCTGGCACACTACATGCCAGCACCTCTGCAGTACAAGACTTCACGCTACAGTCTGAACACTGTCATTCACATAGACAAGCAAGGAGATCTCAAACATGCAGGTCGTCAAACAAGAGGCATTTCCAATAAAATACAACAAAATGTTGGACATCTTACCGAGGTAGTTGTCATCCTCTGGTTTCCCTGAGTAGCTGTGTTGACGCACATCTATATTTGTAGCACCACTGGGTATTCGCACTACTTCATTATAGCCTGCAAATGGTACGAGTGTGGTGTTTAAAACATTAACATACTGTTGGTGCTATTTATTCTGATGTCTAGGCACAAGTTAACGTGTGTTGAAGCAATAAAACATTTGCTGAAAGTTTAAAAATAGACTGTGGCTCACCATAGCGGACAATGTTGAAGGTGCCTGCAACAGTTTTGCAGGAGGAATTGTCACCTCCACACACGCCACATTTGTCCCTCCTGGCTTTAGAGTTCAATACATGGTCACAGCCCGCTTGCTGCTCAGTAAAGAGGTAAGAAAGGAGGGGAGGGTAAAATACAAAATGACAGGAAGAGGGATGGGATTGAGGATAAAGGCGAGAAAGAGGACAGGGATAAAGGGAAAATGAAATCAAAGAGCAGTGCAGTGATAGGCTACAAAAAACAGGCAACTCTGGCTGATTTTTCAAAACAAAATTAAAGGAGTTTCTTCAGCAAACACTTTTTAATTCCAGGCAAAAGTTCAACACTGTGATGTTAACATGTGACAAAAATCCACTTGGCCGTGACTTTATTTCTTGATGATATATTGATCGCGAAGGAATTAAATTAAACCCACTGACCCTTCAAATAGTTACACAAGAACTTATTGAGTTACAGCCATATTACTGACACCCATCTGAAATAAATTTTCCCCGAAAACCACACCAGAAATGGCACGGGTTTTTCTGCTTGTAATTGGTTGTAGGGAGAGACATTTTTGATTTCTACCAAAGATGAAGAGCTAAGTTTCAGTGCAGCAGCACGGATCAAAACTTGCCAAGGCTGGAAGGGAAACTAACTAAACCACAACCTAACCAAAACACTGTGTGTGGTTCAAATTGTACACAGCGCAGCCCACTGCTTCTTTCGAGAAGCATATTGATGTGTATGGTGTGTTAGTAATCAAGCTCTCAAACCAAATCTGTCACAGGGGTGAGGAATATAAACACAGTCTGGTTTGGCAATGCACTGCGTTGCTTTTTGAAAATATTTGCTGTGTTGATGCAGAAAAGATGATATCAAGTTTTTGCTGCCCATATGATTTTAAAACCACAAAGCCAAAGGTTTCTTAAGTGAATAAGCATGAGGAGGCTTACCCTGCACAGGCCCTGGACACAGATGTCGTTGGTATCAGGTCCACACGGCGTGCCATCAATGACCCTGTCCCTGAGCTGATAGTAGGCCGTGCTGCCTGCCACCCTGCAGAACAGCTTACACCTGTCTTTCATCAAGACTGACAGAGAGGGGAACACAGTCATAGATTAATACTTAATACTGATAGAAAACAATACAAAACTTATATTATATCTTCTAATTATGAGCTCAAAAAAAAAAAAAAAAGATCCTCACTTCCGCTGTACTTGGGCACCCAGCGAACATTTGGAGGTAGACCGTTGATGTTGAAGTGCCTGCCATCAAAAGCAGCACACTGCTCCTCCCTGAAGTCCTTCTTCTGCTTGGAGCAGGGCTCAGAGTTACAGGAACGAAACTTCATCCGGCGACCAACACAATACATTCCTCCATTCCTGGGCCTGGGAGTGAATTCGAAGAAGGGAGTGGACAATCATAGGTCTAATTTAGTAAACATTTTAAGTGGATGCTTTAGCGAGCATTTTTTCCCCACTACTGCCTACTTATAGAGATTCATTTTCATCACGCCCAGTTCTTTTCTATCTGTCCATTAAACCAGGATGAAAGGCAACATTCAAGAAGACTCAGTGATCTCTGTATTTCCCAGGAAACAACCAACTGAGCCATCTGAGAGCCTGTCTTGATGAACACTAGCTATGGAAAGAATCCCCTTAAGGAAAATTGATCTATGGAACATTGACTTTGGCAGCTGAGATGGAGACAAGGTCCAGTGGGCATGCATGACTACAAAGAGAGGGACTACTCACACGGGTCGGTTGCACTCTCGCACGGCAATCTTGATGCCCCCGCCACATGTCCGTGAGCAGGTACCGAAAGGGCTCCAAACTCCCCATGCCCCCTCCACAGGTGTGGCATCATGCTCTTTGGCTATACACAGGCCATGTTTGCAGTGCTGCAATGGGAGAGAGGAAGGGAAAAGAGAGAAGACAAATGAATGAAGGCAAGTGAAAGAGAGAAAGATTGAAGAGTAACACAGAGAAAAAGTAGAAAAATAGGCCCAGGAACAGACAGAGTGAGCAGATGAAATCTTATCCATAAAACTGGCAACACATCTATCTGCTTTCCCGTGCTTTGATGCTAATCTGGGAGAAATTATACTCTGAAGCAAATGGAAAAAAGAGTAACCGAAACAGACATTTCATGCCTGGGTCTGGCTGGACAGGAGACAAGAAAACGTCACACATAGAGTCAATAAATGTATCTCAGCTCATAACAGGAGGATATTCTTACGCTGTTCAACAAACAGATTTAAGCTTAAGTGATTTCAGTGTTGTTCACTCTTGTAAAGCATGGGATGAGAGGTTGGTGTAAACACGAAAAGGTTCCAACATGTGTGTGTATCTTTGGACTTTGACGCTTTCATGTCTGCTCAGTCTTTGTGGCAGGAAGCGATGGGGTTAGTAAGAAAGTCCTAATTAAAAGCTACACTAAGACAGTTGCCTAAAAAGTAAGTATCATTCACAACTTCACACCACCTACTTACACCACCAGCCACATGCAATTACTAAAGTTTACACATGTGTCAATAGTGCTCTTATTTTTGGCAAATGTTAGGAAACATGTTTTCTTTTGTCATCATGCACTCTAAGTTAAAAAGCCTGTGAACAATTTAATGGTCATGAGTCACTGGAAACACTGAAAGATCAACACAAGGAGGTGCAGTGAGGATTGTCAGATCAGAGCATAGAACCATATGACGATCAACCCCATAATGTAACGGATAAAAATGTGGCATCCCCATGAAGTACTGCAACGCTTCACAAGCTTTCCACATTCATCCCAGACTTCTGCTCTAATAAAATCCAATCTCGTTACTTCTTGCTCCTGAAAGGTTTTTTTTTATTGTCTAAAATAAAAAGTCTTTCTCCTTTTCATTTTTTTTTTTTTTACTTCACAGTGCTCATGAGTGTATGCCTAGGCATCCGTCTTTATTTCCACATCACACTTACCTTTCCTGGGGAGCAGTCAGTGCCATCCGCCCATGGCATGTGCTGAGTCCTGCAACCCTGCTGGGCACCCTCTGGACTGGTGCACCATAACCTCCGACACTGTGTCTAATAAACACACAAACACATCCACACACACACACACACACACACATACACAAAAACAAACACAGTCAATGCTTCGATTTGAGAAAAATGAACAGGTCACATGTCATGTTAAATAACCTCACTGTAGACATGAACTCAAGTTGGCAGAGATTCCGATTTATCACACATTATCAAACATTAGACTCAGTGCACTAAATTTGCTGTATCAGCCGTCTCATGTGCCAGGTGTTTCTCAGTCAGTCCCTTGCATGCCCTTTTTGTCTGGGCCCAAAATGTGAGCCAAGAAAACTATTTCACGGTGCCAGGTGTTGAGCTTATTATGGAAACACTTCTGCACTGTGCCTCTACAATTCAAGATAAATATGTTATAACTGTGTTATGCTATGGTTTCAGCCTGAATCAATCTTTTTTCTTATTCATACTTTAAAGAATTATTGCCAGTATTTATAGCTGCTGAGATAATTTTACATTTACCATCACTTGCTTAAACAGCAAGTGACTTTAAAGGCTTCGGACTCAGCTGAGAGCCTCTTCAGCACATGATCATAACACAAAGAGCTTCCCTCAGAGACCCACACATGTTACATGACAGTTTAGCTTTGCACAGCGACTCCACTTACCATATAAGGGCACACCTGTGTTCCTGGCCCAAATATCAATTCACACTGTTTATTGACATTGTATATCCGTCCAGGCAGCTGCTGCGAGAGACTGTATGGCCTAGAAACGGGTTCGTCGAGCAAGCATTCACCATATCCTGTGCTATTAAGAAATAAAAATAAAATGACTTAAAGAAAAAAGAGAAAAACAAGAGACACAGACAGAAAACACACTCAGTACAGCCGGAGAGGACAACTTTCTGTGCATATCTAGAACCTCTACTGTACAGACTGCTTATGTGTCTTGACAGGTTTCTGTTTATATGCAGTCAGCTATATGTAGTAAGTGGTGCTGATGTCAGGAGTCGGGCGATAAAGAGAGAATAGTTGGAGGGTATGGAAAGGGGTTTTGGACAGTTTCCAGATTCACTCTTTCCTACAAGAGTTGGTCTCTAGTTTTTTCTCAATGGGTTGAAAAGAGAGAAGAGACTAGAAGCTGCAACAACCTAGAGAAATGATAGCAGTTTGTTTGAATATATTACCTAAAACTTTGGCTGTGGCCTTGAAAAATGGGGGGGGGGACGGCATACTTGTATGCATGTGTTTGTGTGTTTATGGAAACATACTTGTGATAGCTCTATAATACAGCAGCGTTAAAGGATATTTGCCTGCAGCTTTTGAGGTTGTGTTTACTTGATCTCGCAAGTTGGCATATCATGTTTCATTCTGGGCTGTTAGAGTTGTTCAGAGATGTCTCCATATCACTAGTAAAAACATCTACGTGCTCTAATGTCCATGCAGTTTTTGGAACAATGCTAAAGAAAAGAGTGTGACATACTCGAGGAACTCTGTGATGTACTTCCTGCTACACTTGGACCACATCCAAGGATTTGTGTTGTAGTTAAGTGTGGGAGCCATCACATGTTGCTGAATCTTGACGCCATCCTCCTTACACTTGTTACTGTCGTCATGAGGCATGTTGAACCTAGCAGACAAAAGAGAAAAAAATGGGTTGAAGATTGGTTCTCTTTACTTTTTCCTCATAAGAATGATGTTGGATGTTGGTCATTTAGGAGACAAAAATATACTGGTTGGTAAAACCACTGTTTGACTGTGAAAAATGTAAAGGAAGATGATCTTGCGGATACAATGCAGATTAGTGGTTGACAGGTACAGCCTCAAAAAGCCACAACTACTCAGTGCCCATGACAGGTACCATAAAACACTGAGCTCTGGGGCTAAGCACCTATCAAGCATGTTGTCATCACTTGCTGTGGATAAACATGGAATTCAACAATTTAGTGGCTGCAGAGTTAGAGATGGGGGTAGTTAGAGATGATGAGGGCTGTTAAGGTCTGTAACAGTCACCAGTATCGCAGCCCCTCCCCCCATCCCCCCACCAAAGTCTTTTTGGCTCAGGACTTTGGACAATGCAGAGTTTGCTGACAGTCAGTGGTCAAAAAACTGTGTTTGTTTAACTTAAATTATGAGAATTGAATTACAGACTCTTTTCTCTTAAAATGAAAGGGGGGAAAAATAATGAGAGATGTGATCAGATACAAACAAAGGCATCAGAAATTACTGAGAGAAGAAGGAGGAATGTACAAGTGGTGTGTGGTCCAAAGGCGCCAGATACCTTGATCTCCATCTGCTGGTGAGGTATTTTTGGATTCTCAGAAAGACTTTTGAAGCTGTACCAGTGTCTCACTCGGGCCAAAGCTTTCACTGAGGTAAACATTCAGTACCAGCTGAGATATAATGTACTTACACATGGCCAAGTTCATGGGCAATAGTGAAGGCAGTGCTGAGTCCATTGTCCTCACTGATGCTGCAGCTCCTGTATGGATCACACACCGTCCCCAACTCTGCAAGCCCTAAATAACAACAGAGCCATTTCAGTTTCCTGTTAACATAATCACTCTCCATCAGTTTATCAATCAATTTCTTTAAAAACCCCCACTTACCCAAGGTGTCACACTTATCTCTCGCTCTGCAGATGTCCTGCCTGTGGAGGGGACAAAGATAATGGGTCATGGTCAGTGGCAGTAAACAAAAGAAGACCCTCAGGCTGTTTTCCTTATTTAGGTTATTTCCCCCCAAAAAAAGCAGTTCTCCACTCATCAGGCATCTGGACCCCATTTGAAGTCTTTGATGCCATTTATTCTCAAAGTCATTCTATATTTATTGCAGAGCTGAAATCGGGAGAAAGCTTTGATGTCTTTTTGCACCTGGTGATGAGGATTGCAGTGTCGTGGTGGGAATGGTGGTTATCATCCAGGATGTTCTGACTCTGCTGCCAAATGCAGAAGTTCTTTAAAGTGGTCTGTGCATTGAATGAAATGACTGGACCATCCTGACAAAAAGAAGTGAAAACAGGGATCATTGATTTGACAAGTGTGTACTGTACATCATTTACTTGTTGGTACGCATAGAGATAAAAGGAAATGTGGTATTCTTACCAGCTCGTTGTTTATTATGACTAACTTTACAATGACAATGTTAATCAGGTTGCCAATGCTGGGATCCTTGTAGATGGAAGACACCTGAATAGAGGAAACAAAACACACGCTCAAACCTCTGAACCAAATAAAGTAAACGTTCAATTTGAAGACTAGTCTCAATATGTTACAACACTTTCTTTAGCTTAATGCAGCTGAAATCTGACCATCTCTATCAAGGACTACCTTCCTGCGGTTTCAAGCAAGTACAGGAGAATTTGGTTGATTGGAGAATCAAGTTGATAATGGCCTAAGCCCCTGCGGAGAAGGCAGCTTTCGCCAAGAACAAAATATAGGTCATCTCGGTCTCCCCCTGAGGACTGTCGGCCCCAGACGCCTGCGGAAGTTGGTATTTGAAGTGGCCGAGAGTATGCTGCCTATGTGACATACCTGAGCTTATTTTTTAACATTCATCACAGCTGTCAGACAGGCTCTCCCTCAAGCTGCCCTCTCTTCCCCCTGGCTGTTTGAAAGTGGTGTTTACCCCTGCCCTAGGCTGCCCTTTTCCCTCCCATGGCCCACCTCCAAGTGCTGCCTAACTGACTTGCAGCACAAACACCAAAGCGGGACAGGTACATACATTGATCTAACCAATGTGCATATACGTAGCTACAATCCATTCATGTGTGAACAGGAATAAAGACATGCACTGCTCTATCTCCCAGTCAACCACTTCTGCCAGCCAAACAATCTACTAGCAGCCATGAAGCCATTGGCCAGAGCAGAACTTACTATGGACATTAATGTGAGTATGTAGTGCTGTAGGTTGCTGCCATGATGCTCCACCATTTTGCTGTCGGCCACCAGCATGACTTCAACGAAGCGCGGGTAGGAGAGAAAGCGTTTTGATCTCCTGTGAGGTCCTGAGTCACCACTGCTATCATTTGATGGTCTAGCACCAGCGCTGTCACTCTCTGATCTGAGTAAAACATTGTTGGCCAGGCCAGAACTCAATGACTCCACATCACTGAATATACCAGCGCTGACGACAGGGGCTGCGTTGGACACGGTGGTCACCCCAGCTGCTGGCCTTCTCTTCAGCTTGTGCCTCTTATGTCTGTGTTTGTGTCCTAGAAAGAGAAGCCAGAGGGAACGGAGCATGTGTAAATATACAAAGATGCAGTGCTGAGGGGAAATTCATTCACTCGGAAAAACAGACAAGGTATAAATAATTGTTTGTCATGATGAACGTGTTTACAGTAAAGCTAAAGTTGTGGCTTTAAATATGGAGATGCATGAGGTGAGACAGCTTTCTGAAAGTGGGTATTGTTAATATGCTGTTGCCTTTTTCTCCCTTTTGTTTATTGTTACTCAAAGAGTGGGTTGACAAATGAACATGGCCTGGAGTGCCTTTTTTCTCTCTCCCTCCTCTTTCAGAAGAGGGGAGAGAAGAGGGCAAAGAGTTCAGGCTAGGTAAACCTGGCACCCAGCCATAAAAAAATGGAGCACACATACCAAAAGAAGGCAGCCCAAGAACTGAGCAGAAAAACTTCTCAACACTGAGGGGAATTAAGCCTGATTTTAATCGTGACATGGCAACAAAAGTGCTGAATGCTTAACTTTGTTTTGTTTTCTCAGCACATGCAAATCACACTTTCTGGACCACCAGCAAAGCCTCAGTGCGTTTTTTTTTAGTTTTGATTATTTGACAGTTTCAAGTTGGCATCACCTTGCTATTATATTTACACAGCATGTTCATGGCAGTGGGTCTACCAAACTTTCTTATCAAAGAGGCAGAGGAAGTACAAGAGTCAACAGGAAGTTCCGCCAGTAAACTGAGATGGGATGATACAAGGGTGAACTTCCAAATGATTTTTCCTGTGTGTGTGAGAGTTGGACAGCTTCCTCACTACTGTGCTGCAGCTGAAGGTGCTGGGCTGTGCAGGCTATGACATGACATGTGAGGCCAGATAGTTTCACACCAGTCTTTCATTTTAGTCATTGCGTTTCTATTTGTAGCCTACTCATGGGAAAAATGTCAAAATGACATGCTGCCATTTCACAATAAACAGTGCAGATCAACCATATGCGTTAACTATGATATATTATTTTACAACTATAACATTTCCTTTCAAGATTTCCTCATTGTTTTCAGCCTCAATCTATTTAACTCTACAATAAAGAATCCAGCTCTGCAGAGGAATATTCTTCTTCTTTTTAATCTTTCTTTCAAAATCTACCTCACATTTAATGGTTTTGCTTGTTTAAACCAGATAAGCTGCAAATGAATGTACAGTACTATGGTACAATTACAGTAATAGCTCAATAAGGCCAGTTACTATTACATAATCTGTTCCTGTTGTAACTGATAGCGGATACTTTGGGGTGATGCAATGATTACGCCTGCTTACGTCTGTGGGAACCAATTTAAAGGTCATTTAATGTATGCGCGCGGAGAACAATCTCTCAATCCATGTGTATCCCATGAAATCACTCACCCACTCACATGCACATGAACCATCCATTTACACACTGCTTTACAAATATGGGAGGGCTGCTGAGAAATAGGTGGGAAGAGGACACTGGGTGTGACATCTAGACTGATGTCAGCTGATTGGTTAGAGCTCCTTTTTGAGGTGTGAATTTTGGTGGCATATACAGTGACTGTGTATATGTGTGTGTGCAAGTTTAAGTGTAGAGGGAAAGTTGCATCAATGTTCTATATGTGCACAAAATGTATTTGTAAGTATGGTGTCTGTAAATTACATGCATGCATACTAATATCATTGAACACACCATACCTGAAGTGTCACAAGCTGAGTCCTCCCCAGATGACTGTTTCTTGGGCGCACTCTTCCTGTAAACAATATGAGGTTTTGTGTGTTCCTCTTCATAGTGTTCTCCTTGATAGCTATGTAGGGGCTCCACAAAATACTCCCCTTCTGGAGACCTGAAAGTGCCAAGCTGCATAGCAGAGAAAAATGCATAGCAGTTAGTCTTCATCCATCCATCTATTTTCTGTAAATGCTTATTTTATCTTGGGAATCAACATAAACAAACATCTGTAGAACTTGCAAAACCTCCACAGGCAGCACCAATATACTGCAGTTAATGTGTGTGTATGTACATAATCAAGTAAATGTATACTTTATCTAAAGAATATATGATATGATAAGCAACAGTGGAATGTGGCCTGTTAGACTCCAGGGGACTTCATAAATAGGTGAAATAAGTGAATTTGCATGCATGTAAGAATGGTCCCAAAACAGGAGGAAAAGGAAAACAGTGAGACCTGTGATGCCTATCAAGAAACAAAGTAAGACTGCATGCTTTTGGCAAGCATGCTGAAAGACTCATTATGAGCATTTCACATTGCATGATTGCATGTTGTATGTGTGTGAATGGCTAATTTGGATGGGTAATTTGAAGGTTTGTGATGCCAAGCACATTTGACTCGTTGCTCATCAGCTGTGGAGAACCGTCATGGCAACCTTGAGGGCTGATACAAGTTTGGCACAATCTTATCTGTCACAAGTCATATTAACAACCCTGGAAAATACAGTGGGAGAGAAATTATCATTTGGGAAACATTTCTTTTTACTACACGAACAAAACTGTGAAGTCTGTTTTTTTCTTCAATAGCCTGAAGATGAGAAGACTCCTGCTTACATTCCCTTGAGTAAGACACTATTCCTATTGCTGCGCTATGACCTGCACTTTGATTGACCTGTAGAGAGTTGGCAAAGGCAAAATAAAATGTCTCTTCACTCTTTGTCACATTGGTTACAAAGGAATAAAATTGAATTGTGGCCACCAGTAGTAGTACTGCCTGTCTGGCTACAACTGTTCCCTCAGACCTCAGACAAAATATGGTTCATAAATGTCATCTTGGTTTCCCAAACCAGTGGCTTTAAAACATTTGAATTGGATTTGTCATTTGGTAAGAAATTGGCCCTTTACTCGGAGCTGTCACTTCATTGTGGTTTCTATGTATAAACTCAGAGTGCACTTCTGCTCCACTCTAAAACTCATGCTTCAGCAACCCAGGGAGTGGGGCCAATTCGTGATGACGTCAGTACCACCCGCACTCCCGCTGTACTAGCGTGCGTAAAGACGTAACCGACTACCAGGAGACCAGAGAGAAGCATGGGAGTAAGATGTAGTGTTCATTAAACTTGACTGTGGGCAATGGAACTGGGATCCTCACAAGTCAACACAGTTCACTGCTCTTTAGAGATTTAGATCACTTGTATCTGAAAGCGCCCAACAAAAAGATCCTACCACAAATATAAACTTTAAAAAGTTATGCACATAGATAGTTAAAATAAAGATTTAAAAAAAACTGATTAAATATATTGTGTGTAAAATATTAAAATTAAGTTTTACACTAGGAAAGGGCCAGTTCTCTCGAAAAACATGCTTAAAGATGCGATTATGTGTAACTTTTGAAGTTACATGACACATGCACGGCCAATACAGAAAAACAGGTGGCGCGCGCAAGTTTGCAAAACTGGGGGAAAAAAACACACATTTTTAAGGCAGCGGTGGGGCAGCCTTTCAAAGCTTGTGTAAGCAATAATGGCCCCTAAATGCCCATGGTGGAAAAGTAAAACACCCGGTCGTAAAGTCATCACATGCATGGCTGGTCTAACCGTGCGTAAAAACTCACCAGTCCGGAGCACAAACTGATGACCGCGGCGTGTTCTGCTTGTGCATTTACATGTCCTTTATAGAAGCAGTGCCTTAACTCTGTGTCCTCCTCCTCCTCCTCCACCGCCCCATCTGTTGCAAAATCCGTTATGTTATCTTCTCGGGGTACTCCAAGTATTGTCACAGTGTAGAAAGGTGCGATAAATCCCGAATCCAGCGTGAGGTTGAGGTGATAGTTCTGTCCGAAAGCAGATATCCTGTAGTGGATATTTGGCGAGGCCCAGTGATCCGTAGTATTGCCGGTGCTCTCGTCCAAACTTCGTCTTTTCCTCTTGAAGTGCACACTGGTTGGAAACTTGTCACCGGCTTCATTCACTCTCACCGGTGTTACAATCTCATAAGCGCCGAGCTCCTCTTTTACTAGGGAGAAGAAAAAGACAGAATAACAACCATAAAAATGATGCAGTTAAGGTTTAAGTAGCAGTCCGATAGCATTGGTGCAAATCAATGAGCCCAGATGTGTTAATCGAAAGGTTAGAATGTAAATAACAATGTCTTCTTTGTGAAAAAACAGCATTTTTTACAGCATTGCAAGGAAATGATAGTCAGTGAACTTTAGGAATCCAGAAAGCGCTGCAAGTCATGTGCTTGGCTGAATTCAAAACTCATTCATTCTGCGCCCTGGGTGTTACAAAATAACTCCATGAGGGAGACATGCGAGGGTCGTCGGAGCGGATACTTTACCTGTGCTTGAATTCAGAAGCAATCTCCCTGTAGATGCGACCACATTCAAGAAATCAGGGAATAGTAGGAACCCCAAGCCCCAGAAGAGCACATGCATGATTGTCCACGTTCAGAGGAGTGCGGCAGCCTGCGGTCCTGTAGTAATACTGTATTCCTCCGGTCACTCCGGGCTTTCCGCCTCCGGTCCGCCTGCCTCATCCAATTTTATTATCCTCGACTCTTGAGTAGATGGTCTCTGGGCGGTGAAGTACACTGCTGGGACATGAGCGCTTCGCGGAGTCCCTGGCGAACATGCATACTGCTGCTCAAACAGTCAACTGCGATGGGCTCCGCTGTGCACCAGCTCTCTCCCCGACTAGGGGCGGGATCAGCCAGGCAAGGTACACTTGTGCTACAGTGAAGCCAAGCCACTCCCGTTATATACTGTAGTGACAAGGGTGGTCACATACGTCCACTGTGGATGGCATGATTATGATCTATGACTAACACTAAGAAAGTTCATTAACTACTTTGTGCTCCAAATACCTGACTTCATGGAGTAAATAGACACATGAAGTGATTTTTAGGCACCATTGTGCAATTTGACATCTAGTCCACTTTCTATAGCTTTGGGTTAATCAAGTTTCAGAGGAGTGGGCAGTTTGAGATTGGTGACCATGACAGTGAGGTGTGACCCATATAGGAAGTGCCTACCCTGGGGCAACAAGCAAGATAATGATGGCACAGCCATGTACTTAGAAGTTCAAGGGATCACAGAGTGACAAAATGCAAAGTGGCACGCTGCACAGCCATATACTGTGGTGATTTGAGGTCTTGAGTAGGTGCTGTAAAAGGTATTGTGTTGGGATAATGGTAATGATTTTATGAGCTGTAGTCTCCTCAGCAGAACAATGCCACAGACTGTATGGAAGTCTTGTTGGTGTCTTTGTTATGTGGAGGATTAAAGAGAGAGCTTCCCAGTCTACCTCATGCCCCACACGCCCTCCCAAACACACAGCTGAGAATACACAACTTGTTCCATTAACCTTTTTCAAAAAGGTTTCCGGTGGAGCTACAGAGATAAATTGTCTAATGTTAGCATAATGCAGATTTAATGGTGACTGTATCAAGAAATTGTAATTGTGTTGTTGGTATAAGTTTGAATAAAGCATTGTCACTTGTTTGTCTGCCAAAGAGGACCAACAAGTGTATGCTAAATCGTCCTGCTTGGTGCACACTGTTGTTATGAAACAAATGTTGCGTTATATAAAAAGTAACTTCAAACCAAGTATTGATATTGATATTAGCTCAAAACTGTTGTAGCATATACTCACCATAGTATGAGGGCACAATGGAAACATGACAGTTGTCTGGACTTGGCGTAGCAGTAAATGCACAGGTGCAACTAATAATGTTGTTAACGATGTCTTTATTTCTGTTAAGCTTCCTAGCTAGTGTCAATGGACATCAACTGGACCCTGGAACTGGCCAACACGAATGAAATGCAGCTGTTAATTAACGTTATTACTTACACCTGTGCTTTCCCAGCTATGACATAGTGGCCCGATTCATAAAACCATATGAGCCGTTCTTTACAATGATGAACTGATTAAAGATGAGAGCCTCTAAATTAAAGCAATGAAGGCCAGTGAATCATATTTTGATTGACAAAAAATATAGTCTACTGCTACTACTTTTAAGTCAATCCCAAAGTGAAATTGGCTATTTGGTGATTTCGTAACACTTCTGTTAACACTGCTTTAGCTATGCTTGGACCTTAAGCTAACGTTTAAGCCAACTGCACCCACTTAATGGCAGTGTGTCATGTACTTGAAGTTTTTATGACATGTGGCTCATTGGTTTTCATCCTTACAGCCTCTTCTCTTGTAAAAGTTAAAAATATTGTTTAGAAAGTATAAATCTCATTTCCAAGAAAATGAGAAACCAAATGTTTGTGGTGTGACTGGTAACAGCATTAGTTCTTTAGTTCTGTCCATCATCCTATTTGTTCCTGTTTAAAGGCTCAACACAAACATTTTATTTGACTATCAACAGTTTCAGACTCTTTGCGATCATCTTGGCCACTTTTTTGTCTATGCTGTATTGTATTGTGTTGTATGGTATGGTTTTGTATTGTACTGTGTCATAGTATTGGGATGGGTACAGATAAATTCTATGTAGTATGTCTGTTGTCATGACTGTATACGTTGTATGTGATTGGTGTTTTATGTTGCACCCCCTCGAAAATGAGATGGTTGCTCATCTCAAGAGGCTATCCATAAATAAATTGAATTTGACTTTGAAGGGGATGAAACAACAACTTCTATTTCTATCACTTATTTTCTTCTACTGAAGTTAGCGTGTTAAGTAGCTAGCTCCAGCCCAGTTAGTTGTTGTTACCTAGCAGGATTTTCTTAAGTTAGAGTCACCGTCCACATGGTACAAAAAACTCATATGTACTGTATCACTGAGTTAACACATATCAATTACATATTTTTTACAGAAATTACTAATATTCCCCAACATCAGTAGCACATACTGTAGACAACAACTAATTTGCCGCTCTGGTCTGTACAGTCCTGTTGTTAAAACAGTGGTTTGCTCAAGCCAAACTGAAAACATCTTGGATGAGTGGGAAGTGGATGATTAACTTTGGATGGATGTTGTAGTGACTAGATAAATGAGACAGACATACTGTATCTACTGTGTTGTAACACTATAACAGTGTAGGGCAGCGGGTGGCTAAGAGGTTAATAATAACCACAGCAAAGGCTTCAGATCTGCTCATCGTCAACAAAACAGTGTATGCTGGCGCTTTACCCTGCAATACGTGTGTCTGAAAGTATGAACAAAAGGATATAGCCTATTGCTTAAAAAAAAAATTAAGTGCACACCACGGCAAACATACATCGTGAGTATTATCTTAAAGATAAGATTGGGCCTGTTCTCAAACTAACAATCTGACAAATGAAGAAAACATTGCTCACAAATGCAGTCTTGTTCTTAATGATAGTGTGTAGCCAAAACATTTTCACAACTGATAGCTGAGAAGGAGCAAAACTCAGATTAATGTGAGGTTATGACATAAAAAACATTGATAATACAATGATGTATTCTGGTCTGACCTGTCTTTTAAGCCTGTTAGGATTCACTATTAGGATTTATATTCAGATTATAAAATCAATTTTTCAAAAACACATTTGTCTTGATATTTGTCGTCTTAATCTGAATCAGTGACCCTTGACTGTGCACACACAGAACTGGAACCAAAGCAACTGAAGGACAGTTTTTCCAATGCATAAAGATAACCGGTGTTTCTGTCCTGAGTTGTTCTCAACTGGCCTCCATGTCGTCATACAGTTTAGAACCACATCATTGCAGGCATCTGTGGATGTTTCCCGCCCCAAGAGCCGTTATGTGGTGATAAACACTACCAGCTGGCACATGACTGGACAGTTGTGTACAACATGCACCGCCATTAAGCTGGCAAACTTGGATTTGCAGGTGCACATCTAAAACAAAGCCTTGTAAAATATGGTGGCAGCAGGTTCTGCAAATACAAAAAAACTAAACAAACAAAACAAAAAAGCAATGTCTGTAGGATTCTTATTGAGCAAAAACAGGTCTATAAGGTCTGTCACTTGTCACTGTAGTCCATACTATGCAGGCCTATTGTGATGCCAAGAGTCATAATCAGGAGGGAATATCATTTTTATAAATTTCACACCAAATCTTGATTGGTTGCTTGGGTCACTGAAAAGTTAGCATTTGAGATCAATGGTTGTAATGTAATACATACATTTGAGGTGCTCAAAATAGCCTATGTAATCACTGAGAAGAACTCCCAAACGTGCTAACCTTTGCACAGGAGCTGGTTTTCTTCCAATGCTCCTCTGTTATTTGGAAAGTCTTCCCCCGGGTAGAACTTAAACATCCATGCGGGCAGCTGTAGGTCACAAGCCTCTTTAAATACAACCTTTCATTCACAATTAGTCCCCTTTTCCCAGAACTCTCCATAAAACATTTTTACAGCAAAGGGGTCACAGGTAAGTAAAAAGAAGTAGGGAGAAATTGCCCCTTGGCTATGTTTTTATGTGCAGCGACTACAACTTTAAGTGAACCGTATACTCTCTAATGTGTTGTCACAGTAGCTGTATAGTTTATACAGGCACCCCTCATTTCTAACTAAGAATAACTATTTCAAGTTTCTCAATGAAGGGCCATTATACGCCGTGAAGCCAGTGCCAACATGTGGCAATGAGAATGTTTTCAAAAGCTACATCTCCACCTCCATAATCTTCAGTCAACTGAACTTTTTCGATGTTTCTCAATGAAGCAGTCACCGCAGCTGTGGGCATGTCTGTGTGTGTTCTCATTGGATGGTCATTGAGGTCATCAGAGTCACCCTTCCTGAGTTGTGCGCAGGCAGCATCGTTGAGAGCAGCTATCAGCAGAGTAAACTTCACTTCCCCTCCAGATTAGATCACAGGCCGATAGGGAGCGGAAAGCTTGAATGAAGTGGCCAAGCCTGGCCTGGGATTTCAAAGAGATGCACTTTAATTGTGGCGCTTTCAAAATCTCATTTTACTCTGTCTCTCCCTCGGCCCCCACCCTGAAAGACTTTCTCAAACCAGTGAATTTGTCTTCATTACAAGGCAATATCCATGTGCAGCCAGTTGGAAAGGAAGCAAGCACTGGATTTTAAAATGCATAAACCGTTTAGCCATTTGAAGCCATTTGTGTTGTGGTGCTGTATGACACAATGAAGAATAAATGATGGACACTGTGAGAGGAATACTAAAGGCAACGAAGTGGAAGACAAAAGCAACACACAACTGCAACAAGAATTTGCATTTTAATCACAAACACGGAAGGTACTGCTGCTAGCATGGCTAAAAAAGAAAAATTGATCCATCATGTGCACTGTAATTATACTGTGCCAGATGTTTCGCGATGCCATTAATAATGTCATGTTCAGAGTTTTTGTGAAAAAGCAAGTCAAATCTATTTTTTCTGCAAGACGCCTGGCTTGGTAAAGCTTGTATGATCCCTGCCGTTTCATTGCAACAATTTTGTCTCTGATTTGTGAAATGGAAAAACCTTTCTTTTGTAATTACCTCAGAGCCTTTGTTTTCTGCACAGCACAAGAAGTTGAACAGTTTGGCTGCCTGCCTTTTAGTACTGTACACTGACAGAGATTATTTTGTAACACAACACTCAGTCCATGCTATGAGGGGCTTTTCTTATGTGTTGTAAAACACTCGTGTGCGTGTTTGTGTCTGTTTATAATACTTGGCATTGTAACAAGTGAGCCCTGCAGCATTTGTTTCCCTGGGAGACAAAGTATGATTTCTGTGGCTACTCACCTCTTACGTCTTTCAGCATGGGACCACTTGGACTTCCAGCAGTAATTGGGTAAACATCCAGACGCATGGCTCTTTTAGACCTGCAGGCATCCACGTACAACCACACACACATGTTCAAACATCGAGCTATGTCACATGCCCTTACTGTTTTAATTGGTGAAGCAGACAGCAGGCATTGAGAGCTTTAGCAGGAGGGGGGTTGATTCTGTAAATGGGCTTTTAGGATGGTCCTGGGCAAGTTTATGTTGGGTGAGAGCTAAGCAATAACAACACTGAACATCTGAAGTGCAATTAAGGCTTTGGAGGAGCTTTCACAGACCACAAGATAGGGGTCTGGATTCTGCCCAACTAGTACAGCAGCTGTCAGCAGGTCTCTCCAGAATCAGAATGCTTCCCAGATTCTCTGGCTCTCAGTGGAATGGCAACAATAGACTTCATGCCAGAGACCAAATTAATCAGACCCCAGATTGAAGAGAGGAGGAGGAAGAAGTCAGCAGAGGTGTAGTGGAGTGTAGCCTGGATACCAACGTGACATAATATATGCCAAACACTAAGGAGACCCGAAACTCTTTGGCCCTCTGGATTCTGAAAAGCTCTCAGGGCTTCCACGAACTCCCTTGTTTACAGAGGAGTAGGCTAAGTGACTCATTCTCCCTTCACTAAACTTTTGTGGAAAGGCATGTATTATTTCATAACATGATTATGATGAGGGCAGTTGGTGAAGGGCTGGGGCTCCATTTGGTGGGGTTAGAGGGTGGAGGGCACTGTTGGGGGAGCGATAGCATGTGTTTTCAGGACCTCTCCCAGACTGAATGGTGGTACTGATGTTGTGTGGTAGTGATCTTGTTTCTCAGAGTCCTGATGTCATCACTTTGCAGCCTTACCCTGGGCCCCAGCACGTTCCCCCCATCAGCTCACTTGGCATCTCGGTCTTAACAAAAGGACGGCTCGATGACCTAATCACTCCGCGCTGCAAGAAAAGGTGGGAAAAAAAACAGAGAGATATCATGACACCCGTTAGCCACCTGACATTTTGTGTGGACGCAGCACAGCTGGGGCGGCGAACTGACTGTAGAACAGAGGGGGACGAGGAGGTGCGTGGGGAAGAGAGAGACGATCAGTTTCCCTCTGATAACTTTTATTTAAAATTCCTCATTAAATGCGACAGGCATTATCCTCCTGTGCTTTCCGTCCGGGTGTCCCACGCTGTATGAAACAGACGTGTTTAATGAAGGTGTGGGTAGAAGAGGCTAACGCAGATATAAGAACCCATATGTTAATCCAAAACACATGTGCGTTTTCATCACGTGTTGGTTCTCAGGCTTGAACATGTGAAATTCCGCAAAGCATATGCAATGAAAGTGACACTGCCGCTCAAATTTAATTACATGCTACAAAAAACAAGAGCAGGTGGCAATGTGAAAATATATATTCCAAGGGCATGATTTCCCCCTTTATGGCCTATTGAGCAATGCTTGAGCTGAGGTCTGCATCAACTGGAGCAGTTTTAGCTACAGAGCCGGGATCTTTACATTCTCAACCCACACGTCACTGTACTGTAAGAGCGGTTTCTCCTCTGCTCCATCTACCCCTTTGTCATATTGTGTAGTGTTCTGGGTCAAGGACTCTATTTTGTGGCTGTCAGGGCTTGTAGAATAGGCTGGCCCAGGTCCTGCTGGCAGGGACACTGTGTAAATGGGTCGTCTGGGACCAAGAGGAGCCAGAGAGCTGACAGGCGCACAGCAGTGTGCACCGGGACCCCAGCTGGATGTGAGGGGGAAATCTTTACCACAGGGGAAGGCCCGCAGTCACACAAAGGTTGTTAAAATGAAAACGTGTTGTTTTTTTCTATAGATTTCAATGAGATCTGACTACGTCCTTAGCAGCAGACGGAAATCTTTTAGCATCAGGTGGGCTGTGATATAAAAAGAGAGGCATGCGTCTTCCAGAGGATAAAACATTAAACTAATATTGAGGTTACCCATGCTGTGCAGCTCCAACGACCGGAGCAATGACTTCAAAAGTGTCACCTGGAATATTTCCATTGCTGTGAGAGCAGCCGAACGGACGGCTGTGTTTCATTGGTGAGCTTTCGCTGTCTGTCTCAATCTAATCTTTCAGAAGCTACTTAGGATTATCACTTAACAAAGACATTATATTTCACCAAATCTGATATTATGAATCAATAATCGCATTATGGTTTTAACTCAGCAGGGTGAATGGCACTGGGTAATGACTGTGATGGCTCTGACTGACAACATACCCTGTGCAAATAAATATCTTCATATGCACAAGAATCACATGTCTGCATTACACCATAAGTAACACAATGAATTTTAGATGAAGCATGACTGAGACTCTTTGACGTAACCACCTCGTCTAATTAGAAAAATGTTAGAAATGAGATGATCAAGAGCAGTTTATACGTGTTTATATGTGATCACATCAAGTCTGAAACAGTTGTGAAGGGAAGGATTTTGCTTTAAATATATCGCAGATTGGTTTATGTGCAGCTTCAAGCACAGAGAACAAGGAACAGATGAGCTGTTTCTCACAATATGGAAGAACCACAGGAACCTTCTTCTAAAACTGTAAACAACACAATATGGTGTATGCCATAACTATAATCATGAAAACCAACAAAATGTAGCAATATACAATAATCAAGCACTGCGGCCTGTGAAAATGCCGGCTGTTTACACATAAAGGGAAAAAGGATATGAGCAATTTGATGTTAGCTTTGTCTGGCCTCATCATATTGACTTCATAAGCAGATCCTCTTATGAGGCACATTCGTAATCATTTCAAGCTTTTCTCAAACTCAGTGTAAAACACAGCGAGCGAGGCCATAGCTTTGCTGCAACTTTTTTTTGCATCTACTGTAGCATGTCCACGCTTGATTAAACATGTAACATGTAATTACATAAACCTGGCTATATTCAAATGAAATTACACCAGCCAAGAAACCTAAAGTTCAAGTGTCAGATCTTGGCATACAGTAAAGGGAGGTAATGACAGATTGAATGTATGTATTAAAAAAAAAAAAAATCCCCATTTAGTTTGGAAAATGCAATATTCTTGACTGTTGTCATTTGTGTCATGCCAAACAACAGGGGCAGCAGATTAACTTCTTATCCAGCTGTTTATGTAGCGAGACAGCAGAAAGAGTAACAGATCTGACAGCATGTGGACCGATGAATTGATTTGATTCCCCATGACACAGATCAAGACATTTTCTTTTAACTTTTTTTAATGCTGCATTCATGCTCCTGGTCTGGGCAGTCCAAAAACAAAATCCTCTAAGTCAGCATTAAATTAATTTACTATTTGGCTGCAGCAGTAAATTGGACCATCACTCATTGCTCGTCCCGGCCGTGGTTACTTGGTTCATGCTGTTTTTAGTGGTGAAGGTTTGTGCTGCGTCACGCTGTCCTCACTGTCTGTGTGCCTTTGGCCATTCAAACCATACCGTGAGTCTCTTTCTGTGTACATTTCTGTTTAGGAATGGATGCCTTCAGAGGTACAGGAAATATCCCATGTCAGATGGTTAGGATTCCTTTAGATTAAATCCCCAGGAAATAGTCATTCCTTGGTCAGATATAAAAGCAAAGACACCAGTCTATGAGGGGACAGTACAGCCTGAAGTTACATGTCAGTGTTCTTGCTTTAGAATAAAACATTATGTCTGTCAGTGTCAGACCGCAGCAACATTACCCCGCATTTTGTCATTTTTGATAAGGCCTGTGCAGTTCTGCTGTCCATGCAGTTTAAGAGAAATGTCCAGGCTCTCAGTGATATCTCTGGAGTTTCATGCTTCATGGTTCCTTTATACCCAAGCCTGCAGACACATCGGGGAAGGCAAGAAAACTAAAAGAGATCAGCTTTTCTCGCACTTGCTCTTTCTGTCATGTTTTTCACATTTACTCCCACCCAGGTCACCCTGAGGTTCAATTTCAATCCAGTCTGAATCCTGCGTTGGCATCCCACAGCCAAGGTCACATCATCACACATTAGTATAGAGTTTGTTCTCGCCTTCTTTGAGTCACCCATGGGACTTGAATTCTCTGTCGCTCCTCTGGTCAAATGTTTGGATGGTAATTTAACCTGAGCCTCGGTATAAAGTACCTCTTGTTTTTGTAGTGATCCACAGGGCTATTATCAAATCCAGACATTTTGAGTAGTGTGATTTTCCCTTTGACGCTTATACAGCCTCTTTACAGATGATATACCTGCAATAAGAACTGACCTCTGCCTCTGAGCAACAAATACATGATCCTTATCCAACTCAGTGTGGCTCAGATTACAAAAAAAGGACACAATATAAATCAAAACTCCTCTTATGTATAAAAAAAAGACTAAAAACAGACATAGCATAGCACCCAGTGGAGGAGTCAAAGTAATTTCATAAGTGAGCCAAAATGGCGGAAAATTTCATCACGTTCCTCTCTTGTGGCACCTCATTGTTAATCACATCCTCTCAGGTCAGGGTTGTACAAGAATGTTTTAATATTACAGGAATGCCAACTTTGACACAAAAACAATGCTAAAAGTAAAAAGCAGCATGTGAGTCTACTGAGTTAGTGGAGGCAGAAAGCCGCATTGTTGCCTGCGTAGGAGGACTGGAGCTCTGTTTTTGACATTATACAGTAAAAAGGGGTAACACATTTCATATGCAACGTTCATACTCTGAAAATATTACCAATGTATGAAAATCAAAGTTTTGACCCTTCCACAGAGGCACACCACAATCGCCTAAAAGTGGTCAGGTCTGGGCTGGCTTTTAATCAGTGTGGAATGGCAACTAAGGTCTCTGCACAGCTGGGTTTTAACAATGTCTCGCTCAGAGAGAGAAAGAGAAACAACTGGACTGAGTCGCTGGAAAAACATGAGCAGTGAATTTCGTCGGCTTTGCAGACACAAACCAATTCACAGACAATTTAATGTGAAACCCTCTGAGGCATTCAGGACCATAAGACTTCCATAAAGCCATAAGTTGGGAGAAGTGGAGCGTTGACAAAAGCCAGTTCACAAGTGAGATAAAATACATTTGCTAGGTGAAAGAGGATACTCTGCCTTCCTTCAAACGCCAATGTCAAAATGGCCTTGGACTTACTAATGAGTTTGCTGTTTAATGAAACACTGTTGGCTGGAGCTGCCGCAACTCTAAACACTTGTGTGTGTTCCACTTTTGAGTTTTTTCTAAACCTGTAACCTCACAAAGTCATGTACTAGTTAGCTAATGATACAGTCTTGGGTTTGGAGGTAATGCTACTATTCTATTGGTTAATTGGTTGCAGGATAAAAACACACTCTTAAATCCATTTGTGAAACTTTGCTCGTTATTTTTTGTTCATTTGGTTTTGGAAATGCTAAAAAAACACATAATCCCTTGAACTGTAAACTAACTCTTTATTCACTGAATATTGTTCTTGGTGGAACCCGTTGGTTCAGCATGGCAAGTAGGGATGCACATGATTAACCATTTAACCCTTAACTGATAACAATAACTTTGATCGATTAATGCTATAGGCTAATTATTTTTTTTAATTGGCTCCTTATGTCGTCAACTCATGGGGCTGTGTCGATACATGCAGACTTCAACTTGTGTCTTCAGTCATATTTCGCAGCAAAAGGTTACATGGGAGGACTTACAGTATGTGCCAGTTATGCAGTGCAGTTCCCGTGTGTGTCTCCTGTAAGGACGGTGCCGCAAAAAAAACCAAAAAAACGGCTCACCTGCAGCTCGCACAGACGAGCTGTGAGAGGAGCGCTCTGCTGTTCTTCTCTCGTTAGCCTGGTGTTTGGCCACACTTTGTATAAAAAGAGTTCAAAATGTTACGATCTAACCTCCATCTGAGTGCCTATCAGCTGAGAGAGATCACAGTGGACGTGGCACTGTGTGTGTGTTTAACGGCAAGAAAAAAAACATTGTTGATCATCCTCTCAATCGCCGATAGAGCATCGGGTTGGCAATCGCCACAAGCCAAGTCACAGACACTCAGATCTTGTTAGTTATTAATCGCTTAATGAGCATCGGTTATCAGTCACAAAAAATAAAATAAAATGTGCATCCCTATAGTGGCAAGTAATCAAAAGCTGGACAGTCAAGCTATGCTTGGGCAATTGGGGAATCAGGTCTGGTAAATGTTCGACTGATACAGTAGCACCACTGGTGTATAAAAAGAGCTGTATACAGCCGGCAGCTCAGACTTGCTGCCAACTTGTCCCTATGGCCATTCACGGTACTACAAGACGTCTTTAAAGTGGACACCTCAAACGGCAAGCAAATGCAGTTATTATTCTCTGTTGTATAAATGTGTAAACTATAAAGGGTTGGTATACTAGAATTGCCTTCTAGAAGTGCATGTAGAGTGCCATGCCTTAGATTGCCGCAGGGATGATATATTTTTTATAGGGCTACACTGAAATTAGTGTCACCCTGGTTCACCTCAACAAAAAATAGGATTTTGACATCAGCTTTTGAATTAATGCAGGAAATAAGCTCTGACACAAAGGTTTAGGATCACATTCATAAATGAACACCGCTTTTAGTATTTTGGGGGGCTACATGAGGCTAAAAATGAACCCCACTGCCATCTCATGACTTCAGTTAACAGTGCTAAACTTCCAACGCAGCCACAAATAAATTAACGTATGGAAAACAAGTGCGCCGTAAAAGAGACTCGTACGGTCCGTTCAGCACTACAGATGCTAGAGAACTTTTCTGACTCATACTCAGCAAGAAACTTTCATTCAAGTGTCTGGCCACCTTCTTTGGGTCTGGGATCTGTTTATCATAAAACATTAATGATTGACACAATAGATGCCAAGATGGTGGTCATTCATAGTGATTTAACCAGTTTCAATGGATTCATCATGAATGTCAGTTTATGGTCAGTTACTACACTGTTTATCAAACTAACAATTTTTTTTTTCTTTCTATAATATCATTCATTATGGAGGAAGGGGACTCAGTAGTGTATTAGTATGTTCCCTTCTCCTTCATATGTCGGTTTTTGTTCTGCTCTCTCCTCTGCTTGCTCGCAGTCTGTTGGACATCCTGCTGACACTATTTTAGCCCCTTTCACAAGGGTGTGCTGACCGCAGCCTGCCTTTGTAGTTTGTATACTAAATGCACAGCAGAGAGGGATCCCTTTTGGGCCCGTGGTTTCCTGAAACAAGCCATCTGCAACTGCTCCGCTCTCTACTTGGCCTGAGGAAAGAGGACAGGCACAAATAAAGTGGATTCATATACTGTACGGACCTCAACAAAGAATTCATTCATTTTGTTGTCCTGCTGTGGACAGAATTACTTCGACCCATAAAACCTTTTTATGGGTTCCACTCATGCCAATTAGCTTTACTTTTTGATGTTTCATAAAGTCCTCTCTCTCAATTTTTTTTTTCCTTTCAAAAAGAAAAAAGGCAAATGGATTATCACAATCACCTCTCAGGTTTCACTTCTGTGGGCTCTTGTTTCCTTTTTCCTTCCTGTCTTAGTCCTTCATGCTTTCTGTGCATTTAACCTAATGACCCATCTTTAGTATTTACAAGATGGAGTTTTTGGGCGTTGGTGCTGAGGGAATACGATGAGTGTTTAACCTCCAGGAAGCTCCAGGAACAGCCAGATCTCTTTACGAATGATTATCAACAGTTTCAGTAGCTCACTGATGAGCTGCAGGACAATAGCTAACAAGGGTGTTCCTAATCTTCACGTCAGATACTGAGTGTGCTCTGGGAAGTTTCAGTTTGTGATGAGAAGGGAACAGGAAAGACCAAAACGTGGAAGGAAGGGAGAAAGTAGGAGAGGAGAAAAAAGAGCGGAAATTCTATCTGGCAGGACAAGTGCCATTTCACCCCAGAGATTTCCAACGCAACAGGAATCATTTGGAAATGTTATGTGTGAATTCTATGTTAAATCTTTCATTTCCTGAAGCCTGTAATGCTGGAGAGCAGATATTGTTCAAAGTAAGTACCAAATGCCAACAGTAATGCATGCTGTACATAAAATTGCATTGGTTAAAGATGCACCCGCTGTGCAGATGTGCCTCAGGCTAGTGCAACTGCATTTACCATTCAATTTATCATATGCTTTTAACCACGACTTTTACTCCCATTATTTCTAAAGCATGAACACAAACTTGAAAACATTTTTAAAATGTTAACGTATGTTAATGTAAGGGGATGAATTTCACGCTAAGAGCCCCACAAAGCATGATGTAAAATGCAGTGTGCTTTTTAACAAAGCCATGACTGTGAAGGTTTTTGATTCACTGCCACGCACATGCATTAAGTGCATTATGCATCAAGGTCTTTCACACAAGTGGTAATTTATTTACTCGCTACATCAGTTCAAACAACTATACTGTCCAGTCCATTTTACGACTCTGTATACATTTGGCAACAATCATTTCAACTGCTCCTTGAATCCAATGGTGTCACTTTTTATTCCCTTTAAAAACGATAGACAGAAACCTGAACCTTGAGGAGCACAAGAATCACAAACCATCTCATTCTGGAGCACTCAAATGGGAATTTCTTCAAAACCACAACAAAACACTTCAAGCTGACAAAAAGGGGCTGCATTCAGTATCTGCACGATGCTAAAGCCAAATTCCTTTCAACATTGTGGAAATCAGGGTGTATTTCAATAAAGCCAACATACAATTGTAACATAGTAAAATGGCAAAGTCATAAACATGTCATCCCATCTTCCATAGCTGGCTTTACAAAAAAAAAACCAACACACAATATTTTATTATTTTTGATTCGCTTGCCAAGTCAGGCGGGTCTGAACAAGGCTGGAGCTGCTGGGGGGAGACACTGCTGTTCTGCATCAGTGTCAAGAGACAGACTCCAAGTGACCAAACAATCTCCTATAAAGATCTTGTAAAGCACTGTTTGCATGTTGATGATCATGTAGGCTAATAATTGCAATTCACAGCTCAACAGAAAACAGAGTGCATTCTCACTAAATACGAGTGCACATTCAGTACGTTTACATCACACTTAAGAAAACCGAATTATTGCCTTAATCCGACTGTAACTGGACAACTGAGTGCTAAATGCGTTAGTCCAAGTAATACCGAAATTCTCCAACTCCGATTAAGACACCCAGATAATGTGATTGGAATTCGACTTTCTCCGGCATGTAGATGCCGTAATCAGAGTTTAACTGGACAACGCATGTGTGCATGCTCCACATTCCCGCGCTGGTGTAAGACCCCAGAACAAAAAATCCAGGAAAGCCGGTCGCAGAAGCTATTGTTGTAGCGTTACTGTGTTTTTGTCTGCCTTTCGAAATCACCATGACCACGAGGGATAGCGTACACCTTATCTGCACAATAAGTAACACGCACATTACGTACGAGATGAACAAAGCTGTACACTTAATCATCTTGCTGTTGTTTGAAAATGCCGGTCTGCCACCTGGCTAATAGGTGAACCGGAAAAGCACAATCGCCACCTGGTGTTGAGGAGGAGGACACATTCCTCGTCAGTTATTTGATTTTCTCAGTTGAATGTAAACTGGGACAAAGACAGAAGTCCAATTAGATGCCAAAATCGAATTTTGAGCATAGCTCCATTAACTGACTGCGTACCTCAGCACAGTCTGCTGCAGCCTTTTCCCTCTCCCCAATGGATGCAAACTCCACTTCGTCCACCCCACAGAGCCCGAGTGGCTCCACCCCAGGACTGGGCATCAAATGAACAACAGATGAACCTAATTACATCATTTCCATCTCATTAGTTTAAACCTTTTAACCTGATGATTCCTTCAGTTTTTCGTTTTTATCTGATAAGGCAGCCTCAAAGTGCCCTGCAGGCTAAAGGGCAGATTTGAGGCAGCCACACACCCTCCCTAAGATTACCCAGCTTGCCATGCCCTCCCTCGGACATGAAGGCATCTGACAAGAGTTACTTAAATCAGCAGTAATAGATATGTTATGATGTTTTTTTTTCTCATGTTTTGTTGTTGAGGGGTGAACTTGTGTATTATGACAGTTGTGGTGCCACAAATAAGGCTTTAATTACAGTTTTCAAATGTTCATCTAAGGACTCTTTCACACATTTGTTTACCCAAATTTCTGATGGAAAGAAACACACACTAAATAGTAAAAAGATGTTCCATTAATACATTTTTTTTCTTTACATTTTTTCCATCATCATCTTACATAGCCCGTAACAACATAATAAGGGTTTTGCTTTGTTATTTTCCAAGATGTAACATCAAAAGTATGAAAGTCAATCATTGTGTTTAAACAGGAAAAGAGGAAAAAATGAACACTGCCAGATGAAACCACACATCTCATACTTATGTTTGCAATAAAACTGCAGAAATCAGGTCAGCAGTGCCCTGTGAACCTGTGGCATCTGTTTTAGATGCTGAGATAAGCACAGTCTTTCTCTGCAGGCTTTGATGGTGTCGACAAAATATAACACATACTTCTCTTTGGGAGTTTTACATTTTGAACACATAGGAGAGTTATCAGTGGTAAAGATGGAGGAAATAATTATTTCAATTTCTTGTGCCAAAACGGAAGAATAAGAGAATTTTAGATCAGGTATAACAAATGTGATTTTCGCTTAAAATCAAGAAATAATTGCCTTCGGAATAGAGTTTGTCTTTACTTGAAGCTTGTCCTTCATTGTGTCACTTCATCCTGCTGGATCTTGTCAGCATCGGTTTTTCAGTGGGCAGCCATTTCCAGTGTTTTAATCAGTGTTTATAAGAGAGTCCGCCTGACCCTGATACGGGTTGGATGTGGTTGCCCAGGGGAGCAGGGACCGGCACCCTCCCATCCTGCCCGCTCAATGGAAATCAAATGGGAGATTACATCTTCAAACACAACCAAGTATCATACTACTACACACTGAAATCGTAAAGCCAGAGGAACTCTGTATACTCACCATATCCTTTCACAGGAATCATCACCCACTGCCCCCCCCAAACACACACACACACACCACCACCACCACCACCACCACCACCCCTATCCCACCCCCCCACCCCATTGCCTCTTGGCAGGAGTGACAGCACTGCCGGTGAACAAATCGTTTCCAGCTCAGGTCACATTCGGGATGTTTAATCTGAGACAAGTCCAGATGTGCTTCGCCAAAAGCCCCACAAGCAAATGGCGCCTCTTATGTTCACGAGCATCATGATTTTGTTGGAACCTTTCAAGCTCAATGTCTGACTCCATGAGCAGAGATTATTGTTGTTATTGTTGTTCTCGTTGTTGTTGTTGTTGTTATCATAAAAAGGGAGGGAAATAATCCACAAAAACCTACATAGCTAATCTCTACTCACAATATAGTTTGATCACAGAGATAGAGTGTCTGTGTGTATGTATGGTAGGGATCTGTGTGTGTCTGTGTGTGAGAGTGAGAGAAAGAGAGAGGAGACACAACACTATGAATGCTCCAGTGGCAGTGTTTCTGAATGGACCTGGGATCAGCGCCTAAGTGGAGAAGAGTTGAACCATATGGTGTGTCACACTAAAACAAGATATTATGGAAACACAGCCACTCAGGATTTACGCTGCCCACGGGAACACAACAGGCTGTGCCACTGCAGAGACATGTGAATGTGTTGGCGACAGATGTGTGCGTACAACTAGAGCCACCATCAAGTCAAACCTTCAACTCTATCACAGCTCCAGAAACCTCTTGGCTCTATTACTGACTATATTACTGTAATGTCAGGGGTTCAAATGTGGTGAATTGTATGACTCTTGATAAAAGAAACAGCTGGATAAGGACAGATTAACTTTTCAAGCAACACCTTTACTTCTCTCCACACTTCATCAACTTCATAACAACACCTCCTGTCTCTAAGGTCACATGTCCCTAAAGTAAGAAATCACAGGGAAAACAACAGAGGTAGCTTCAGGAGGTTTTATGATAACAACTTTTTATCACAATAATATAAAATCGAATTACGCTGTGGATATATTTCTAGTAAATTAAGTCAAATGCATGAATTAAAACCTGAATCTCACATTATGTCAGGTTTTGTTGGGATCTAGAATTGAAACTAATAACCTAGTGCTCCTTACACTACCATGGTTTCATTGAGGTTTAAAGCAATTTAGGTAAAATAATGGAAAACTTGGTGGCACTCATTTCCTCACGCCTCTGCCTTAATTCCTCTTACATGCTCTACAGGAAACACAATCTTCAACAAAACCATAAGTTTGTGCAAACCTCTACCAACTGATACACAACAAGGATTTACTGTCCAATTACAGCACTAAGCCACTGTGGATTTTTAGATGTATTTTGAGAATGAAGATTGATGACGGCATGTAGCCTGTTTGTCTAAAACTGTTTATATGCAACTGCCTTTTTAACTTCCACTGTTTTGGATCTTAGCAAAGTTAATGTGCCCTACAGTTGGGGTTACTGTACATATGTAAATACAATAAATAAGATCATCTGACAAGGAAAGCATGAAAATAAGAGAGGAAAATGGAGGGATGGCAAACAGGATGCAATTACAATAATAGAAGGGAGACCAGAAGAAAAATAATTCTGCTCCTTAGAAAGGATATAATGCTGGGTATGTGGCATATGACCAGTGAACAACACACAAACAACCGAGGGCGTAAGATGGATGTGTGACATTTTCTGCATCAAAACATTCCAGATTTCTGTCTCAAACAATGTCAAGCACTGGGGTGGAAACATAATAAATTCTAAGACAAGAACAACAAACCTCTGAGAGGGGAAATATAATTTGATTTCTGTGGGTGAGTGGACACCGATTTGTTCACAATCGTAGCGTAGAATAGGTCAGGCAGTGATATTTAGAAAGATTAGGAGAGAGTTTGACCTTTTCTAAAAGACATTTATTTTAGTTACTTGGTTTTATGTCAATGTTGAATGCTGATTATATTTACTTGCTGAGCACTTTATTAGGAACGCCAGACTAAAAACTGAATATGAATCTCCTGTTGTCCTCAAAACAGCCTCACTTCTTTGATGTTGTGAAATCAACAAGATGTTGATTCTGCTTCATGTTAACATGAATGCATCAGCTGCACATTAATGATGCCTTGTGGCGTGTCATAATTGAGATTGGCACAGGTGTAAATACTTTTCTAGTTGCTCAGTGTACAACTTCCAGCCTGCAAACTGGCCTCTGATCAGCACATTGGGACAGCAGCACCATTCATCTGCACCAACATAACAGCCTCCCCTGGACTCAGACCACCACAGCCTGATTTCTCCACCCAACATCCAAGATATACAATTCACCTAACCAACACTTACAAATCAACACAATGTTAGCTTAGCTTATTCAGTTTCTCGGTAAGCACAGAACAAATCGCCCACAAGAAAAACACAACACAACTTATCATAGGAACTGATGACGAATGATCACTTGCATCAATGTGGTTGAGTATCAATAACACAAGGCCACATGTTGTCACACACAGATAAACAACCGGTATCTGCGAGTTCTCCAACAGAGGAGACCTGATAATGGCATTGTCAGGGATCTAAACCCCTGGTCGGGCTCCATAAACACAGAAACCTGTACTCACCCATTAGTGGTTCACCCATTGGGCCTCCCTTCACTTAGAAAAGTCATCCTCAACACCGCTGAAGTCCAAACTGCGGCCTCTGCTGCTCTCTACTGGGAGAGGAGCTAACCCAGCTAACGTTAGCCTCCGGCTGCGCGTAAACGGTGCTAGCTTTCAATGAATTTTACAAAGTTATAACTCGTCCTCTTCTTTTTAGTTCTTCCTCTTCTGAGCGTTGCTTTATTTTTGGGACCTGCTGAACATTTTAGCTGCTGACTGAACCGTCCACTTCCTGAAGAAAACCCGCGTCTTCGTCTTCTTAAAACGTCAAGGGGAAAAAAACAACTGACGTTTACTCACGCAAATTATGTGACGTGACAAGGAACGAGCTGATTGGTCAGAGTACGATTTCCCAGGCAGGCCTTATTTCGTAATTTTTAAGGACAAAGTAACTAAATTAAACAAAATCGTATAGAGAATATTTTATTTTTTCATAAAACATATAGTTTTGTAGTTGTTATGCCGTAAATATATATTTTTAATGTTATGGGGCCTCTGACAGCAAATGGGCTCCTGTTCATAGGGCTGTGTAGCCTATTGAATATGGGGATGATGATGGTGGTGGTGATGATGATATGATATTTTGGGCCACTGTGAACTAGATATTGATATGGGCTATTGCATTTTTATTTCCAAGAGGTTTTTTTTTTTTTAGAAAATAAGAACCCATAATACAGTTGATTTCAGAATTGAGAACAGTTGCACACCTGTACTTCACTATTCCTGTAATACCCAACATCACAGTACCACTTGATGTGCATTGAATTGCCATCAGACAGAGGCTCAAATACAACCCCATCAGCAATGGTCAATAAGATAACTACTGATAACATATTGGCACAGCGCTTCAAAGAATCGATGCTGTATCACGCTGTGAAATATTGTGATATTTTCTTATAGGCTTAATGGGTATCAATGTCTTGTTAACCATTCCTTCTATTAAGATCTGGAGCCAGGGAAGGTCGATTAGGTTCAGTGAGTTCATTGTCATGTTCATGGATTTAAATGACTGAGTTTCAATTTGTGATGAGGTGCATTATTTGGCTGAAAGTAGCCATTTGAAGATGGTATACTGTTGTCATAAATCAATGCAAGTCATCAACAATATTTAAACAACATCACTGATTAGCTACACAGATGTATGTTTGTGATGTAGAGGTATTCATTTGACTTTATAATATGTCTCTGCTTACAGTCATTCTATTCACACACACACTCGTGTCAATAAATCACTCTATGGCTTTGCATCCAACTGAGAAAAGTCAGTGTGACAGCGAGACAGCAGAAACAATCTGATTTCCACCAGATTTCTTGTGTCACCACTGAAGACCCACAAGAGCATTGGAAGCACAAAGAACATAGCTTGAGGTTACAGAAAGGCTCAGCAGTGGTATTTGGCTTATAAACTGCTATTGATGGCTGTCACTTGAAAGCTTCACAAAACTGTTGTTTTGTTGTCTCCAAAACACTGAACAGATTTGAAATGTTTTTAATTCTCAGAGTTCATTTTTAATTGTTAAGGCAGTAAAAGTTTGACAAACCGTGAATGTTCTAACAAGAGAGCATTTGTGGAAATACCATCCAATGAATTTTACTTGCTTCTTTTGTTTCAACTAGTCTCTCTGGTCATGTGCGCGGTGATTTGATTCACTGTCAGATGAGGCTTTCATAAAACCATAATTTTTGGCCATGAATTGATACTGCGTTGGTGGACTACCACCATGACACACTAAATAAAATAAGGAGAAGTTGTATCACCAGATGTTAATTTTTGTTTTTGATGCCTGTCCCTGTCTATCAGTGGAGGCTATAGCACAAATTATGAAGTATCTGGTGTAAACATAGTTGGTTTCTTAAATCTCTTAACCTTAATCAGGCAGTTTTAGTTGCCTTAAAACTTAAAACTTACTTTCCTGTTAAAGCTCAGCCATAATGGTTGGTCTCCACCACATTGCTTGGTGAAAAAGTGCCTCCACAGCTTTAATCTATAACTGAGGTTGTTTATTATAAGATGATCGATCTTCAGTTTATTTTCATTACCTGCTGCTGACCAAGGCAAATGGCTAAAATCTGCTCTGTTACAAAAATGACACAAATGTCAACAAGGATACATTGAAACAGGTTTAAAACACTCACACACAAACAGTCACACTGTGGACAACATTAACATCTATCCCTTTGCCAATAATTCTGTGGTTTCTGCAGTAGTGCTCGGTGTTATCAATAAGTCCTTGGGAATTTATGGAATAGACTAAATAGTCTAGTTCTGTTTGATATACACTGGTTCTTTTTTTTCCTGTTTCTCTACTATTTGATATGTCTAGTCAATGGCCTCATGGCCAGGCGGATGATCAAACCACAGACCAATATTCATCTTTGGATCTGCCCTTATTTAACAACCCACAGCTCCCACACACAATCTTCAATGATGTTACTTTGAATATCAAATTACATGTTGCAGCACTGGTAGAAAAGAAAGAGTCTTAAATTGATTGAGTGAACCGATGTTAAACACTAGAACCCAAAAAACAGAAAGTGGCCTACAAATCACGGAGTCTTGGAACAAGCTCAGTTGAATCTCCACTAATCACACTGGCAAGAAGATGAAAGACAAGTGTCAAAGGGGCAGTATGGTGGAATCTTGTTTGCAATGGCCTGGTATCAATCAATCAGTCTATGTTACTCAACCCCACACCCTGGTTTTGCAAACCCAACATGGTTGGCTTCTGATATGCAAGACATCCCATTGAGCTTCATGTGTTGTTTACAGCCTCAAAACGACTGTGGGCTGCTATTCTCTCATTATCGAATCCTTTTTTTCACAGAAATTCCAACTTCCTTGACAAATACTTTGGTGCATTGCTGATTCAGGGATTTGCTTTAGCCTGCGTGTTGTTTGCATGTGTTTGCAAATATGACTTAAACCACAAAAAGGGTTCAAACAAATAGATTTTTTTTTCAAAGGATCAACAGAACCGAGCCAACCGTTTTATCTTTTCGGACAATCATCGGTGCTAGCAGTTGTCCACATGCGAATGAGTGTGAGCTGAACTGCATTTTAACAACGGCTGCATCTATTTTCGTGATTAAGATGTTTTAATTGGGGTTAGCCTTTCATGTTGGGTTGCATGACCACAGCTGTGCCTCTCACTGTTAGAGTGCAGGCGAGACACAGGATTTAAACAGTGCCAGAAGAGCTGCGGTCAACCAACCACTAACCACTGATGTATTTTATCTGTCTGCAACACTCAGTGAGATCATCCTCAATGGGGTCAAAAGACCACGCTGAACAACAGCCCATCTTCAACCTTTTCTTTGCCATTGAGCATTAATATCACAGCATCCTCTTCTCAGGACTCAAGCTAGCCCTTCTGTCATTGTTGGTGGGCCATGTGAACAAACATGCCTGAATATTAGTGAGCCAAGGAGTGTGGAAAAGCACATAAAGCCCCTTGACTTGCGGTGATAAATTAACCAGGCTTAATTGAATAAACGGATGTGTTATGTGTAACGATACGACGAGCTGGGCCGGGGCTTTCGTGTGGAGGATGTGTTGCTAATTCTTCCTTCCTGGCTTCAGTCGGAGCTGCAGCATTGTGTGAGAGCGGTTTTCATCAGCAGAATCTGGCTTTCACTACCATAGGTGGAGGTATGTGACACATGCCTGAACTGAAGCCCAAGGTCGGCCATAGCGGGTTTGACAGGCTGTACATCGGCCTCATTGTGAGAAAAAGTTCATACAAGCTACAGGCCGCCCTCTCAGGGTATACAGCCTGAAATAGCTGGACACTCTCATTAGTGCCGATAAGTTTCCTTTACCAGGCTGCAAAGAGAAGATAATGATTTGACATTCTTGACCAGCCTGACTGGTCCAGCTGACGCAATCAGAATAACAAATAGACATATATAATACAAATGATATGTTTTAGTTTAAAACATCAGGTGTGACCTTAGAAAGCCCAAGCAAAACATTAAGTCTAAGATTTAATAATTTGACAAAACAAGCAATGTATTGAAAATAAGCTGGTTGTTCTGGGAGTTTCATTAGTTACAATATTGTTCATTTTTACAGTGTTGGCAAAGACATAATGTTACATCTTTACTGGTTCAACTTATCGAAGTGGAAGAATTTCTGTAGAAACTGAAGTTATATTTGCAAGTTCATGATGCACTGATGTATTGCATTAATGATCTGAAACCCGCTTCACATCATTACCTGAGTTCGTCTCAGTGATATCCACTTCTAAAGCGTGTAAAACTTTATTCTCCAAGCCTGTTGACAACTTGTCAGAAAAATCAGCAACAAGGGGAGGCAGATGTGTTCCTGGAGGAAAAGTTGGACTGATAAGAGTTGGGGGAAAACAGAAAGATAGAAATGGGATGTGTGAGTACTAAGAGTAGATTTATTTACCGCTCCAATGGAGGAGGTATGACCTCACAGACCAGCTGCATCTTGTGGGGAGAATTAAAACAGGAGTAAAGACGGAGGAGAGAGGGAGGGAGGGATAAAGAGAGAAGTCAGACCAAAGATCATGCACCATTCCCCAGACTCAGCTTCAAAGTCCTGCAAACACAGCAGGGAGGTAAAGCCACAAAGACAGCCACGGACAGAGGCACATCAAGTCGGTTCTGTACATATCTGCAGCAAAAACACGAGTGTGCACAGTCAGAGGAGCACATGTGTAAACATGCAGACACAGCTTGGAGTCATACACAGGCAGAAACTGGAAGTGTTCTGCTCAGTCTGTAAAATGAGCTCTCTGGGTTGAGATGTGAAGACAGTGGAGGAGCAAGACGGGAGAGGAGAAAGTCAGTATTTGGGAGACTGTGTTATTAAGCGACAGACGATTACACAACCAGTAATTTTCCCGCTCTCCTTGGAGAGTACCTGTTGACAGGTGCCACCTGGCAACTCAGGTCAAAGTGAGTTGCTCTTTATCGCTGGTTTATGGAGCCAACAGGGCTGACTGCAGTATAAAGAAATAGTAGACAACAAGTGTGTGTGTGAAAGTATAAGCCTCAAAACAGACCAATAAGTCGCTGCATGGCTTGGGCGTGAACGGGATGTCTTATCTTAGCAGGAGCATGAAAAAAGCACCTTTAATGGATTGACACGGTGACACATGTTCTGCACACATAATGTAATTGTGATATACTGCTATGCAAACCTTGTAAATGTGTTCACTGCAGACCCCGCCTATCTCCATGCCAGCTTTCACTACAAAACCTGAAAGTAAAAAAAAAAACTCACACATTTTCAACACTGGCAGGAAGCACACAGCAAAAGCTCTTATTTCTAATGAACAGTCCTCCTCCTTCCTCTGCCCCTGTGTAATATTCCCACAGTACATTGTTGTTATTTCGCATTCCACAAAGGTATTGTCCCATTTTTGTGCCGAGGTATACACCAGAGGTTTCCCAGTAAGTGGTGTAATGAGCAGGGGTTGACAGGGGTTGACAGAGGAGAATTAATGCCCACAGAGTCCCTCAGTTGGGGGCAGATGAGGGCCAAAGCCGAGGCCTTTTGTCTCCACCAGCAGCAGGTCCCAGTCACCAGGACCGAGCACTAAGGCAAGCAGCAGCGTCCCAAGCATCGTCTTTATGCTCCGTGGATGGCAGTGCCAGAACAATCCCATAGTCCAACAGGGTTTTTTTCATGATCTCCTCACAAATCCTGGGTTGCGATTAGCTGCGTTTAAAATCTGGATCCCATCTGAACACTTCCTTCTGAAACCCAGTGTGGAGTGGGAGCAAAACAGTTACGCTAACCTCAACCCTTTGCACAAACACAAACACACTGGGTACAACCACAAAAATGTGGCGAGCTTTTTCAGGTTGTTTGAAATCTTCTTATCATAAAAAATGAGCGTTGGAGAAAACAGGGCTGCAAACAGGATTTTAAAAAGTGAGCTAAATCGCAGATTTTGCAGCCCAATTTACGCTCATGTGAGCTAATAACTACGGACTATAGCACATCTAACCTCTACTCTCAGACATTGTTTCGACCCAGATCTGAATGTCCACCCACAAAGATGAAAGATAATTCCTCTAAACAGCTTCGCTCCCAGGGTGGGAGGCTAAACGAGAACCTGGTGGCGTGGCAGAGGACCAGAGAGGCAGATGAAAAGCTCTGTAGGCTGATAAGGAAGCCAAGCAGACTGGATGATGAGAAACCAGAAACCTGGCCTGTAATGGGGAATTGGCGATTTACTGGGTCTGCCTGGCTGTGGTTGACAAGACAGGGCCACCAAGAGAGAGAGAACGAGAGGGGCAGGATCAGAGGAGGGGGTATCTCCATAAGCTGAGGTCAGAGGGAGCTGCAGGGAGAGACTGGTCAGTTTGAAGAGGCAGCTTCACCTCAATGCAGCCTCTGGATTTTACAGATGGATTTTGTTGTTTTTGAAATGTTCTTTTTTTATTAGAAAATAAGACAGAAACTGTAAACGTACAATGTTTTCCCAAAAAATAACTGTGAAGCAACTGGGGATATGTGGTTACGGCTGAGAGACACTGGCCCAGATTGAACAGACTGGAGGTTTATAGACAGATCTGTCTCACCTTCAAAGAACCTCTCAGCGCACTCCTCGTTTCATCACACCTTTTCATACCTTATGGCTGAAAATAAGAGCCAAGTGTTCACACCATATGCCTGGGAAAAAAAGATAAACGTACAGAACAAGCAGGTGTCAATTTATGAGGGCCAGAATAAACAAGAGCACATGTGTGTTCTAAAAGTCCACTAATGAGGGTAGAAGTTGTCAAGATGGTTGCATTATTTTCCTGGAGAGACCATAACACTTTAATATGAAGCCTCAGTAGATACAGAACAAAAACAGAAAAGCGGAAAAAGAGGACGAGGGAGAGAGGGAGATAAGGAGGGAGAGTGGGGAAAGTAAAAGACAAGAAAATAATAAGGTCGCAGCATCTTCCCGGTAAATTCACCCAGAGTTTTCACTCTGATCACGTCTCTATACCTCCACTGTCTCCTCCCACCTCGCTGCGTCTCTGTCTTCACCATCACAGATCTTCAGAGTCTCCTGCCTGCTCGCTCACACACACACACACACACACACACACACTGAACCTCCCACTCACCCCCTATGGCTTGTGCTGCTGGCCCCATTGTACCAAACTGATAGCTTGAGCATCCAGGGAATGTGCCTTCATCAAAACACTCTGCCATCTAATTAAGAGGAAAAGGATGAGATGGTCTTTGATTCCCCCTCATTTTTTCCCCTCTTCTCTGCCCTACCTTTCCTGCCAGGCCTTGTGGAGGATGAAAAGACAAGGAACTGAAACAGTGGCACTGGTAATGGCTAAATGATTCGTGGGATCAGACATCATGAGTTGGACCTAGAGCTACAAATGAAGTCAAAGTCTTGCATCACTGAAATGTGTGGAACTTATAATGACATTAAATGGAGTTTAAATTCTGAATTTTAGATTAAAGTTGATGGTTTCATGCAAAAGCCTGAATAAACTACATTAAAAGTCTTGGCAACACAGCAACGAATATGAAACTTTGGAAAATGGGTGCAAATTATATTTGAAGTGTGAATTTTTGTGTTTTTTCTTTAAACATCCTGAAATTTATGCAGAGTTTGGTTGGTTACTTTTGGGAAAAAAACTTTTCTGATTTGGACTCATGACCTCAGTGTTTCTGTCTACAGCTCTGCCTACAGACAATTAGCAGTAAACTGAAATCTGGAATATAAGAACTGTTGCTGAACATTGGTGAAAAGAGAGAGTTTGTCGTCTTTCCTGTGCTTCTCACAGCCATCTTCAGTTTGCTGATTTGTCACGGAAATATCATTATACTAATATGTTGTACTGTGTTTTTGTTTTTTTGTTTTTTTAATTGAATCACACATTCATTAATCTATTCATTCTTTACCAAGTTGATGTACCGGTATTACACAATCTGATCACAATCTGTTTGAGCCTAATCTTTTTCCTTTTTGGTTCTAAGAGGTTGATAAATGTGCCAATAAATGCCCTTACGGAGTTAATCTAATCTAATCTAATCTAATCTAATCTAATCTAATCTAATCTAATCTAATCTAATCTAATCTAATCTAATAATTCAATCTGCAACTTTCATAAATGCCTCAACGCTAAACAGTTAAACAATGCTCTTGTTTTTCAGTGAATGATTGGATTTGAAACTTCAGAGACCGCTCTCTACAAAACCTGAAGCCCCTAAGAAACCTTAACAATCTTTCTCATAAGCCCTCTACAGGTTTACCAACCAGGCCGCAGAGATGACAAACATCTGAGAGGACTCCTGGAAAACATCATCAACTCTACAGAGACCCTGCTTACATGGAGTTACAGACCAGTAAGGTTAAAGGTCAAATGAAAAAAAAAAATCTTGAGTAAAGTTGACTGCAGACCCTCCATACACACAAACATACACAAAAAACATCTGGGCTTCAGTCTAAAGACACAAAATCTGGAGCTCTGCAAGTGCTCAAGGCCAACTTCATCCCATGTGTGGGTGTGTGTGTTTCTGTGTGTGTGTGTGTGAAGGAGGAAGCTGAGTCAGCGTGGAGTGGCTTATATGACCACTGTCAGTCTGATGGGAATGTTCAAACACTCAAGGCCCCAAAACCGCTCTGATAGCTGATCACGATAACCTATGATGACCTCCGTGTCTGACATCATCTCTGCCAGACAAAGGTCAGCTGGAGGGTCAGACGGGGGGGGGCACAGGGGTGACCAACTGAATATACAAAAGCGAGATGAATGTGTGTGTGTGCGTGTGTGTATGCGTGTTAGAAAAGACTGAGTTAGTATTGCATTTGTAAAGTCACAGTGCCAGGGTTAGCACATGTGTTTGCTAATTCTTATGAAACGTTCCATTGGAAAGTACAGGGAATTCTCTAACAAATGGTCTGAGTCAAATGTCCAAGAACAGTAGCTCCAATAATAACACAAGATAATTTGGCAATCATAAACCCAGTGACATCACACTGATGCTGGACGTGTGTGTCAGACCCTCTACCAGTGGTGAAACCCAGAGCGCAGTTGTAAACTCACAGAGTACAGCAGACGTCACAGTACTTGTGTGCCAGAGAGCGTTCGCAGGCCTGTTACATCAGCAGGATGAAGTATGAGCAGGAAAAACTCGGACATACGCAGCCTCGTGCATGTTGCTGTATAAGAGCTGAGGATCACTATGTGAGTCATACAACTCTGGGAAATATCATTGTGAATGTATTTGTTCAGAACTATATGTTATGTTTGGTACACAAACACGCAGCCACATTCACAGCGTTGGACAAATAAATACAATGAACTGTGAATACAACAATTACACCTCCAAAAAGCATCAATACATCATGCATCGCAAACACACTACTTCTTGAACCGTAAGAATGACAAACTTAAGAATTGTATCTTTTTGAGGAGAACGCTGTCTGAGAAAAAAAAAAGGCGAACGAGACATTGAGGTTTTTTCTTGACATTTCTTTCCTTTTTTTTTTCTCCATACGCAGCAGGCGAAGCCGTGGAGCATCCTCTGGGGTCTCTCCTTGGAGAAGTCCCTTCCAGACTGTGGGGAGGCAGATCAACAGGGGTCACGGAGCATGCTCGGTCCCATTTTCCCACAGAACTGGAGTCGTTTGCGTCTTCGGTCCCTGCTGTGTGACCAACTTTTACTACATACTGTGTCATGCTGCACTGTAAAAAATGGCTGTGAAATCTACAGTTATTTACTGCAGTAAACACAGTAACATTACTGTGTATGATTTTTACAGTAGAATGCTGTACATTTTACAATAAAACCTTGTCCACGTGACAAAATCACAGTACTTTAAGTATTACTGTGAAAATCACAGTAGACAATGGTTACTGTAAAGAAAATCACAATAATACTGTAAATAGTAAAGTAAACTACTGTATTTTTCATTTAGATAAAAAAAAGTGTCTCATAATAAAAAACAATGCTTATCTCTTTTTTTATTATTATCATCATAAGTTTGACCCTTTATATCATAGGCTATTTATGTCTTCTTATCTCATAATTGTGACTTTGAACTCATAATAACTTATGGGACTTTTATTTTCTATCAGTTTTTCTTCTTCCCCTTCACTTTCAATTCATCCAATGAGAATCAAGAGAGTTCAACGGTCGTGCTTCAAATGGGCCAATCACGTCATTGCGAAACGGAAAAAAAAAAAACCGCGAACACAGCACCTGCAGTTCTGATTCCGACCGTTATTGTCAGGAAAGCTCCTTGACTTATCAGAAGCACTTAGGTTCGTTAGCCTACACAAAGCTGTGTTTTGTGCTGGTGTTGATTTTTGTTGCATTTGTGTGCGTTTGCGTCGTCTGTGTTACTTTTTGCCTGAGCGGAATTCAGTGGAAACGTCTCCGAGACAGCTTTTACTAGGATGTCTACACAGCCATTACAGGTAGCTAACGTTAGCTTAATATGTAGTGATAGCCTAGCTGACCAGACGGTCCCTTTTTAGCATTAGCCGAGACAGAGACCTGTTGAAAGCTTGCTCCTGGAGAGTAATGTCGTTTTTATTTTTTTTATTTTTTATTGTTTGGCTGCACCGGAGAAGAGTTTTTTTTTTTTTTTTTTTTTTTCCCCACCCATGGCCTCTGCCGGACTTTCCGTCCTGGAATCGCGGGTCCGCACATCGGAACATCCAGACAATCGGTAAGTAGGATACCATCATTAGCAGCAAAAAAAAGAGAAGAAAGTTTTACACTCCTTGTCAGGCTGTGATGATGAACCACATGTATCCAGCTAAGTATTAACCAGTATAATACATCCATGGTATTAACCAGTTAGCTTGCCATCAAAATGAATTACTCATGCAAGCACTGTAATTTCACCACAACTTAGCCTAACTGCTGCTGCAGCTGACTGAGAGGAACACTCCACGTCGACCTCGTTGTCGTTAACGAGCCGAGCCAGAGGCTCAGCCAGCTGCTGCAGCATGACTGTTAGCTGTTAGCCTAGCTGTTAGCTGTTAGCACGTCGTCCCCTGCAGCATCAGAGCTCCGGATTTAACGTTATGTGAGCCCAGGTGCTTTTATCAGATGTGAAAATGGTCCATTGTTTCATTTTTCAGCATGTAAGGTTCGTGTTCACACGTGTGTTTTCACTCTGGTCCAAAACAGTAGATCAGTGTGACGTTTCCATGTTTAATAGGCTACGTGTTCTCCAGATTGTAAAAAATCTCTGAGGAAAAAAAAAATCTCTGAGAAATTATGCTTGTGTTTTTTTGTTTGTTTTTAGCTGTTGATATTGTTATCATTATTTTTTTTGTGGTTGGTTGAACAGCATTTCAAGAGTGCCTTTCTGTAAGACTCTGCTATAGCTGGTGTTTAACATGACTGTCTTATAATAACACATGATTATGATAATATTTTCAAATTCTGCTGATCCATTAATGAATCTGTTACGTATAGGTCCCTGACATCAGTCAATGGTTATGGTCAGGCCCCGTCACAAAAACAAAAAATAAAAAGCATGCAGTGCCACCGGGCTTAGCAAGTTTTCTGGGGGAATCTATTATTAAAAAAAAAAAGATTTTTGTTTTCTCTGTAAACAGTTATGATTTGCTACCCGGTTACTTGTTAATATGTACAGTACATATTGTCCCACCCTTAACTCCTATACTCTTTTTCATAGGTTTTTAGTCAGGATCGATCCTGACTCCACCAAGTAAGCAGCAGATGAGCCGGAAGACTGGGAGAGTGGTGAAATGGAAGACTTCAACCCCCACGTAACCTCCTTCATCAAGGCCTGAGTTCGACTGGCAAACTGACTAGATACAGGTGAGGTTCTATCTTTGCATTGAAAGTTCAAGATGGTTCATTTAATCATGTTATCTCAAACATTTTATTAAATAATGTGTGTTAAGCAACTGGTGTGTCAGTGATTGAATGGTGATTGAGACTATAATGGTTCACTGTTGAAGGCTCTTGAGTCGACCTCAGCAGGAAAAATCAAACATGCTGTAATTCATGGTCAATTAAAAACATGTTAAAAACACAGTTAATTCAACATCTCTTTAAGCATTTTAACACATTGTTAAACTCAATTGCATCGTGAATCAAAATGTGGGCTATCTTTAACTGAATGCAGCACTGTCATCTTTTGATATTAGACACACTTTCTATCAGGAATAAGTATCTTGACACAACATCACCATCTTAGACCCTCATCACATACGTGGTGCATTACAAAGTAATTGTAAATCAATTTAATTGTTAATGTGTTTTCTTCTTTAATTTCAGGGCTCCAACCCGGATCTGGGTCTCCAAGTTCAGGGCAGGCAAGAGGCCATAGACCTTTAATAGAGGAATGAGAGGATTTCTCTTCTCAAAGAAGTTTATTTTGTGTCCAGATGCATTGTTCATGCAAATCTTAAGTATTTTACATGATATTGCCATTGTGTTTTTAAAAAAATGTATAAATGTGAAGCTTGTCTGTTAATAGTTTGAGCTTTTGGGCTGTTTCCACTCCACTGTCCCTGTAACAAGCTACAAGTCGTTTATCGAACATCACAATTGGTCCGAAGCTGTTTTAATGAAGGTAAAAATGAAATATAAGGTAAATATCCTGCATAGTTCTTCTCCTCTATGTCATCTGATCAGAGCAGCGTCCCCTGGTATCTGAAGTGGTAATTTGTTTTGGTACATAGTGGTCTGAAAAGTTTGGTAACCTGTGCTTTATCATGTTCCTCTTCACCAAATGTCTTAAATAAATAATTGTGGAAACCATTTTCTTGTTTTCTGTAGTTAATTGAAATATTTTAGAATATGGGTTATTATATTGGTGATACAGTATTTAATTTGTACAGTGATGAACTGTTACCTTCTGTTACTGTATTTCCATATACAATACCATAGAAAATAACAGTGCTTAACTGTTTTTATTTGTACAGTAAATAAACCAGCACTGTAAAAACAACTGAAATCACAGTAGTTAATTGGTATTCACTTTACAGTTAAACACCCAATACTGTAAATACAACTAAAATCACAGTAGTTAATTGGTATTTACTTTACAGTTAAACAACCAATACTGTAAATACAACTGAAATCACAGTGTTTAATTGTTTTTTAATTTACAGTAAATAAATTAATACTGTAAATGGAAGTACAGTATGTCTACTGTAAAACATATTTACAGTAACTTGTTGGATACTTGTTGCCAGTAAGTTACTGTAAATTTTAAGGTAATTTTGTTACAGTGTGCCCAGGGAGCTGTCACTTCCTTGAGACTGCTGGGTCAGCCCTGCCCCATTGTGTCGGCCAGCCAAGACAACAGCTCAGCTCTTTTATAACATGTATTTGGCCTTAGTTTATTGAAAGAATACAACCAACAAAAGAGAATTCATCATAGATTCATATTTGTATCTTTCTAATTTAGGGTTGGAAGCTATAAATTAGCCTTTACTCTATTTTATTTGCTCACCCCCTCATCCCCACCCCAGTCTTTTGGCTCCATGGGTTCCTCCAGGATGCACGTCCCCCTCAGACTTCCAGTCAGCATTCATTCAACTCAACCCATCCGGCTTCTCCAGGTATGAGACAACCCCTGTTCTGACAAGACACAGCCCTGTCCTGTTAATGACCAGCCCACCACCCCTGCATTGTCCTACAAGGGGTGGAGTGAAGGTGTTGGTGGTGCTAGAGGAGTGGATGTGAGTAGGGTGGGGGGTCACCTTTCCCCTCACACACACTCACACACCCTTGCATAATCTTCATTCATCCCTTCGGTGTTTAGACGTCAGATCCTGTGTACACGCATGCACTTACTCACACTTACGCTCAGAGGATGCAGAACACGACAGCGAAGAATTCATGGAAGGAACACAGATCACAGACCGGACCAGTCAACGCGGCTCAACACTTGACACATCTTGACTCTAGTCCAGCACTCACGCTCATACGTCATCACTTATTAAATTTAATTGCTCAAGAAGACGTCTTATGAATCAAAGATTTTTGGCTCAAGATACGAACTAGTAAACAGAAGCAGGAAACGCTTCTGTTTGTTCTTCCTGTCTTTGTACATGCAGCTTTTTAATATTTCCCAACTGAAAGAGATCAGTCAGGATTTATGGTCAAAGCTACCCCCACCCCCCACTAAACCCCCCACCCCACCACCACCTCCTCATCCCCCCTTTTCCAGTTATCTTCCAACCCTTTAACACGAGTCAGCCTTCCTTTGGCGATATTAACATACTGGTACAGAAATAGATCAGGGCTTATCTTCACATGCACTATGCAACAACTTTGTAGGAACAACTACTACTCACATTTATCCCCTAAAGAAACCTGAAATATGAACTTTATCTTTTCTCCAACTCCATGACTGTTATTCTGCCTTCCTGCTGTGCCCTTTATTATTGTGCCTCCACAACAACACCCATGACTCCCCATGTAGGAAGAGTAATAAATAGACCGCAGATACTGTTCTGTTGGAGCCCAAGGTGGTAAAAGAGACTCATAATAATGATAAACTTATCAGCAAATGTGGACATAAGCAGGGAGGCCTCATGTATTTTTATGGGGCTTCGGACAGTCTATTTAGTATTGATGATAACTCCACTCCTTTTTTATCTCTTTAATACAGTGAGAGAAGCACAGAAAAACCAAAAGGTCACCTGGCTGTTCTTCTCTGGCAAACACAGAATAAAACACCACACATAATGTACTCAAGGATATCTAAATTCATTGTGCTGTTTGCAGCACCGAGCTCACAAATCACATTGATTGAAGATATTCTCGGTAGCTGCAGTCAAGCAGAGTCAAGAGAGGAGGGGAAGATTAATGAGGAATGTCAGGTTACTGCAGTATCTCACCTGTAAAACTTCTTGACTTCATCCATTCCCCCCAAGAGAAATCAAACCTGCTTCTTCTCTCTTTGAAGCTAAACTGGTGTACTTAGGCCATACCTTGTACCTTGGTGATATTGGCCACTACATTTATTTAGAGATGGACTGATTACAGTAAAAGATGTGTCTGTTGATAGACACCTTGCGCATTTTGACCATTTAAAGATTTAAAGACTCCCTCAGTGTCACATTTTCTGTCACATCTTATCCAGGCAGCATGTCTGTAGTTCCCACCTACAAACATTTGATATCACAGCTGGCCACTTTCTTTAAGGGAAAATTATGTCCCCTTAATATCTCAAGGATGCATTGGCCAAATAAATTTACGAGAAATTGAAAAGGTCAAATTGGAGGTGGAGTTGAGGATTGATCTGAAAAGGCAAGACTTCAGCTCGAAGTACCTACCTGAGAAAGATCAACGTTTCCCCTAAATGTGACATATGTGAGTCAGAGGTTTTGCCTATAACTCACCTCTTCTGGACATGCTCCAAAGGGCATAAGTTCTGGGAAGAGACATTTCAATAGTGCAGTGTAATGCTTGGAGGTAAGTCATCCCTGACATTGGGCATGGTTGAGACAAAAAGGTTTATTTGGAAGGGGATGAAATTACCCCATAAGGACTGAGTGATAAACAGTATATTTTAGAGCAGGGTGCATGTGTAACAAATGCACAGATGCAGGTGTGTGTATATGAGTACACCACACTTTCTTTCCTCCAACTTTCTGTAACTAACAGACTCTGTTTGTCTCTCTGTTCCTGTAATGTTGGTCTCTCTTGGTGACTGTTGTTGGTTTCCTGTGGGATCTGAAGATGTTGTGGATATTGCCTACTCAGCTTTTTAGCTGTGCATTAAGATTCTACACCACTGTAAAATACTTTATATATTCTGGCATTTTTTTTATGGTTGGCTGGGTTGGTCTCATAAGTTGTTTGTTTTTCCTGTTCTTTGTCCTCCTTATCTTCTTGTATGTGTATTTTGCAGATGGAAAAAGCTGTGTATTTTTTGGCCAATTATTTAACAACAAGCTAAACTGGACACACGCATTTGACATATTACGGCTTAAATCTTATGGTAGCAAGCAATTAGCTGGGATGAGCCTGGATAACTGTGTGGGAAAGTTGGCAGAGTTAGTGAGTAGCTGGTAAAGAGCGTGGAGCATTAAGAGGCTAATTAGGCAGGAGTCGGTGGAGACCAAAACAGAGCTGCAAGGAGAGTGAAGACTGGACTCACATTCATCACATGAAACAGATAGAAATTCAACTGGGTACTAATGTTTCTGCTAAGTATCTTTCTGATGTTTAATAGGGAGAAAACTTTATGAACATATTAACTACCACTTCATGAGGTATTTATTGGTCAGTAGTGTTTTTAGAGCTTTTTGAGCTGACCCCAAGGAGACTAACTCATAATGGTTTGGTGGGTTTTGGTGGGTGGCTTTGGTAGGTTTGGTGCCAACATGCACAACTACTGTCATAAATACAACACAAACAGTTAATAAAAAATGTAAAGGAGATGGTGTAGCAGCTGTAGCAGTTATGGCAGTCTACCTAAGAATGAAGCCTGAGTCATCCACCCAGCAGGAAGTTTACGGCCGCCACAGTCCACCCAAAACGTGCCTGTCTTTGTTCATGAGGTCAAACAGCCTTTGTTCTAATAAAACAAAGAAGAAACCCTAAAACAGAGAGCACAGAGAGAGTCTCGGGATTGTTTAGTGCCACTATAGGAATAAGTATCATTCAGAAAACAAACGTCTTACAGAGACTAGCTCTCCACAGCTCAGCCATGCTGACAACAATCGGGCCACACAAGAAAGCTATTGTTTGTAGAAATGTTTATTCCAAATGTACCTTCATTATTTGTACTTTGTTTTCTGCCACAGGCCAGTGCTGAGGTCAAAACACAGATGTATATCTGATTTATGTTTTTCTTGGCAGGCTGGAGGCTTATTAACATGCTGTGGATCTCCTCGCAAGTCCCTCAGTAGTGGAGATCGACAATGTGTGTGTGCCATGCCTCGCTAAAGCAATTCAGGTTGTGTACATTAGATAATGTCGCGGTGGCGTTAATATGCCAAAGACGCGCCTCTGGGACTGAATTAAGTGGGTTAATTTCAACAATGGCCCTATGTTTTCTTGACTCTGTGTGGAATGTACATAGTAACACAGCCACATTGTGTTGTAAGGTGCTCTCTAATAGAAGCTGTCGCTCAACACAAATCTTTGTTGTTAACTATAGCTTATCCAGTTGTTACAGGATGGTTATTACAGAGGAGCTGCTACTAAAAGAGGGGAAAAACGGGCCATGAGAAAACACTTAAATTGTGTTGGCTCAGCATATTTCTGTGCCTGGTTTTGCTGATGACTCTGTGTCCAACCCCTGCAGCTGCTCTTTAACACCACCATGCTATAGATGAGTTGGCACTTTGATGTATTTATGGAAAAAGGGCCAAGAAGAAAACACCATGCAGTGGTCAGATGAAAAGTCAACTTGAAAGTAAACCATGTGTTGTTTGTGTGTTAGTGCGTGTTTGTCGGATAAGACATACAGCGCATAGGGAGGGATGTGAGTCATTCTTTTTCATGTAGTAAACACTGAATCGGCCCACGCACGGCCTCCCATCTTCTCTGCGTCCTTGCTGCAAGACTTTTCATGTCACTCACTAAATCATTTGTCAGTCTCGCAGGCCTCACCAAACCTTTGGCAGTGGGTGAATGTGTGTTTGGGAGTGCACAGAGCTGCCTTAAAAAAGAGAAACAGAGTGTGCTTAACTCCACTGATAAGAATTACCCACTCATCTCCAGCATAACAAAAGAAAGCACTCAAAAGTTTAGTGCTTACACAATATATCAAGATAGAGTGTAAAAAAGAAAGCATTTCTCTTATTTGGATAAGTACTGCAAATGTAACCCCACACACCGATGGGCATGTGTCATTGTGTAAACCCCTTAACCTGTTTAATTCAACAGCAGAGGGCATTTTACCACAGCATCAGCGTGGTACTGTGTGACATCAGCTCACTCTCTGCTGGACTGAATCAATACCACGAACAAAGAAGCTTCAGACCATCATCTCCTCCTGACCCTGACTGTAACAAACGCACAAACACACACGCACGCACAAAGATTCCTCCACCGACACATTGATCGATCTCTCTCTGACAGAGTCCTTGGCCTCAGATGTTGAATGTGTGACACCCTGGCGGGAAACTCGCTGCTTTATAATGGAGAATGTGGGCGGGAAACACAGATTGCTCTCATTTTAGAGCATCGGTTATACTCGAGCTTGTGAGTTATGGCTCGGGAGCTGACAGTTTGTCTGCCACAGGAAGTGGTTTGTTGAATCTGCGAACTGTCTGTTCTCACAGCTTCAAGGCAATCAAAGCTGGAGCTCTGTTGACAGTGATGATGCTCGTGAGGGAGAGTGTGATGTCTTGATCTTACCAGCAGGTGACACTATGGGACACACATTATCTGATATTTTTCCACCAACAATGTGCTGCTGACTCACTAACACATGCTCTTGTGCCTTTTTTGTGGTTTTCTTTTAATATCTGATGTCTGTATTTTAGGAGAATTTAAAAAAAGAAGTTTGACCTATATGAATACAAATGCATCTTTGAGATATCATATTTGATAAGTATTTGTGGTAAGATGTGACCCCCTTTGTTTTTATGCTTTTTAAAGTTTAAAAATGCTACATTTCTCTTCTCACAGTAATCACGGTCTGAATTAGCTTTATATTTCTAAAGGAGTCTTATCATCAATTTAGTATTACACCTCTAAATGCAGACAAACAGTAAATGCTGATCCTTTGGCCTTTCACCATAATGCAGGCAGCATAATTTCACCAAAAGCAGTTTTCAACCCTCCTTGCCAAATAGATGTCCACATCCCTCAAACATCTTACATTGCAGTTTTTTTAAACAAAGGTTTTCCATCCAAACTCTAAAATCTTCTAACACCAACCAACCAAATAAACCTTGTGGCAATACCAGGGTTATTTCTCAGACTGGCAAAGCTAATTGTACAACTGTTTTCACAGGTTTCTTATGACAACTAGGAGATGAAACATGGTGAAAAGTCATTTGGCTTTTAGAAAATTTTGTGCGGAAACATCCTAATTAAATGAAGCACTAATTTAATCTTTTAGCCATGTACAGTAACATACTAATTGAATTTACATTATGCAACTGATTTCAGGGAGGACTGAAATAACGAAGAAGTGGTGAGGATGTTACTTGTTTCTCTCAGCAGCTCATCCAGTAACAACAACACAGACAACATTTCACTGAAGTTTAAATGACAACAACGCAAGATGTTAACATTTACACATAGTCAGTACAGTACTGATGAAAATCGTGAATGTAATTAATCTAGTATCTAATTTATTCTGCTAATCAGTCAAGTTCTGATTGCTGGAATTAAAAGGGTCCTTGTCATAACCTGTGTTAAGTCAGCGTTTTACTTTTCACCTGACATTAGTCAGTACATTTTGTATGTATGTATTCAACCTGCCAGGCTGTCCCAGTCAGACTATAATTTGAATTTAACAGAATAATATAATTTAATGAAGTGTCTTTCCTAATAGACTCTGTACAGCGGTTTCAAAATCTTCACAGTTTTCTGTCTTCGGTTGGTGCCCTCCCCAGACCGGCTCCTCTTCTCCTGCTCTGTCTTTGAATTGTGGCACAAGAATTCTGTGAGTTAAGGATCAAACCTCCCCTCCTCTGCCCCTTCATCATTAAAAAAGAGAACGAACACTCACCCACTCAGGGTGACAATGATGAACCTTCCAGCTGAGTCCTCTGCATCAGCCAGATCAAACTGGAGGGCTTTTATTTTTTATTTTTTACTGTCTTTACTTCTTTGGCCAATCAGAGTCACTCTTTCAGTCAAGGGACCAATTACAGAAGCATCAGTCCACACAGTGCTCTTTTACTGAAAGGCCAGTAAATCAAGAAGGTGGCTTCTTTACCACCATCACATCACCAGACACCCAGTGGCTGTTACCACAGGCCAGCATCTATCAGAACCAGTGGACCACATATTTTGCTACATCTCCTCGCAGCCTGCAGCAGCAGCAGCAGCTGTCTACTGCAGTGCTTACTCCTGTTTACAACCACCATCCACTGCTCAAACACCTGTGAGCCAAAGGCACTTTTCCTGCCACAGTTTTAGCCATCACATTACCGCTGTGCACCAGAGATGCTGGCTCCATTAAGGTGATTCTTCTTCAACATCTGAATGAGAAACAGCAAAGGAAAAGTTGGAGAATTTCAGGTCTGCAAAGCAAAGCTGAGATAATGTTCCTCAAAACAAACTATATTACATGCACATACATGGAATGTGTTCATTTCAATAATTTGTGAATACATATTCGACACAATAACATTTTGGATCTCCAATTGGAACTCCTTTGTTTTTTATTGGGCCTAAATAAATATACAGGTTGCGTCATGGGTCTGAGGGATTTTATTTATGTATTGAGGTTATTTGTGTACACTGTGGCATTGAGCCGTCCAATACTCATCAGGTTTTGTCTGACTACTCAAGTGCTCAATCATTTTTTGACCTTGAGACGCAGCCTTATGCAATATGTTTTTAAGAAGAAACTTCTCTGCTTGTACTTGTGAATTCAGTCCACATCATTTAAACTATACAAGAGCTAATATGCAAGCACCACAACCTATTGCGGTTATGTAACTCTTAAAAGTAATAGATCAAATTTAAAAGCATTAGTTGGCTATGATTTCCTTTGTAATATTTCTGTGAGAGTATAACAGTCCAGGCCTTGATGTGGTAAAATGATGATTGGTTACGTGCATTATCTAATGTCTTTTTCCACTCTTTTCTAAATTACTCACCCAGTTAAGAACATCTCCTTTTGTATGTTGCCAAAGTAACACTCTCCTCCCTCCCACCTCGACTCCTTTGAAGCGACTTCAGAGCATCAATATTTAACCTGACATTGTCAAATCTAAAAAAAGAAATGATGCTTGAAAGGGCTTTGAAGCATGTTTGCCTGAAGACCTCTCTGCTCAACACACGACTGATTTCCTCCTTGAGTTTTACGACAACACAGACACACCGATTACACAGATAGCCATCGCTGCATACACAGATGATAAGATAGGAACCATTGGGAGAGGGCACGAACCTGACGGACAGGTGCAGAGCAGTACTACTTGACACAGGTAACAGATTATCACTATGTGGGCATGCATGGACGACACAGAAGGACCTGACCTTTAAATCCCTTTTTAAAACTTGGCATCGTCTGGCATCGAGTGGAGCCCCGGCAAGCAACCACAGCAATACTTAGCTGAGGATTGTGCTTTTTCTCTTCTGGCTGCATTTATGTTCTCCCTCATTGTAGTTTGTTTTCCTTCTCATTTGCTCACCCTTTAGATCTCTGTTCAGAAGAAGAAGCTCTGTATGCTGCAGAACTACATTCTGCTGAACCAGGAGGATATAATCTATTCATGGACTTTGGAGGTTTTACCACAGGTGCTTTGTTCTTGGACATCCTGGCAGCAATGCAGAGGGTCTCTGACCCCTAGTGTGTATGGACATGGGTGATGTCCATTTTGGGGAGAATGATGGCATTGCAGGGGTACCCATCACTTAGACTGTAGCATTCTCCTGCTCTGTGCCGCCTCTCATCAGTTGGTCTTGCCACATTCCTGCAGGCATGCAGGGATCCTGTGGTGTTCACTGCTACACCGAGAAGTTGTTGCGCTCTACATTTTTCATCACCCTCTTGTCCATTAAATTCTTCTTCCACTGTCTACTGCTGTGCACACAGAGGCAGCAGCCACCCAGCAGGGATCACGGCCCAACAAGTATTCCTTATTAAATAACAAATGAAAAAGAGAACCGTTCTGATTGAATGAAGACTCAACAAGGGTACTGAAATTAGTTTCTACGGCTTTTTGTTGACTGCAATTATTAACATATCGTGAAGAATGGGGGGAAAAAAGCTATTCAGAGGGTCTGTACAGTATTTTCTTCTTGAAATAACCGTGACCGAATGGCCTCACACATAATTCAAAATGAATCATTCAACAGTGCAACAGGCAAAGCCGACATTTCTACATGCATTTCTTATGACAGTATAACTATTTTATTGGCTCAGTCTGACACAGCTTTCAGAGGGCCATTTCTTTTCTAAGAGCGGATGAGTCACTCTTAAAACACAGTCATTCCTACCAGGAGGTGTACAATTTGCCTGTGATCAAGAGGACCATATGCATGATAGAGGATGAGGGATTTAGTTGTCAGACACAGACCTGATGAGAGGAAAGACACTTTCTGAATCCCAACTCCGCATGCAGCACAGGCGGAGGATTTGCTTCCCTACCTGTTAGACATGCTTACATTTCAGAAGAAGGGGAGAGCCAAGAGTGATACCTCTGGGACAGGCAGAAGTTCAGTGTATATAAACCCTCCCACCTGTGGAACAGATCGAGCCACAAGTCGTCTTTTGCTTACTAAACCGCTACTGAGAGGGAACTTGCTTCTGACACATGCCCAGATATCAGAGTTCAAGGTCAAATGAAAAGGCTTGTTTTCAAAGAAGACATTTTGACATGTCACAGCTGTAAATAATCAAAATAATGTTGGCTACGTTCCATTTTGCACTTACAGTTCCTGGCTCCTGTGCGTGATGATGTGCTGTTATGGCCTGTGTGGACATTTGAACAGAACAGAGCCACCATTAATTAGCAACACATGGGCATCTCCAAGTGTGACAAGCCAGAATGCTCGCAGTGGAAAAGGCAACAACAAGCACTAAAGATGAAACACTGATGTGGCCACCGTCAGCAAAAAAAGAACCTATTTATATATCCAGGGGGCAAAGTGTAATATTAGCATTCATCTAGAGTTGTTTCCCAGGCCGTCTATGAATGTAAGTCCAGCAGTCGCTCTTCTTTTGGCCTCCAGTGGAGGAACAGTTAGCTGCTATCTTTCCATCACATGATGCTTACTAGACTCAAACAATGACGATACATGCTATTTGCAAAAAATGCTAAACCAACTAGTACTGAAGGGAACTATAAAGTGTGTGTATTATTTTTCCCCACAACATTGATATGACACAACCACAATGTGACAACCATGTTAGTAGCTGTGCATAGACGCTGTAGCCTACTGTAGCTACATGATGTGATGTTTGCAATGATGTTGACATCCTGAACTTCATCAGGTAGGCTGTTCCCTCTAACACTTGCTGATTGGCTACAAACTGTGTGCAAATACCTATTTTAAAAAAACTAATGAATGGGCCGCAAAACCCCCAATGTCTACTTAGGAAGTGTAAAACAAGCACAAATCTACCAGCTGTTAAGGCTACAAGTCTTAAGTTCTTTTGGGAGTTTTAAGAGGCTTGCCAAAGTTTTATCAAATTAGCACAGGGATGAAAAAAATCTGGATGCTCCAAGAACTGAAAGAAAGACACAGTTTAATTAAAAATAACTAAGCTTATTAGACACTGTGCCTGTGGATTTCTTTCCAGCAGCCGCTGATTGATTAGTGTGACAACTGAGAGTGGCTGGAGCCATTAATCTGCTTAACAAAGCCATCCACCACAATAGCCTCAAGTGTTAAGATTTACATACACCATATCCTATTGATTAGGTTCCTGCTATTGTTACCATAAGAAAACACACTGCATGAAAATGCCATTTGAACAACAGCATATTGCTCCTCTTCACCCCCCTCCTCCCCGGGATGGCAGATTTCCATGCACAGCCGAGCACGAGACAGATTCAGTATTACTACGAAGATCAACCACTACATGACAGCAGCAGCATAGATGTCTATAACATGACAGCAGTGGGAGCCACAACAGGCTTGTTATATAGGATGCTGAGTCTTCTGTGAGAAAAGTAACTTGAAAATTAAAAACTTTTTTCTTCTCTTGAACGAAAGTATCTCAAAATCCTGAGCACACAGCTAAAAATAACCCAGCGCGCTTGTTTTCTTTTCATTTACTTTTCTCCCTGAGCCTTGTTTGCGCATCTCCAACTCTTCTCTGCTCCAGTCAGCTTGAGGAAAGAGCCCCTTGCTTTGGTGTTTCCATGGCAATAAGGGAGCAGGAGGTCTCCAAGGTCGCAGCGAGAGTACCTGGAGCTGAGCTAGTGGGAGAATGGAGGCTTGACCCAGCAGGGCTGTCGTCGGGCTGCGCTCTAGTCATGTTGTTATTGGAGATTTCATTACCGCCTCTCTCGCCTGCCTGGCACTGACATGATAAATTGTCACCAGATATGGGTTGTTAATCATTTCTGGGGTCGCACTAGCAATAAAACATGGAGCTCTGTTCCTGCATTTGATGATGAGACGGAGTGTAGTATGTCCTGATAAAGAGGGGGAGAGAGATTTAAAGAGAGGGGAGGAGAGTGTTTTCGGTGCTGGAAAGTGGATTACATCCATTATTTAGGTGCAGCTTCCCCTTCACTGAGAGAGGAGAGAAAGGAAAGGGGTTTGCAGGATACAAATATCTCCTCCATGTCTCTTTGTAGACTGCAGTGGATAAGACCCATAATAAAACAGTACTTTTGTAAAACTGAAATGATAGTAACATATATACTGATATACTATATGAGTGCACCTGAGAAAGTGCACTCTCCTTGTACTAACAGGGAGCCAGTTTCATAAATGTAGCTGCGTAAAAACACTTTCAGATCATTGCATCAAAAGCAGTGTAATGCATTGAGGCCCTTTTGAATTGCAGAGAAAGTGGGCCAAAAAAAAAAAAAAGCTCTGATATGTTACTGTTTGATCGTGATGCTTCATCTCTGCTTCTTATTTCCTCTTATGAGCTGCACAGATTGTCTCCACAGGGTAATCTTGAATGCACACTTTTGAACATATGGTATTAAGTACCTTGGCATGTTCTGCAGCAACAAGACGAAACTTAATGTAAGCACAGGAACTCTTCACAGTTCTTTGCATTTAAGAGGTAATGCATGCATCCGGTGTTTAAGGGAGACTGTGAGAAAGATGCTGTCAGTGTAAGCTGAACAGACATAGCTGTAAGCTCACATGCCTACTTTGGTTGTATAAGTGCCAGTATATTGAGACAGACATACTGTAAGTAAATGTTATGGAAAAAAGGAGTAAAAAGAGATAAAAATGCAGTTTTCCCGGAGTGAATTCAGCAACATCTCATGCTGCGCCTCATCTCTCTGAACATCAGCATCAGGCAACAGCAAGACAAAATGTTTCATTTTTCTGCAGTATAAAATCCCTGCAGGCGTTCACAGGTCACCAGGAATGACCACTCTGTTCTCTGCTGTTTTTCTCTCATCTTCTCCTCCATCGCCTCCATTCGCAAGTGTAATAAAAAAAATAAATAAAAAAAAACCTCAACCATACAGCCTTCCCCAGCGTCATCACCCACCTACCGCTGTCACTGCCCAGAAATAGGGACACAGCTTCCCTGCTGTCTGTTCTCTGTCAAACTAAAAATCTCTCAGCTAGGAGAGCAGAGAGGATACAGGAGGAGGAATAAGATGGGGAATGGAAGGAGTGTAGAGGACAACAAGAAAAAAAGGGGCATAGATGAAACACAAATCAAAGTAAGCAGTGAGAGGAGTAGAGCAGGAACAATTTTTAAGACTGTCCTATCCAGGCTTTGATGTTTTGAAAAGGATGGAAGCTCTTTGCTTTACTTTTCTTCAAAGGCTTTACCTCCACACACGTACTTTTGGGAGGCCTGCGATAACAATGTCAGCCTCCTCGGTCTTTTGTCTTTTGTTTGTCCAAATGGGAGCTCAGTACCCAGCAGAGTTTTTAGGACACACTCTACTCTCTCCCTGCCACCCAATATCTTTCTTCTCATGACACCACATTTAACTCTAGGGAAATTTGAATGAGCCTCTGTTGTGCTAACCAGATACAGTATACCAACCGAAAGACAAAAAACAAAAACACACACACATATTTGTTCATTTGTTGAATATATTATTTTATTTTAACATCATCATCATCATCATCATCATAGTTTAACTTTTAATTTCCCCTTCATTCATTTAAAATGATCACCTCTGAATGTACACATACTGCAAACTGTCAAAAATATACAAACAAATGCAGGCTTGTGCTATAGTCTGGTCAAATGTCTAAAAAACAGTGGCACTGGGGAGAGAGAGAGAGAGAAAGAGAAAGAGTGAGAGAGAGAGAGAGAGAGAGAGAGAGAGAGAAAGAGAGAGATAGTAAGAGTGAGAGAGAGAGAGAATGGAAGAGGGAGAGAGAGAAAGAGAGAGAGTCAGAGAGAGAAAGAGACATTGAAACCGGTAAAGACATGCACAGCATCATTGTGAGCACCGGTTACAGTGATCCAGGTGCGCCGTACTTCCATGGGATCCTTGTGGAAAAGTACATACATTTCATCATCTGACAGTGCGGCACAAAGTGCCTGGCACATATCAAATCAAAAACAAAATGTCGCTCATTAATGGAACTGTTAGGCACATCATTGTTTTTTATGGTTTTACATTTTCTGGAAAAGTTCTGAGTTACTGTAAATGTTGAATGCTTAACAAAAAACAAGAAAACAAAAATGAAAATAAAACGTACAATAAAAAAGAAAGAAAGAAAAAAAAAACAGCTTTCAAAAGTCATTTTGGAATCACTGTCTTGTTAGTAACTCAACATTGTTACATGATGTGTGTTAGTGTGTGTGTGTAAGTTTGTGTGTATGTGTGTGTGTGTGTGTGTGTGTGTGTGTGTGTGTGTGTAAGTTTGTGTGTGTGTGTGTGTACAGCTGGGTGCATTTCTGTAGAATCAAGTGGTGATGGGAGTGAGTACTTGAGGTGTTCTGTGGGTGGTTGCTGTGATTGGCTGACAGCTGTCCAATCAGATGCTCAGGTCTTTGGGGTTCTCCTTGTAGGTCTTCATCTTGGGCTCAGGGAGCGTGGGCTTGGGCGGCTGGCTGCTGTTGCTCTTGAGCGTGCTGTAGTACTCTCTCACCTTGGCCGCGACGAAATTGTCATCGTCCTCTTCGTCCTCCGAGTCGTCTCTTCTGAAGCTCCTGATCGGGGAGATGTCTCGTCCCAGGCTGCGGGCTCGGTAGTGCGAGGGCTCGGGGGAACTGTCTCGGCTGGCGTAGCGCCCACCCTGCTCCATCCTCTCCGTCGACCGCCCCCTCAGCAGCGAGCTGTACCTCTTGTAGGCTGAATCGGACTCGGGGGTGCGCACCCTGGGCAGGGTCATGTCTCTGTAGGCGTCTCTCTGGCCCCGGGAGGCCACGTCCCTCAGCAGGCTGTCCTTCAGCAGGCTGTCCCCCCTGTAGGCCCTCTCCATGGAGGAGGCTCTCAACAGCAGGCTGTCCTCCCCGTACGGGCGCTCCTCTCTGGGCATCGGTGGCAGCGTGGCCTCTCTGGGCATTGGTAGCAGTGTGGCCTCCCTGTTCAGCCGGTCCAGGGCCGGGGGCTCGCGGAGGACGCTGTCCTCCAGAGGGAAGCTGGGCTCAGGAGACTTGGGTGGCTCCTTCAACAGGGCCTCGGCCCCGTTGGGCTTGTCGTTGCTGCGGCCCTGTCTCCCCGGGGAGCCGTACCTGCGGTAGGGGTCAGAGGAGTGGGCGTGGCGTCTGGGAGAGTGGTGGTGGTGGTGGTGGTGGGGGGAGCGGTGGGGGGACCTGGTGCGGCGAGGCGAGCGGTGAGGGGAGGAGCGGCGTGGGGAGCGGTGAGGAGAGCGGTGGCGGTGATAACCGTGGTGTCTGTCGGGGGAGCGGCCGTGACGGTGTCCCCCGTGGTGTCGACTGTCCAGGGTGTTCTCGGCACTGCGCGACCTGCCGTGCTTCCTGTCCGGGGAGCGATGGCGGCTCCGGTGGTGTCCGCTGGAGTGGTGGCGGTGGCCGTCGCTTCCCTTGTCGTCTTTCTTCTTCTTCCCGAACAGCTTCCCCCCCGTGGACTTCTTCCCCTTGTGTTTTCCGGTGCTGGTTTTCTTGTGAGGGGAGCGGTGGCGGTGGTTGGAATGGTGTTTGCCGGCGCCCGTGGAGTTGTGGCTCGGCTGCTGCTTCTTGCTCCGGGATGGTTGGTGGGTTTCTGGTGGGTAGCTTGACTCCGATGGTGCGTTGGTTGGGGGCATGGTGCTCACTTCCGCAGCGTTTTGTAACCCTGAGGTTGGGTTGGCTGTGCTGCTGCTGTCGTTGGGGCTGCCGTCTGCAACACAATGTGACATACAGACGAAGGGCAGTGGGATCAAACAAACATGTCACACTCTGAGAGATCTGTTTTCCACATTAACCATGCTGCTGAACCACTCAGACATGAAGCTGAGGACATTTCCAATGGAAGCCATTCTGATGTTAAAGCCAGCAGAGATGGCTTGTTAGATGGCACAGCAACAGCCAATGGTACAAAGCATTATTGTGGCTTACACATGAGAATAAAAAAAGGAAGAGACACAGTTGTGAAGCAGCCATTACTTGAAGAGACTTGTTACCGACAACAAACCTGCTCCCAGTTCTACTTGGGGTCGCCTCTTTGAAGCAGAGTGGGACGCCGCCGGTCTGGAGGCTGGTTACAGTCAGTACCAACGTGCTGCATGTTGGTGATGTTGCTTGATTGTACTGATTAGCCATGCTCTTTCATGCGCTGTCATGATGCCTTAGACACTTTGAAAATGTTTAAAGCAAATAAAATGCTCACAATGAGATGCAAAAACCTTTGCCTTATGGCAGCAACATTGCAGTTTAGGTTGTAGGCTACCTACTTTACTAAGAAGCGGACGAATCAAATCTCCTTCATGATTTTACATTCACTCTACCTGCTTTCCTTAAGGGATTTGATACCTTCACTCAACTTATTCAGCCACAATACTATGTCTATTTGGAGATCCCTAACCTTAAACCTTATCCCAGCTCGGTGCCTACATTTTTAGGGAAACTGCAGTAGGAAAAATGATCTTCCCTCACAATCTAAAAGTAGCGTAGATGTCTGAACCAGTTGACTGGAACAATCTAATACTGTGGATTTCACCTTGGGACCTGTTGCCCAGACGCAACTGGCGCAGACATAGACTATGCATGAAGAATCCATAACAACGGTCACGGCAGCGGCGACATTGGCAATGCATTTCGAGGGTGAATGGATTTGTATGCATGGAGTAGAGCACGGGCACAGGTGATTTAAGGCCACACCACACACACATCAGGATGGAGAGAGACGGACAGGGCGAGAGAGTTAAGAGAACGAGAGCCAGACGACAGGGGAGGACAGTTACAAACCGTGGTCTGATTTTGGAGGACAGAGGCCTCCCCCATCTTGTCATTTCTCATACATGCAGTGAGATGGGGAGCGACCATCCCTGAAGGAAGACAAGAGCCCAGCACAATACGGGAAGAGGAGAAGATACACAAAAAAAGAAAAAAAGAGAAAAGCACAGTAGTTTAGAACGCTTGGAACCAACTTGAAGGAAGAAAAGGAGAATTATTGTGTTGATTTTTCAATGAAAAAAAAAGTGTTTATTTGATCATTGAATCATTCAGAATAAGGAGACAGTCCAGGAAATTGCCCAAACCCTTCAGTGGAAATCATCAGTTACAGAGAAAAGCCCTGGAAACAAGCGCACAGACACACACTTACGCACGCAAAACCAACCCCCGCCCCTCCACCACACACTCACACACCTAAAGATGTGGACACAGAAGCAGCAGAAACCCGAACCCAAAAAATAAAGACAGTGAGACTCGCACACCCACAACAACAGCATATGAAGCAGTTTTACATTGCTGACAGAAATCAAAAGAAATACTGGCAAGACTGTCAAAAGGTTGTGCCAACTAAAAAGTACAAACAATGATCCAAAAATATACAAGTTCACATGATGTGGCATCGGTGCAGGTAAAGACAGCACATTCTTAGCCCAAAGAAAAAATTACATTGATGAACTTTTCAAGACAGGCAAATGCATCTCCACTCAAAAAAAGTACAAAAAGAAAAAAAAAACATTAATGATGACTTGTGACTATCAATCAAAACTGGTCAATACGATAAAAAAACTAAACAAACAAAAAAAAAAACAGATGTTCCATAAATATTATGGAAAATAGACAATAGAAGGAAAAAAAAATCCAATTTACACTTTTGACAAGTTCATGCAGCAATAGACTTTTATCCATTAATATGTGGCTTCGTTTCATGGCTCTGTACACAGAACAAAAATACTTGTAAAAATGCCTCTATTCTTTTCATCACTGTACAAAACGTCTATATAATTGGAGCGGCTCTTTTTTTTTCTTTTTGAATGGGCATTGGAGAGTTCCTATTGTCACAGCTTTTCAATGACATTAACAGTGGGTGAAAATAAAACCCATGGATTAGTGAATAATGTCAAGCACAGTATAGTGAGATTTTGTCTTTGAAATGGCAAAAAAAAGCATCAGACTGCCTTTTTCTTCTCAATACAGGTCTCACGTAAAACCCTTAAGTGTTCAGTAGCTTACATTCACCTTCAATAAATATCATAAATATGTTTGTGTCACGTCCTAACCAAAGCTGTGAGATGTCCCATTTTATCATGGGATGCAATGGATCAAAATTTCTCCTCAACCTCAACGCTAAACTAGTGTTTAATGAGGAATTGGAGCCCATTCAATATTACTTCTTACCCACCAGAAACACTGATTTTTTTCCACTACCCTCATTCAAACTCTGTAAACAGTTTCTATTTTCATGTAGCACTGAAATCAGACCCACCACCTTTCTGTTAAGTCCCAGCAGAGTGCTTTTGCTCAGTGGCCAGAAGGTGAAAAGTGACAGCGGGATGACATGGAAACTGAGAGCAGGTGACAGCAGGAGAGGGCAACAGCACCCACAGGAGCATCCTCCAACCCCTGCCCCCGCCCCCCCAAAATCCCAAAGCCCAGGTGTGACCTCCACCAGAAAGAGACCCACCACCACCAACCACACCCGTCTACCCTGGTGGGTTTGTCCCAGGGGTGAGTGAAGGGTCCTGGGAGGGTAATTTTAGTTCCTTTCCCTCTTTCCCCTTCGACCCACCACCGTCCACTGGGCGTCCCCCTCGCTCAGGGTGTGAAGATGGGGGAGAAGGGGATATTTTCGTAGATTGACCCACCATATTCAGGCACCGAGCCGTCACCCCTCTTGAGCACCAGATGGACACGCCGGCCTCCGCTCTTGATGAGCTCGATGGCTCGCGCGTGCTTCATGCCCTTGGTGCTCTCGCCGTTGATCTCCAAGATTTCATCCCCGACCTAAGAATTGGTAGAGGGAAGGAAAAGGGCAAGGACGGAAAAAAAAAGTGGGAGACAGAAGAAGGAAGTCAGAGTGACAGGTGAAGCCAGAGGAGGTAAATCAGAGGGAGAAGGAAGAGACAGCGAGAGAAACAAGTGACAGTGGGAAACAAAGTACACAAGAGGAAAGATGAGGCACAGAGGTACAAAGGGACAAGATGACAGAGGAGGGAGAGGGAAGGGAGGACAGATTGAGGAGAAGTTAAGTTACATATCAAATATTCCAATAGATAAAATGCACATTGGTAACATTTTCCGCTTAATCAACAGTTTGTGGAGAGGCCAGGCTGTTGAAATGCAGCAACTGTAACACCGAAAGAAGGAAATGAGAGGGCGGGGGGAAACAGGACCCACAAAATAACTCTCCTTGCTTCCCGATCCTTTGCCTCCACGCCTCAAGTTATCTGTCAGTGCTGCTTCCACCAAGGGAATTCCTCCAGCAGAGTATGGCTCTCTCACTGACATCTCTCTCTCTCTGCCTCACAGAGCTGCTACTAATAATATCTCTGCTAATAAGGTGCACAAACACAAACGTATGTATTCATATATGCACGTACAAATGTGCTATTCCATGAACGCCCACACGCTTCCTAACTGCAGCAGATTAACTGCCTTACAGCTCACATGTATACTGTATCTGCCAGCAGGCTTTCTGCATATGTCTCACATGCATTGCATACACACATAAGGGAGAATCAATTAACCCTGCATTGTGTATTCTGTCAAGCAGCCCAGGGGAAGAGCTGCTGGTTTACGCAATTTATCAAAATAAAAGGTTAAATATAACAGTTTCCTGACAACTTCTGCGGAGTGTATGAACATCAATTATGAATGCAGAGATGAAGATTAATTCATTAAAACTGGCATAATGAGTCAGTGTGCATACCCCATGACTTTGCAATGTTTGTGCATCTTGTGTTTTGACACTGCACTCAAACAGTGGCCAAGCCTGGAGGCTACCATGTTTATATCCACTCAAGCATGGCATTCTCTAATTGGGAGGTGCATTATGCACAGACAATTATATTGATAGGTAATATTATTCTGATGGATGTTCAGTCTAAGAGGCATTATCATCACCACCGCAGTTAATCAGGACAGTTAACTGACTTAGACTGCTTCTGAAAGGAAAACATCATCTTATCGCCATCCCAACAACACTAACACTATATCTACACAATAATCACTCACAAGATGTTTTATGAGACATATTCGTACACGGGCAGCACGATCTGAGGAAAACCACATCTCAAATTTTAATGGTTTCTCAGAGAAACTGAAACTGAGTCACTTCTTAATCTCAAGTAAATCATTTAAAACCAACTGGATTTTCTGAAAACTGCTGAGTGTCCTCACAAAGCTGAAAACAAGGCTGCTTTTCTTAGCTTGTGAAATGTCAAGAAAATGTCTCTCACACCGTGAAGCCCTATTAGAACTCACTGACTGTCCTCTCTTTGCCATTTGCTAACATTTAGAGTGATGATTAACAAGTGCAGCTCCTCAATGAGAAGTTTACATGGCAGGGTTCAAAGCTACTGCCTAAAAGACCAATGAAGAGTAGAACAAGGTACTGTAAGACAGCTGATCTGTACCTGTCCATTACTAATGTGCTACAATAAGCTGAACAGTCCTAATGGACCGGAGATACCAGGGGACCCTCTGAGTGGCTCTAAAGAATACATTTAAATATTCCTTTAATGTAATTCCTCTGGATTTATTTCAGTTAGAGAGTGATTATTGCTATCACAGCGGCACATAATGGTTATAGAATAATTATAAAGTAATTCCCATTGAGACGTAGATCTCATTTTCAAGGGACTCAAGAATTACATTTCAATTCAATACAATATTAAAAGGGCACTCAAGCAGTTTAGCAGCACCCTTCTACAAACTTGGGGGACATTTGGAGAATAAAATCAATCAAAGCAGATGAAGCCGAGATTCTCTGTAGAGGGGGAACCCTACATTTCCCAGTTTGTAAATCAGGCTTCAAACCAATGCCAAGTTAACCCTGATGACATTGCAGGCTGAGTAGAAGTTCCTAAGATGAAACAAAAACATTGAAGTGGTCCTTTAACAGTCAAACTCTTGTAATGTGTCAGTGGCTGTGGCATCGTCTACATGTTTAACATGTGTGCTGCTGTTGAATGAGTGCTGATATTTTGTGTCCGTACCCTCATCTTCCCGTTGCGGACAGCGGCTCCGTCCTCAGCTAGCCTCAGCACGTACAGGTCCATGTTGTATTCTCTGCCTCCCCGCAGACTGAAGCCAAAGCCTTTGTTGTCTCGCTCCAGGTCCACTGAGTAGAACTCGGCATCCTGATGGAGACCACACACACACCCACGCAGACAGACACACACGCAGAGAGAGATGGAGGGAGAAAGACACAATTGCATCAAGGTCACTTTTGCGATTCAGATTAGAAGCATGTGTCCTTTGAAGTGGACTCCTATTTCAGGAGAACGGGACAAATGCCACCTTCAGAAAAGTCACACCTTTAATAGTTGTGCCAGATTCTGTGTGTGTGAGTGTGTGTGTGTGTGTGTGTGTGTGTGTGTGTGTGTGCATGCATATGCTTGGGTGTAAGGATGCTGAATTATTGATGCCTTGGGCTGTAGGTGGACAAAGAGAGAGGGCACAGGCAGAGAGACAGGACAGAGAGGGGGGGGGGGGGGGCGGGGCGAGGGGGACCGGGCACCACAAGGACAGGCAGACAGCCACAGTAGCTCCTGTCTTCACGCCCTCCTAATCTCCTCTGCTGAAGGATCAATGCTATCTGTGAGAGCAATCTCCACACCGGCAGATTAATTCAGCAGTGAACACAGTGGACTGAGGGGTTACTCTGAAAGCAAACAGGCTTTCCTTAATGCACAGGCTCCGATAACGCCGGCAGGTAGACGTAAAGAGACACAAATAAATAAATAAAGAGCCACCTTGTTTGTCCTTGGGTAGGCGGGTGGGTGGAGTAGTTGATGCATGGTGGGACAGAGGATAAATGGGTTTATGCTGGGAGCTAGAGCAGCTGGATGGATGTGTAAAAAAGATATGGGCAGGAAGTTGACAGGATGGAGTGCAGATTGCTGGGATGTTTGATGGAGACGTGAAGTGGATGGATGTACGAATGAGGTGACAGGAGGATGAATGACTGGAATGTCCCACTTACCTGAGCTGAGACTTGTGTTGGGGGCTGGGGAGGGGGGCCTTGTGGGGGTTTGAATTCAAACGACGACTCCTGTTTTGGTTTGGTGTTGGTCCTGAGACAGAACAGAAGTTTAAGTGAAGATAGGTTCACGGAAACTGAACTCATTAAAGGCGTTTAAACGATGTAATGAGCACATTTTCAACACTTTTCCTTTAAAACTCTCCATTCTACATGTCTACAAGTACTCGGTTTCCCAGTGTGCTCCTCACCTGGCCTCAGGTGCAGCCTGTTGTTGAGGTGTGTGAGTGGTAGTTATAGTGGCAATCTTCTCTGCGTTGGTCAACAAAGATGCATTTGATGACTCTGAGGATGACGGAGGAAAGAAAGATGTCAGCTGACACAGTTTAAGCTAATTTTGAAACTTCTGCTTGAATGAAAATAAATTGGTTGTATAAAAATAACTGAAATGAAAGAAGGAAAAGTGAAAACCATTTCAAAAAATTGATTTGGAAAATTATTACATTTCATGTCAGTAAGACCAACACATTTTTCACACTGTCCAAGACCCTTTTTGCCTCAAGCAAACATCAAAAATGTCTTGCTACACTGCTAAATTTTACTGACATTCGCCTTTTCCATACAGTCCCTAATTCAGTACATTTGAATTTGCATAAACACACTCCAATACAAGCGTCTCTGGAGTCCTCGAAGGCTCTGTGTGTGACGGAATTAAATCCATTTTTCACACGTGGAACATTTTCATTTTTCATTGTGAACCCTGGTCTTGATTCAGCAGCTGTCATTCACAAACATTAGCTGACCTGTGGGGAGCACCGCCGGCCGCCGGCCGCCGGCCGCCCGACATCTCTTGCCACAGAGACGCGCGCAGTGTTTTACATTTGTCAGTCATTTTGTCAAGTCACTTGTCAAAGAGTGTTTCTTTTTCTAGAGAGTCGTGTCTCATTTTGGACTGAAACTCCTCCAGTCTGCCTGTGAACTGTCAAACAGGACACTTACGCACTTGCACCATCTAAGGACATAAAAGCTCCTGGTTTTCTGTCTTTTTCATATTTGATTCAGTCATTTTGTGATATCAATGAGTCACAATGGGCCTTGAGGACAAAAACACACCAATCTTACTCTAATCTCACCACATGAAGAAACCTTTCTTCTCCTTCACCGCCCAGCCGTCTGCAGGTATCCTTTATTTGATTACAACTCTCCACTGCTCTCCTCTTCAGTCACCGCTCCCTATTCCTCTCACGGTCAACCCTTCTCTCATCTATTCATCTCCTCCGCTTCCACCGGTCCCCTCGCAACCTCCTGGCTTTAACTCTTCGATTGCCCGTTCCCCGCGAGGTGCGGAGTCAACCAGTCAAACTGCAGCGTGGGTGGGGCGGGCTTCGTGTCGAACCTGCTGGTTTCTGGGTTTACACAAGCGAGTGATGAATGTTTTACCTGGGCCCACAGGAGGAGGTCTACGCTGAAAAATATTCCCCACGTAAGATTTTCTGGGCATCTGTGTTACTTTCTCACACGTTTTTTCTGTTGCTCATTTTTCACTTTTGCAGCTTGAATTTGTCCCCATAAACCCTACTCGCCCCTCCATCTGCTGATTTGCATAACTCACTCCTTCCATTCTGCTTCCTCACTCCATTTATCTCTCCTCCAACTGTTTTCTGTCTGGAAATTAATCGAATGAGCGCCTGTTTCTCTCTCCTTCCGTTCCACTCACGACCCACAGCCTCTTCTTTCCACTCTTACTTAAAAACATTCACACACCGGGCACCGGAAAAAAAGCCACCGAGCTGTTTCTGTAATTTGTCTCCGGCCCTGGCACTATGCCCTCACGCCCTGAATGGACAGAGTTAGGAAGGAGAGCAGGTACATTCAAAATGAGAAATTCAGGAGGGAGAGAAAGAAAAGGGAGCAGAGAGGGAAAGAAAGGGAGAGGAGATAAGAGAAGCGGGAGGGCTGCACTGCACAATATACCCCAGGTTGTGCTAAAAAATGGCACATCATATCACCTCAGGCACGTCTATCTCCCTTCCCTCACACAATAGAAAGCAATGAGGTGTACTTGGTCTGCGGGCTCCAGACATAAGCTTTGATGAAGGCATTAGCTGCTTGTGCATGCAATACTGCGCACCAGCAGAAGGAGTACCGTGCCTGTCTTCGTTGTCGTCGTGGAAGCGTCGAGCATCAGACGGTACAAACCTCCGTCTGTGTTCCCACACACAGCAGAGGTGAAGCTCAACGTAACGAAGCCGAACCTGTCTCCTCCACCTTGGAAGAAGCTCTCGTGGAGGTATTTATTCACGTGGGGAAGTTTAGACAGGATTGATCCGCACAAAAATAGCCCTGCTCAGCCATGTGTAAACAGCGGCAGGAAGAGCAGTAACTCGGAGACACAACTTGGAAACACGAGCCACAATCTCTGCCTGTCGCTCTCTCTCAGTCTGCGTGTCAGGGAGTTTTCTGTTTGTTTGACACATACACATAAACACAAACCAGAACCTTCCGATAAAGCATATCCAGTTATTTCTCTCAGACGCCTTCTCCCTCTCTTGCTTTCTGCGTCTTCTTGGCAGAGCAATTCAGCCTCACTGTTCTCATCAGAAAACAAAAAACAAAAAAACACTCCTCATCCATGAGAAGTGAGCTGGAAAGCAACGAGCGGCGGACAAATAGCTACAATTTCTGGCAGCATGCAGGTTGACGGAGAGTATCGCCTTCCACACACACACACACACACACACACGCACACACACATTTAATTAAACAGTATTTGTGAAGCATGCTAGGGTGATCTGTCAACACAAAGCAGTGAGAGCTCTCAGCTGCACAGCACAACATACAATGGGCACAGAGTTTGACTTAAAACCACTGTCAGAAAAGACACACCCACATATGCCTAAGAAGTTCAGCATCTCTTTCTGTCACCCACACACACACACACACCGTAACACAAACATACATGCCCACATACACACATGAGGGAACAGACATCTAAATTACTCTTGCATGTTTTCAAAGTGCGGGCATGCTGAAGGCAGGAAACGCAAAGGATGGAAAAGTTCGCAAATATCCTCACAGAGGCACTTCTGTCAACACTGCGGGGGTGTTTCAGTCACTTTGAAAGCAAGTGAAGAAACTGGGAGCTTTATGCAACACTACAGGCATACATAAGCAGTGCTCAGGAAGGCAACGACGCCGACCGAGGGTCCTGCTCCCCAAATACACCCAGAAGACTTAATAATAGGAATAACAGTTGCTGATTGCACTGTTTGACATCCATCAATGTGACAGAGCCAAGCCACTTGTGAAATCTGGGCTCCTCCCGGGACAGCCTTGATGAATCGTTCGAATAAATATGAATTTTTTTTTGGCTGAAGGCTAAAAAGCTGATTGGGATATTGTTTGCATGCGCCTGTTTGCAGGATGCTGCAGCATTTACAAGGACCCTTGAGGGTGCCCCGATTTTTGCAACAATTTATCCAGAGACTGGAAACTATTAGAGGAATAAACGCCAGATAATAACAGAAGTGCCCTGGAAGTCAAAGTCATGGCCTATCATTTTCTACTCACCGTCACCTGGAATGATGCGTAGTGTGACGGTGTTCCCGGCCTCCTTGATGAGGTTCACGATGTCGGAATGGGACTTGTTGGTGATGGAGCAGCTGTTCACCGCCAGGATGCGGTCGCCGACTTTCAGCTTCCCACAGCGGTCCGCCGGGCTCCCCTCGATGATGCGCCCTATTTTGTGGGGCATGGCCACACATGCATTGCCAGCTATGGTCATCATTGACATGTGATGCATGATTCAGTGCGTGTGAATATATATATATATGTATGCGTGTGTGTGGGGTGTTGAATGTTTGTGTTCAGAGAAAGAGAAAGAGAGAGAAGGAAAGAAGATGGGAAAAAGGAGCAGAGAAAGGATCAGAAGGTTTGAGGTTAATTCACCAACAGCCAGCCAAGCAAAAGAGAAGCTGATCAGAATTACAGCGGCACAAAATGCAAGCATTGGCAAAGACGAGGGGCAAATTTAAATGTGCTCTGCGGAGAAATAAGAGAATCTGCCATACTGTAATTCACAGTACTTTTCCTGTAAATTGGTTTTTCAAATTAATCACTGGAGAAACTGAGCTGAACTCCATATCCAGTGTGTCTGCTCTCCTCCAGCCTCTCAAGTCTCCTCTTTTTTCTTAAAGCTGATCCAGCACCATGTTTCTAAAGTGGGGATGATGATTGTATTTGCATGAGAGTCTCTCGGCAGTAAAAAGCTAATAATGAAAAAAGAAGAAGAAAAAAAAAAACTGTGTTGTGTTGTTTGCATCTCAAATAACCTGCACCTGCAGAAAGTTGGAGACGACAAACAAACATCAGAGCAGACATCTCACCAACCACCCTGAGGTCTCTCTGTTTCTCTCTCCCTCGCTCCCTCTCTCTGCAGTCTGACATCAGTCACTGCAGAGACAAGGAGCGTGCAATCCATCCTTTCTTTCTCCACCTTCCTTTTCCCTCATTAGTCATCCATCCCTTCCACTGTCCTTGCTCTATCGTTCCCGTACAAGCTTGCCACACCCTAAACTCTTCCCATCTTTCTAACTGCATCCTGTCATTCTGAGCTCTAAAATATTAATACGGAGTCAGTGAGAGGGAAAAGAAAACAACTACAACCGAGATGCTGTTGCTTCAGTTACCAACGGCATGGGTGGACTGGTTTCTGACGTCATTGCAGCTATTACCGGTGATTTACTGACAAGCAGCGAGTCAATTGCTAACTTTCATGTGGCTATTGGCTTTCTATTAGATATCACATGTTGGGTCGGATCAAATAGAGCTTAACTGCTGACCCCTTGCTTTCCACTACGGCCTTTCAAAAGGAACTGTGCCATTTTATAAAAAGCTGAGCATTTTCAGGTCTTTTCAGTCCACCCCCACTGATGAAGATAAGAGCGGAGAGAATACTGGGAGACCATAGTGTGTAGGCAGGAAGCCATGGCAGTGGGGCAAAGAGTGCGCCACATAGGAAAGACACCACTAACACGTAAACAGAAGAGTCAATTTTAACAGAATCATTTGTGAGGATAAGAGATTAAACAGAGGAACCATTGTAAGGTTAAAAAAACTCTGATATTATGATATTTACAACCAGTCCAAAAGCCAAATGACCTTTACATGAAGTGATTTTGAGTCAATGCATCTCTCTGATCCTACTTTTGAATAAATAAACATTATTCACACCGATCACTTCCCCTATTTATCCTGCTTGCAGCGCTCATTCCCATTAAGTTGTCATTAGGCTTTTAGTGCGAAGCAGAAGCCGTTTAAGTTCATCTGAATAATACAAGTGCCTTATGTAAGACCCGCTTCACTTGTGATCAATTATGAAAGCGTTGTGTGAGCGAAGCAGCATCTGCAGGCGCAGAAAAGGTTTCAGTGTCTTGCTTTGACAGGCTTGGACAAAAATGAGAAAGAAGAACCACTTCTTTTGAAGAGTGTTGGTATTGATCTGTGTGATCTTTAGATAGCCAGAATCTGTCCTGGTTGTCAGGCTATTTAGTCTTCAGTGGGTTTATGGATGATACAAGAGGCAGCCCGTAAGGAAGGCAGGAAGACAAAAGACCCCAGTGATGAGGAAAAGCTGTAGAGTGTGTTTATGTTTTTTCTGTGTGGAACTGATTTTTGGGACATTTGCGTGTATATTCAACAACAATGAGGATATTCTCCATCTTTCAGGACACTCCGACCGTCTCTTACCGAAGGTGGTGCCGGCTTCGGGCCGCGACACGGACGAGACGATGACGAAACCGAAACCTTCGTTCTCGCCGCGTCGGATCTCCACGTCGTAGGGCTGCAGGGTGGAGAGGGGGACGACGGAGGTGGCGTTGGGGGGTTGAGAAGAGGTGGCGGCGGCCGCGGCGGCGACCACGGCGTTGCCGCTGCCCCCCGCCCCGCCGCCTCCCCCGCCGCTGCCGATGCCGGAGGTGGAGCCGCTGCCGGAGCTGACGGTGTTGAGGGAGTTCTGGCTGCCCTGTGGGGTGCGCTTCCCTATCTCCTCCGTCAGGCTGGGGGCCTGGGTGCTGCTGTGGTGGGAGGACGCCGGCGATGGAGGCACGTCTCCCTCTGCTTTCACTGGAGATGACAGAAGAGGATTAGGTGAGAGAGATGCAGGTGCTACCGTGTGGAGTTTTGGGAGGAAATGGTGCGGAGAAAGATTTATGGAAGGAATAAACGGAGACACGTTTTGGGCTGGTCAGGTGAAAGCAAACAGAGGCAGCATATGACACGAGAAGACGAAGGAGGGAATTGAGGAAAAAGACTAAAATTAGGCCAGCCAGTGTTACATAAGTTCAAGAGAGATAATGGAGCAGAAAAGGCTGAGTAAGTAATTGGTGCATACAGAAAACAGATTACATTAAGACTAAACTGTCAGGACATGACAGCTCAGCTAAATGTGAAAATCATCTCTTCAATCTGAAAATAAAAAAGACTGACAATACACACAGACATTATTCTCTCCTAACATGGCCACTTTATGTTGATATGATAAAAACCATATTGGTAGACAGCGTGGGGAGAGCAGCCTCTCCAGCGATCCCATCTCTGATCTGTTTTCAGCATAAGATAAACTGAAGATGCAGCCCGCCTGCTTTATCTGGACATTTCATTCCACATTTCATTTCCTGTACAGCTGCTCGAGGACGGCGCCTCATATTCTCGACGCTCTGAGGCAGACGGGGGGAGCAGCAATGCACTAATGTCTGGCTGCTGTCATCAGGCCGAAGGTTGACCATCCTCTCCATCATATTTATGGGGATTTCTTTATCGCCTGCTGAGGAGCAGAGCAGAGCCGAGCATTGCGAAGGTAGTGATGGGGCGGGGGCGTTTGCACACAGAAGCCGGCCGGGTGCTTCTTACCATTACATACCCAGACTATTAAAGGGGAAGGCAGGGGGAGACTCCTGCATCCAGTAAGCGGGCCCCCGGGCCCCTGGTATAACTGAAATGGAAATAAATGGGAACCTGGGCGCTGTAACTTACAGAGTGCTTTTCTGAATAATGTGCTGTAGCAGCAGAGGTTGCGGTGACAAACTGGAGTCAGATACAAATGAAGAAATCTCATTTTGCTGACAGAATGAATTAAGTCTATAATAAAACACACTGCTAATATAAAATCAAACACAATCACTGACGTGCTCGAGTATGTTAACTGCAACTTCATGACAAACAAATGGAGATTAATGTTTAGGCAAATTAATGTTATAATCCTCAAAGGTTTTCATGAAATCAAACCTCATCTTTGATGCGATTTGTCACCAACATTTATTCTGTAACGGCCATTTAATGAATTTACATTAAGTAATTGCAGCTTTATAAGGTAGTTAAATTGGACATTGCTGATCCACCAGTCCCATGCTGCATTCACAGTCCCTTCACAAGCATAAGTAACTCACTGAAAAACTGGCATGCATGCAATCCAGTGTATTTTATCTCGCTGATAACGCCCTCACTTGTTTTCTGTTTACTACTCGACAGCTGCTCGGCTTTAAATATTGCTGGAAGTGAGCAGTGAGCAGTTGGATGACGAGTTACGTTGGAGTTACAGGCTGCACACTTCCAACATCTCAGCGAGGTAACCAACCTCACTGTGCTCTGCTGCTGTGTGGAAAACAACTTGGCTGTGCACAGCATTAAATTGTAGTTGCTGAGGGCGAGGTAGAATTTTCTTTTTTTTTTTCATTTTCTTTCTCCTTTCCCTTGGCTGATTTCTTTATCGAAACAATGCGAGTTTGTTCGGCTGCACTGTAAACAAATACAACAGTTGCTCTTCTTTTGCTTACCATGTTTCTGTGTCATCTCTACAGTTCTGGGACCTGTAGCACTGACTCACATCTGTCACCAAATCATCCAGGACTGTATTCTGAGGTCTTGACTGCTCTGGTTTTTCCCTCTTGTTGTGTACTATCTAATACATATGCCATATTTCACAAGCCCTGAAGAAGTTTTAAAACTTCAGCCATAAAAAGACACTGTGTGAGACATTCAACATCGACTTTCCTTGTCAGCATCTGTTTAACAAGCTAACCTGCTCCCCCCCACCCCGCCCAATATTCATCCCTCTTGTTTCTTACCGGCGTAGCTGGTTTTGCGTCGCACAGTGAGGTTGACGTGTCCCTGTTTGGCCGCCTGCTGCATCAGTTGCACCACCAGCTGGTGCGACTTGCCCACCACCGCCGTGCCGTCCACGCATATCAGCTCATCTCCAGACCGCAGGCGCCCGTCCTCGTCTGCAGCTCCGTATTTCACTATGTGGCCGATGTAGATCTGTAACACAACCAAAAGCAGGTGGGTGACATTTATGAAACTGTGTGCACAGAGATCAGCGACGGGTAAAGAACTGTCTAGCTTTTTACATGGAAAAAGTTCAAAGATTGCAATTTCCTGAGTCAAAGAATCATAGACAAACATATAAATAATTATGAGAAGGTTTCAAAAGGAAGGATGTTATTTTCCACAGCAGCCTGGCATGCAGCACGTCTGCTACAATTTAAACCTGACTATTACGTCTTTACTCTTCTTCTCAGCGTGCTACAGTAGTCACCCCAGCCAAGATCTAAGGCAAATCATTATTTTTTTCCTGCAGTGCAGACTGGTGAACCAGAACAAACAACTTCGCCTCTCTAAAAAAAAGAAGGAAAGAAAAAAAAGTGGCGTGTATATGTGATACGGATGTTTCTCTTTGGGTTTTTTTTGTTGACTGATTGAGGCTACGTTGGCCAGATCAAAGAGAAACGATGTTGTAGAAATCACTGATCTGAATTTGAGTCCAACACTCAGCTCAGAACTACACAGGAGGAAGTGAAATGGAGAAACAGAGGTGGTGAGGAAAGAACCGTATAGATGCAGCGCTGGGAAAAAGAGCATCCTTCATCAGTCAGGTTACTGAATCTTGTCAGTTGTAGTTTTATACATTTCACGCAAACGTAGACTGAAAATTGAGGAAATTGAAAAGCAAACTGTGGCTGCGAAAGACAGAAATGGTTTGAGAGAGACTCACCGGCTCTCCGGGCTCATTGCCTCCGAGGATCCTGAAGCCGAACCCTGTGTCCTTTCTCCACAGGAAAATATCCTGCTCTTGGAAATCTGGAACTGTGAAACAAACAAAACAACATTAACATTTACTGTATCGAGACTAACAGAGAGTAAAGCCCAAGGGAGCTCCTGCGTTCAGTATTAGCATGCCATTAATCATTTACTTTAACTCTTTCAGTCAAAATGTCATGCTCTGGCTTTGTCATGAAAAGGTCTGCAGGCAATGATGAGGCCATAATGGATCCTCCCTCTGTTCACTGGGAACAAAACCATCCAACATGCATATAAGCTTTTCTACTAAGACTGCACTTTGCACAAACAATCTCTCTGCAAGGCTCTGGGAAAAAGAACAAACAACCAATCTATCAAAAGATTTTTTTTTTTAAAAAGCATCTATTTTGGTATCAAAAGCCAGACAAGCTGCATAAAAAAATCAGAGCATCGTCATTTAATGGTTCCATAATTGGAAATGATCAGGCTGTACAGCTCATCACTGGTGTCTGAAACAGCACAGGTTTCTCTTTTTAAACTATTCTCTATGATGTCCCTGCACAGTGGACATTACTATTCGAATGGACTACACTGTTTCTTTTATGAAGTCATGTGTGACGTGCAACTGCATTTCCACTCTCTCCTACATTGGGGAGCACTTCCCGCCCAACAGAGGTGCTAATACATACTGGAATGAGGCTATACATTATTGAGCAGAGGGTGTGAGTGTGGCTAGTTCATAGTCCACTCCCATCCACAACAGAAAGAAGTGAAATGTGTATGTGTGTGTGTGTGTGTGTCTATGCTCTATTCACCAGAAAGGTGCTGTGCTATAAAAGAAGCATTGCACTGCAGCGACTGACAGCTCATGGTTCATGTAGCAGTGGGAATGAGAAGAGCCTCTGGGGGGTTTACTGGGAGCCGGGGGAGAGAAGGGGTGCACGTGTGTGGCCCCTAATCCCGGTGCACACACACAAGCGTCTTCGCTTTATATGCGTATATTTATTCACATATGCAGGTATGTGAATGTGTTTGTGTGGCCACAGCTGTGTTGTACTGGCTGACAAACATTCACCTCTGAGTAAACCCCCCGGGGAGATTTGCCTTTGCACCAGCGCGGTGCCTCTGCTGCCAAGGCCACTAAAGCCACTAAGAGGTGGCAGGGTGGCAGAAGGCATAAGCAGCCTGCTTCCAATCTGTTCCTTCAGTCAACAGTGAAAATCCCCGCGGAGTGCAGCTATCTCTTCCAATCTATCACAATGTAACTGTGGAGGAACTGGGAAGAGGAAGAGTCAGAGGCTAACCGTCGCAATCTGCACCTGCACCCAGGGAGGGTCAACTGCACAGTTACACCCTGTTCCTGGCGATTAATAGATCCATAAGTGATCCCCCAAAGTGAGACAACCGGGGCGTGAACGGATCAATATTCTACAGAGATGGACGGACCCGAGCAGGGATGTGATTGAGGACTGCAAATAACAAGCACGGATGGTTGGAACAGTGAGCGAATTACACTGGGAACATGTTTAAACCAGAAAATAATCAAAATGAAGCCCAATATAGCACGAATGAGTTCCCAATCCTTGCCAACTTCGGGTTCTTTTTTCGGAAGATTTTAATGCCGAGAGAGATTTTCAGGGGATTTTTTTCCTGCAAATGGAAAATGTTCTCCACATGGTGCATTTGAAGACCTTGATCCCAGCAGAACTTTTCATTACAGTGAATGTTGTGTAGAGAAATGTCTGCCGTATACCCTGTTTGAGCCCTATAGGGTGCATATACTGCAGGATTTTAGGACGAGAGCTCAATGCAGCGTGAAAAGTGAAGGATTTACACCTGCTGCTACAGGTCAGCTGTCCTCCCCTTGTCATTCTCTGTATGTTCCTCCTCTTTCCATACCGCACAGTCCCCCGATTCTGAGGTATTGAAATGCTTTACGCTTCCTTTTATCCCCTCGTTTCTCTCTCTCTCGTCCAGTTTACGTCTCTGTGTCACTTGTGTTTCCGCTAACCGGCTCAGGCAGTTTAGAAAACCTTCATCGCCTTAAGACAAGTATGTGGACATAGTTCCCCCATGGCCTTGGTTTCTTCCACTCTCCATCTTTATTCTTTATTTCCTTTTCTACTCCACTATTGTCCTACCAGCCTTTCACAGGAGCTCACCAACAGGCATCTACACTACTAGCCCACGCTCAGCCCTTCTTCATAGCCAACTAAATAATGAAAATCCTTGACAAGCGGCGCCTGGGAAAGTGATTAGATGTTAAGGTTTCTCAGCCCTTGCATACTTCTGTTTTTTTTTCTCTCTCCTCCTCTGCTCTCCTGTTTTTTCTTTTTTTTTTTTGGGAACTTGACAGTGGATCTGAGGGTTATTCTTTTTAATTGGAGCTACCCCCTTGCTTTGGCAAGGCAAGACAAGGAGGAAGGGGATATGCAATTCTCTGACATCCACTCCACTACTGCTGCTGCTAATTATACGCCCGTGTGTCTCTTTAGGGAAGTCTAGTGTAAAAGTGTGTCAATGGCGCCAGTGTCTGCAGCTGGACCAAAGTGGCATCTGCATCAGCTTTAAAGGACCGGACCAAGAACATGTGGGAGCCTTCTGCTCTTATATTCCTCAGAAATGACAATGCAATCAGAGCTAATGCAGCAGTGTTGAATGGCTTTGAAAGAACTTGACATTTTTGGGAATGTGCTTATTCACTTTCTTGCTGAGAGAAGACATCTGTATGGCTGATAGAAAGCTAGAGCCAGCAGGCAATTAGCTTAGCTTATCAAAAAGACTGGAAGCGAGGGGGAACAGCTAGCCTGTCCGAGTCCAAAAAGCTGCCAACCGGCTTTCAAGCTACATTTAACTAATTAAGACATTTTATCTTCTCTGTAATCTGCACTCAAACAGAAATAGAAAAAAAACTACTTTGAACAAACCCAGGCTAACTGTTTCCCCTGCTCTTTGTGTCAGTTAAGCTGATCGCCTGCTGGTTGTAGCTTTACAGATATGAGCAGTAACAACTTCTTCAAGAAAGCTAATAAGCATATTTTCCTAGAAGTTTTAACTATTTTAAAAAATATATACTCAAGAATTATATTTCGACAATGCTACTCACAAACTCTATGTGAACTGGTGAGGCGCACCTAACTAAAACTTACAGTAATAGTTTGATACAACAGTCCTGTGGTAAATCAACATTAACAACAAAGACTGGAGCTTTTTGTTTTCACGAAGAGAAGTGGTCTAATGCAGGAGTCCACAGAGATCCACATGAAACACCCCCAGGTACCAAACTGAGACCACGTCCCTTTTCAGAAACCAAACCAGAGCACAAGAGGAAAAAAAAAAAAGTTGGGTCATCGTTGCTGTTGTTAGGGAACATGAACCAGTTACTTACATGCACAAGACATACAGTTTCTCGCATCCCAAAAATCCAAAATGCAGGACCCTTTAAAACACACCAAGGGGTCTCCACCGATCCAACAGCCCCATGCAGCCCTCATCCAACCGCCACCAAAAATGAATATACTTACGCCTACTTTCATACATGCTCCTGGACTGGGCCCAGATCTTAAAGGGGTCCGGTTTTCTCTGGATGGTCCCGTCTGCCGGGGAGTCCTGGGGCGGCAGGCCGGGCAGCGGCTGGTTGGGGGGCGGAGGGGCGGCGCTCTCGCTGAGCGGCGGCGCCAGGGACGGGTGCACCGGCGAGTCCGTGTGGGCGCTCCGGTGGCTGGAGACGCTATGCTGGGAGCTGTTCTGACTGTCCTTCCTTGATAACTGCTGTTGGGGGAAAAAAGCAGATCAATATAATTTGACTCTCGAAAAATCAGCTGTGGAGGAGCAACGGGGGCTGAATTCAGATGACAGACAGGTAGAGACATTAAAGGTTATTGCTCAGCGGTGGAGGGAGGGAAACAGAGATGAAGATGTGAGTACAGAGGAATTGGATTCAGAGTTCGAAAACACTGAAGATTGCCGCTCCTTCGGGTAAAATTAAAAACAGGTTCCATGAGCGTGTCATGCCAAACATTGTTGTGCTTCTACTTTATTCAACACAAAGAATAATGAAGCTGGGATTTCTTATCGGAGAGAATCCTTATAGCAAACAAAGGCAGAAAAAAAGACGTCAATGGTTTCTCATGATTAAGTCATTCAGCTGTGGGAGAGGGGAAAAAAAACTGTGGCACAACTTATGAGGGTACATTGCCTATTCCTTTTGTTTAACAGAGTGGAATGTATTAACAAGAAACTGCATCCCCTGCCGCATGTGTGGAGATATTCACAGTGAGTAAAGCACTTGTGGGATTTGAAATGAAGGGAGGATTTTACTGGTGGAGCCAGAAATGTAAAAATCCTCATAAATTGCCACTGGCCCCTCAATAACACGGGCACTTAAGCACCTGCTCAAGGATCTGAGGGGAGCGGTGCTTGAGCAGGGCAAAGCACACACAAGCCTGAGCTCAAGTACAACTAGCCTGTGAGTAAATGTTTAAAAAAAAAAAAAATCTTTTCTGTGACCATTGTCGCCACATGTCTTTCTTTACAGCCACATCCTCACCAAGAATTTGAGCTGCCGTGATGATTTAGAGAAGAAAACAGTGATGTGGAAGGGGTTATAGAGAAGGCATGGGAAAGAAAGGCGCATATTTTAAGACGGTAAGAGAAAATGACAGCCGTTCGCTCTCTTCACGTCATGTGACTTCCCGCTACTTTGTATGTGGTGGTGGACAAAAATACACCATGAAGCAGCTGAGGCAAGTGGCTCATCTGTTCTCAAATATCAAAGTGTTTGGCCTTCAAAGTGCAGCCATGTCTTCAATAAATTCAGACTCATTACTCCCTGAATCAGCCTCCTACACCTCTGCAATTCATGTTTATATTCATCATCCTTGTTAGACATAAAAGAAGCCTGATGCTTTAGCAAATATTAAGTCAGAGCTGTGGCTCCAGCTGGAATGTTTAGTCCACCACTGGCGAGTGGAGCCTCATTGTGCGGTGTGCTGAAGAGAAAAATCAATGGACTCATATAATTAGTCAAATGAAAGCCCTGTTTGGTGCTGAAGTCAGACGTCAAGACAGATGCTTCCCACTGATGACAAATGATTATTATTATTTTTTAATGTCTACTTTCATTCCATCTAACAAAATGGTGCCTCCATTTGCCAGCGAGGCAGCGCCACGTCTTGTCTCTCTCTGAGTTTGATGCACACACCAAGTCCAAATCCTATGCCCCCCCTTTCAAATGAAAACAAATCTCTTGCTCTTGAAGGCTCTATTAGATTTGACCTTCTGCCGTCACTGTGCCCCCCCGCCCCCTCTCCCCGTGCTCCGAGACTGGTCTAATACATTGGTTTCTCCTGCTCCAATAACTTATTAAGGAGACAGAAGATGGGATGGAGGGAAGGGAGGGGGGGCTGGGGGAGACAAGCGGGGGAGGGATGAGACTGGGGCAATGAAAACATATCCTCGCTGCTGCTCCACACAACAGCTCTCAGCTCTGTCCTGCTTTCTCGATGCATCACAGAGATGGAAGCATTTTGTTTGTCGTGTTGCCTCGCACAAACAGACGCTATATTAAAACATCACGTCATTCTTAAGTTATCCATCACCTCTATCATCTAACACAAGACTCAAACCATCACCATTATCACCTACACAGCACCGACACCACCACAACTCAGTCCCCAAAAACTTTCACCCGCCCCCCACCATCTAAACAACATCACATACCCTCCTAGTGTAATCTCTGTATGGAGGAGCCAGATCATAATCATCCTGCAAAACAAAAAAAAAATGGACAAACACAGGTATACAGTCAGAAACAGTCAACAGGGTTTCCTCCCCCCCCCCCCCCATTAATGAAACAGATATCACAGGATGGGGCCGTCCCTCAGCTGTGTGATCATACATTCAACTCTCACACTGCAAGCTTAGCACCCAGCGCGATGCGATCATCAGCGTGTTAGCAAACCAACTCACGCGGTGCATCAAAGCCCCTCGTCCCAGCACCCCCCCCCGCCCCCTCCCACCCCTCGCAGAGAGGAAGAGGGGGAGGGCTGATGAGAAGCTACAAGGATCAACCCCCACATAGCACAGCATCCCTGTGTCTACAAACAGACAGACCCACAACATCAGCACTAGTTACACCTTACAGAGGGGAGTTGGAGATGAGGCAGGAAGAGAGAGATTGGGGGGTGGGGGTGGGAGGGTGAGAATGAGCTGAACATCCCTTTTGCCACATGGAGACGAAAGACAGAGGAGCAATGGATGGCAAGGAAGGAGAGAGAGAGACATCAAAAACAACTACTTACCAGTTTGGGGCTCTTCTTTGCGGGTGCCACCCCTGTGAAGCCGGAGAGAGAAAAGGGAGAAGGTTACCATTGGAGTTACAGTGTGTAGTCCATGTTGAGAAAAAAAAGGAAACATGCGTAAAAAAAAAAGAAGAAGAAAGGGATAAAAACAGATAAAGGAAACTCCGAAACAACGTCAAAGCAGTGCTCATCTAGCCCTCGTCTCCTTCTCCCTTCTTTCCTCTCTTTCCCTGCTTTGGTTCCTTTGCTCGCCCATCCGCGGCTGGTGCTTTCAGGAGGAAGGGAAGGGAAGGGAGGGGAGGAAGAGGAGGGGGAGGAGGTTGAGATGGGGGGGGGAGGTAAAGCAGGCAGCGCGATCTATCTGCATCACTGCCGCGGCCAGCGCTTGGCTTGACTGGTGCAGCGGAAGAGTGGGGCCAGCCCCAAGGGCTAACCCTGCCTCTCCGCTAAGACCCTGGGTACCCGGCGGCGGCGGCAGCAGCAGCAGCAGCAGCAGCAGCAGCAGCAGCAGCGCTCCTGTGTGCGAGTGTGCGTTCGAGGGAGGAAGAGTGAGAGTTAAGAGGAAAGGACAGAATCCTGGAGAGCAACTAAGCTGGAGAATAAAGAAGGAGGAGAGGAGCAGAGAGGAGGAAAGCGAGCTGTGCTCTGGAGTTCCCGGCCGTAGCAGCATTACCCATGGAGAAGGAGTCCAAGATACTGAACATTAAATTATAGGCAACCGTCAGTTCCCCTCTTACTGAGACCATCTTCCTGTGTCCGCTGAGCGCTGCGCTCCGCTGTCGAAGGCTCCAGCATCTATAGGCAGTTGGCGCGTCCTCCCCGTCTCTCCCTTTCCTGCTGTCTTTTCCTTTTTTTTCCCCTTTCTCTCTCTCTCTCTCTCTCTATTTCTCTCTCACCTCACTGCACACTGTCCTCCCTCCCTTTTCTACCCTCAGCATCATCACCCACCCTCCCTCTCTCTCTCCCTCTCTTGTTCTTCTTTCTCTCTCTCTCTCTCCTCCACCTCAGCCTCCCTCCCACCCACACACATGCTGGTAAACATCCACGCAGCTGCATACACACACACACACACAATCACACAAACACACTCAAAGGAATCAGACAGCGCTCCCGACGCAGAGTTTGCTTAAGGTATATGACAGACAGGTTTCTACGTGAGTGAGCAGTGACCACAGATATCATTGCAGGAGCATCACACAGAGCTGTGAAGAAAGAGAGAGAGAGAGAGAGACGAACGACTAAAATAAAATGTGAACACAGTTTTGGATCTGGCTGGGAAATTTGCTCCTTAAGCACATCACAGCCCTCTCCCCCTCCCTCGGCTCAGCATGTAATAAACAGTTGTATGAAGTTATGGAAATGAGAATAGGAGAAGGAATGCATGAAACAAAGAGAAAATGTGTACGAAACACACTCACACACACACCTCATGACATACCATAAGGGTGTGTAACACATGTAAAGCATGAGTGAGAGCAGGCAGTGTCTGATCTAAGAAAATGGGCCGCAATTGTGTGTCAATCCTTTAGAGATGGAGAGAGGATAAGATCTTATGTACACACACACACATACACACATGCACGCACGCAGACACACACCGCTGCACGCTCTTGTCTTCTTTATCTCTCAGACATCTGGGTTCATTCACAACTGACAGCTCCAACTGTGGTGCGTCTGCAGCTTTTTTCTTCTCTCCTTCCTCTCCTCCCCCGCCTCCTCCCTCCTCCTCCTCTCCCTCCTCCTCTCCCTGCTCTCCCCTTTTCACCTTTTTTCAATCAATAGGAATCATTCATTCGGGGGCGTGTAGCAATCCCCTCAATCAGACGTGTATGCATACTTCGCCGTGGCGGTAAGCGCGCTGTCAGTCAGTGTCACGCTGGCTGTTTGATTATTATTCACCGATCCAGTGCAGCTGATCTGCTGCTGCTGTCAGTGTCAGCGACGGCGTCTCTCCGCGTTTTTACAGTGGACACACCCAGGCAGACAATAAACACACTCAGACACAGGTCGACTCAGGTCTTTGTCACATACAGTGCATTTTTGGTTTAACCTTGAAATCTAAATGAGGTACCCCAAAGCAGTGTCACTGAATGATCTATAAGTGAGCTGTTTTTGGTCGGCAATTAATTGTTCACAACATTTTTTGGGGGAAATGCCAAACATTTCCTAAATTAAGCTTCTAAACTGAACATTATTTTCCTTGTGATTGTACGACAGACAGAAAAAAGCCAAATGAAGATGTCACATCAGGCTCTGGGAGCTTCTGACGGGCATTTTTCATTATTTTGTGACATTTACTAGACTAAACAATTAATCTATTAATTAAAAAAACAATTGCCAGATAACTGATGATGAAAACAATCACCGAAATAAACAAAAACTGTGAAAATGCAGCTGTAACAAAAGGTCAAACATTACATTGGTGGGCAGAGGCAACTCAGTGGGGTTTTGTGTGTGTGGTTATGTGAAATGCCAGAGTTTGTGTGCTCTGTGTTTGAAGCTCCCAGATCAAAAGGTATTGTGGATGTTTGGGCCAACCTCCAGTCCTAATTACATACAAGAGGGAGGAGAGAGCAGTTTTGGACAGGTGGGCGATCCGGCCTGGCCGGCGCTCCGACAGCCTGAGTGAAAATCCCCCCGCGCCTCCAGCTCTCTCATAATGGAGCGGCCCGCCCTGGCTCATTTTATTCTGCTTACTAAATCTTAAAATTTGTGCCAGACAATGCATTCTTAGCATTGACTAATGATGGATTATTAAACCTACGGGGAACTACGTTTGTACATGATGTGGTTTTTATGATTAATGATATATCAACAGATGAATATGAATTCCAATGAGGCCAAAATAATACCCGTTATATCTGAGGATTGCAGTAACAAGAAAAAAAAAGAGCTTTTATCAAGCTTGATAGAGTAACCGTCATCTTGTTTCACTGCCTGAGGAGAAAGTCCATGATTTTCGGTGACTTATTTTTCTATGTGACAGCCCCACAGGAAAAATTCCACTGGTGGGTGGACTCTTTTGCAAACACTGGAAATAATGTGTGGCAGAATAAATGCGTCTATACATTTGGAGGCTGTGACACAGTTTTGTGCGCTGAGGAGATGAATTAAGCCAAAACTGCTGTCACAAGACCTATGGTTTAGATTAATTGTATTCTGCTGAACTGGGGTTCAAGCTGACAAGAAGAAAGCACTGCACCCTCAGGTGAACTCTCAGGTGAACACGCTGTACAGTTTCCTTCTGCAGATCCGTGTCGCCGTGGCACCAACAACCTGGCAGCGCAGCAGTCGCTAAATGGAAGCCATTACTAAGTAGATTATGTTGTCTGTCCACGGCGCGCGTGTTTACGTGTCCGTGTTGGTGGATCTCAGCTGAGAGTGATTGCTTCCAACAGGCAGGTCCATCTGTCACCGTGGCGACAGTGCCTTGGTGACCATGGGGGGAACTGACAGACTGTCTCCAAGCAACGGTTGTTGTGGTGAGCCGCTCTCTCTCTCTCTCTCTCTGCTGTACGGTGACGGAGTGAAAGGATCCCATCAGCTGTGTACATCAGCAGCCTGGATGCGACAGCCCCGCGGAGTGTAGCTCTATTTAGCTTCCTCTATGTGTCTGTGTGTAAACTGTGAAATTAAAGGTGACAGAGGAGCATAACAATGTGACTAAACAGACAGTAAAGATGAACAGGCAGAGCAGGCGAGCAAAAAAAAGTTGTGTGGAAAAAAATGTGATGGAATGTCACAGTTTCTTTTGCAATGAATTCCATGGTGCTTTATTATCTAAAGAAGGAAAAAAATCTGCACCATGCTGTGGTTTTCCCTCTGTAACGTGCCTCCCATGGTTTTTGAAAAAAAAAAAAAAGAGGGAGTGAAATCCCCTCCTCCCACAAATTCACACATCCGCCCAGAGGAGACCCCAGCACACACTATCTGCAGAGCATTGTCATGGAAACAAAAGATGGTGCAATAGTGGAGATTTACGACTCGCCCAAATAGCTATGGAGGTGTGAAGACATGGGAGATTGTTGGGGGTGGGGGCTCACCTTGCCCCCCCCCCCCTGTGCAACAAGCAGTGATTCACCGACTCCAGCCTCCCAGCCGGCCAAAACAACCAGCGGAGGTGAATCGTGGGCACCTAGCGGGCAGGCCTCTCCCCTCGTCAATGCTTTTCAGGACTGCAATGCTGTTCGTTATGGTGCCATTGGAACGTGCAGTCAGCAGAATTTTTAATGCGAAGTGGGCAAAAATACGACGCTTCCTGCCCATACAGAGAATTGATTTTCTGCTTTGGTCTGTGCTGGGAGCCATCATCAACGTTTATCTCTTTTCTAAAGGGTGTGTACAAGACGGCCCCGCATTATATTGGCTTTGAATGAATGTGCATGCCAGTAACTGCGAGTTTGTTTATGTGGGTTATGCAAGTTCACATAATTTTGCCTCCGAGTGTACGTCCTCAAAGAACACTGATCCGTGGAGTGCTTTTTGACAGGCGGCATTTACAAGCTGTCGGTGCTCTTTCCCACCATTATGTCAATAAGAGCTATCTAGTGTGCCAATGATCCACTTGGTGTTTTTACCCTCTTTAAGCTGCATGCCCGTGACAAAAAAAAACAAAACAAAACAAAAAGGAAAAAACACACATTTCAACCTCCTGTCTGTCTTCAAGGGTACAATAAATCTCCTTAAAGCTGCACTTTAAAGGCGCCGAGGGGGAAAGCAACGCTATGTAGATGAATGCTCTTAAGAGGTTTCCAAGCTGCCATGCAGATAATCTGAGGTCTCACATGTCTTTGGGTATTTAGCTTCCCATTTATGGAAGAAGACATAAAGGAAGCAGCTGTGCAGTGAAGGGGTTTCATCAAACACACTGACATGTGTGAAATAGTTGAACACTTTCTGTCTGCGCCGGTGCCTCGACCGGCTATTCGCCCATCCAAGGGAGGAGAGACGGAGGTCCATCTCTCATTCCGCAAGAAGAGAAGTGCGAGGCCTGATTGCCTGGCAGGGACTAATGTGACACCGTTGATTTATGAGTCATGAAGTAGAGGCAGAAAGAAGAAGAAGAGAAAGAGAGAGCGGAGCATCATGGGGGTTTCTGCGCTCTTCTTTCATCATCTCTCTGATCCATCCGTCCAACCCTTCTCTTCCTTTCCCTTTGTCCACCGCAGCTTTCAATCCTACCATTTCCTGCACATGGCTACAAACAGTTGCTGCAGTGTAGCGTAAATTACCTTGCATTCATTGCAGCACCTGCCTGGCCTTACAAACAGGTAAAAAAAAAAAACAGTGCAGCACGACTCCGCATCCACACTGAGACAAATGGGCTTCATTTTTCTATAGCTGAATAATGACGTGAGCTGCTGGGCTATTGAGAAGCGGTGTTTCAGAAATCCTACACCCCAAACAAGGTTTCACTGACAATACGCTGCACAGCAGGTGAACGCATCCCCGTGGAGCGGGTAACATTTACACCTTTTTTAAGGCGAAACACGGGAGAGGAAATTAGCGTCTGCGATACAGCAAGACATTGGGGGCAAAAATGAATTATGTCATTGCATCAGTGGGGGCAGGAGAAGACAGGCAGGGGAAAATGAGCACATTAGAGCTGTGTAATTAGACAAATGAAAGAACCGAGTATCATGAAACAGACTTGATTGAAGTAATAAATCATGCCAATGTGCGTACAGACAGTACTTCTCAGAGTACAAAATGTCTGAAACCACTTGGTCCTTCCTCTGTATGTATTAACTTGACCGAGAAGGGTCGGCAGAGGCCATTCTTGGCTAATGCATCTTGCTCACAAAGATGATGAGAGTAAGAAACCTTGAGACTCACACGGTCAGGAATCAGTTTCTGCCCCCATCCTCCAGCACACTGTTGCTGGTGTGGGAGAAAGAAAAAAAACAAAAACAAAAAAAAAAACACATGCTCACATTTTTTTTGTGCGAATTCTCACACACATACACTGTGAGAAAGATAGTGGGAAAGGGGTGAAGAGTGAGGGGGCACACTGTTGCACGTATAGCCCCCTTTAACGAGTGTGTATCTTTTGTGTGTCTGTCTGCAGGGATTGGCTTCTGTCTTCATGTGGGCGAGCGGGTGTGAATCTACATACTGGCAGCAGGGGAATAGAAACAGAAAAAAAGGGGGGATGAACTGGTGGAGGAGGGGTGGATCTCCACCAATTAAGACTGTACTGGGGGTCTTTCTGCAAGGAATCTATAATTGGATGCATGACGGTTCATGTTTGAGACCAACTGTGAGCGTGCACGTACATGTGTGTGTGTGCGCGCACAACCTGTGTTTGCGCGGAGAAGAGGAGATTCTTGATGGATGGAGGAAGAGTGAGAGTAGAGGAGAGCACAAGAGAGAGAAAGATGTATGCGTATGATAAGCAAAGCTGACATCAGGACCCCAATTAGAGGCCAGCGTGGTGGAGCGGCTACTGGTGGAGTGAGAGAGCGGTGAAGAGAATGAGTGCGTGAGAGTAATTAAGAAACCGTGTCCAGAACCTTGTTGTATGTTCTCAGGAGTTTGACTGTGTGTGTATGTTGGCAACACCTGTAGCATGTGAATGATGGCGAGAGACCAGGGCATTGGCACACAGGAAAATGTAAAAAAAAACAAAAAAAAAAAACAAATTGACTATTCAACATGAATGAATGAGAAATGGGAAGGACAGAAGGAAGCGTGGGAATCCAGAAAAGAAGAAGGAATACAATGGTGAACACGCTTCAGTGCCCTGCTATCTGTTCTTCCATTTATTCACTGAAAAGGTACATGGTAAATTAATTCTTCCTTACAGACCCCCATAGGTATAGATTAAATGAGTCGTACACTTTTGGTAATTAGAGCTGGATAAAATTAGCACTGGAGCAATTAAACCAATCAATCAATTAGAAAAGCACGTTGATTAACAGGTGACTGATTATGGGATTAAAAGCACAAATACCAGTCACTCTCTGGTGTGAGGATTTGCTACTTCATGCAAACTTTTTAAATCTTAGTGAAAAGATTTTTTTTAGGGGGAAGACGGTTTAAAAGAAATAGAATAGATAATAGAAAATTATTGTTTACAGCGCTAGATTGAATATTGTTTCGGTTGCATCCTACATGCTAGACTGTGATGGGTTTTATTCAAAATGTTTCAGTATATTTGGTACCAATACCAAAACAATGCTTCATTTGATACTTTTCTTTGAGAAAGAAGGAGCTTTCATTTGTTTAACAAAAGAAATAAAGCAGATATTGTCTGAACAAAAGCAGCTATATCAGATTTTTATCTAAATAAAGCACAGTGTTTAAAGGTACTCAGAGCTAAAGACATTTCTGTTGTTGAAATTCTGGTTTCAGGTTTGATAGCCAGCCAGGAGAAATGAAAGACTTTGACTCTGCACTCCTCCAATTTGTACTTTTGGTTCTCTAATAATCGGCTGTGTTGTGATGTTGGAGTCAACTGGCTCGGCAGTGGGGAAAGGTTCTTTGTGTAATGTACAGGAACCAATGCTTGATTGCTTGTGCTTAGATGTGATAATAAGAGCATTGCGGTGAGCAGACTTCTGTTTTATAGTATTATTTATCAGCATGAAGCATCAAACTGACAGGTGCTGATATGACACAGTTTAAATTGGCTTCTGTAGTTGTTCGTATATGTCTCAGCTTATTTCAAACATTAATACCCAACTATAAGTCAAGACTTTTAATGGTGCTGGTTCAATTAAAATGTCTATATGCAATGTCATCATCCATACCTTTGTGTTTTAGCTCAGTGCTATTCCTTCCATCACAGTCATATCTGTCTGTCTCTGCTGTTTATTGCAGCCCATCTTAACTGCCTTCTGTTTTATTGACAGTCCATTAAGCCCCTGCCCAGGATGACGCTCTATCACTTTATGGGCTTGTGTACACTCGCATGATGAAGAAATGCTCATTAAGAAAAGCCAGAGAGGGAGGAGGGGAACAGTTTGGTGCATGTGTGTCTGTGTGTGTGTGTGTGTGTGTCAAGAAGTAAGACAAAGAAGGAGTGTAACAAAATGTAGAAAGAGACAGAAATACAAACCGAGGTGAAGTCACACATGTGGAGAAAAAGACAGAAAGAAAGACAGAGACTCAATGTGAGACTACAATGTGACTTGGCTGCCATTCATCTGACCAATTTCCCTCCACAGTTCTCAGCACTTAACCCTACTGAGAATATAAACTGCACGTGCGCACACACACATACACATACACAAAAACCTTTTGGTTATTTGAATTAATAAGCCCCAACACAAGCTATGGACAGTCTGACAGAGAAAATGGTCCAATTACTTGTATCACACAGTGCGTTTAGAGCTCTGGAGGTTCTGTGAGTCTGAGGGTGATTGGAGGGAAAAGACTGGAATTCAATCATTTCAGTCATATCCTTCATACACAGCTGCTTTGTCTGCATTTAGTGCTTCTGTGCGACAGCGATTTTCAATCAGAAGCCATGACAAAAGACGAGTGGTATACGTTCAATAGCGGCATTCACATGCCACTGCACTGTGTTTGTAGCAGAGAATGTATGTCAATAACACACTGTACCAAGCCAGGAAAGTAGGCATGCTAGCACATTTGATGGCATCTTTAAAGCAGGAAGTACACTAACAGCCCCAAAATAAACCACACATGTTGTGAAGGAACACACACACGCACACACACTCACACACCGACACTGAAACTGAACCCAGGCGGAGAGAAGCTGAGCGTGAGACTCTCTGACCTGAGACACTGAATAAACCTGTTTCTCTCCTGTGTATCCTCCTTTTCATAAAGCCTCCGTCTCCCTTTTGACTTTCCCTTCCCTCTGCCACCTTTCCATTTCAAGACAACTATAATATTCTGACTGTCGATACCGCTCAGTGTAAACACCTCACTTGCTCTTCCCACTTCACTTTCAGCCACATCCTCAAATGTTATTTCAACTTTCTCTGCAGCTCCCTTTTCCTCCTTCTCTACCATAATTATCCCTCTATCTTGCCTTCTTTGCAATTGCTTTTTGCTTCCAACCTCTATTTACATGAATAAATAAAGACGTGTCAATAAAAGAGCTCTCTCTCTCTCTGTGAGCAGGAACAGCCTCGAAGGCAGAGGCCTACTCTCTTTTGTCAACAGCATCAAGCAGACTCAAGGTTTGTTTTGTTTTGCAGTGCTTCAACATATGGGCACATGAATCAAAGCACCATATAAGTTGACACCTGTTTCCTCCACCTCCCTCATCTCCATCTGTTCTGGTCGGTTACAGTACAAACGAAGAAATGTACTGGAACATCACGCGTTGAAAGGGAAAGACCGCTCTCCACTCACCTCTCTGCACCAGCATGGTGACCTCGCTGCCTTTGGGACACTTGCTGAGCAGGTCGACCACCTGGTTGTGAGACATGCTCTGCACGTTTCTCTTGTTCACTTCCACGATAATGTCCCCCTCCTTGAGGCCGCGGCAGCGAGGGTAGTCCACGATCTGCTTCACCCTCTGCCCCCCGCCCCCGGGGCTGTCGGCGATGGTGAAGCCGAAACCCTTGTCTCCTTTCTCCATGTGTACAGTGATGAGCTCTGGTTGCGTGGCGATGGACGAGGCCAGGGTGACCACGTCGCTGGGGTAGCCGTGCTGGGAAGAGGTATCGGAGGCCACCTCGGCGGAGGGGCTGTGAGGTCGGGGGAGGCCGTTGAGGGGAGCCCCGCCGTTGGTGGAGCTGCTGTTGTTCTGACTGCCGTGGCTGGGCGGCGATTCGTAGCTGTTGGGCACTTCCTGGCCGTTGACGATGATGGGCTCTTTGTTATCGAGGATAGCCACTGAGGTAACCAGGCTGGTGTTGGGGTCGTCGGGGTCAAAGGGCAGTGGATAGCCACGGCACAGTTCCAAGTTGACCATGGAGCCAATGGGAATGGACTGGAAGATCTTCACAACTTGGGCGTGGGTGTAGCCGAGCACACAGGTGTCGTTGACGCTCACGATCACATCACCTTGGAGTCGGAGAGGAAGGGGAAGTTAGTTTCATTTAGGGTTGTTCGGTATACCGGTACTAGAGTGGTACCGGGGTACTGACGCATTTAAAACGGTACCATACTGCGCTTAGATGGGACCGGTACTTTCATTTTGCGGCGCCGGCAGCGGTGACGTCGCGGCGTGAAGTCGCCTCATTGTAATTTGAGCCGCAGCGAGCGAGTGAGCGAGCCACAAACGAAGCAAGGTGCTTTTTTTATTACTGTTACAGCGCCACCTGTCCATGTGCCTGTGTTGTGTGTGTGTGCGAGCGCTGCGCGCGAGAGAGAGACGGCCGCCACAGACTCGTTAATTAATGCAAACACTGCTGGTTAATAAGTTTTGTTTTTACCGCGCACCACCACTGGCATGCATAGTCTCTCTCTCTCTCTCTCTCTCTCTGTCTGTGAGTGAGTGAACACAGCGAAGGAGCGCTACGCAGAGATGAATTAACGGAACGATATTGCGCTGGTGATGGGGGGGGGGCAGAATCAATTTGGTCTACGTATGGGAAACAATAGGTGTGTGTGTTTGAGTAACATGAACGTTTGTGTTTCATTCTATAAACTACTGATAACAATTTCTCCCAAAAATTACAACTGGTCAAAATAACAAAAAAGGATGCAGTGTTTTCAGACCTCATGCAAAGAAAACAAGTTGATATTCAGACCACTAATGTTTCAATTTAGGAAGAGTTTATTAATATAGATGGAATTTTAATCCTGCAGCAGCAGTGACTGTTTACTGATTTACTGATTATTTACTGATGCATAGGTTATAGTTCTAAGATTTTCTATTAAAATAAAGCCAATAATGACATTTTTGTGTTCTCTTTTTATTTGGAAAAGTACCGAAAAGTATCGAAAAGTATCGAAAAACATGTTGGTACCGATACCGGTACCAAAATGTTGGTATCGTGACAACACTAGTTTCATTTTGTTTAGTGAAGCATTCATCTGGGAACTCAAATTAAATCAGTATTGCTTCTTTGCAAACTTCAATACATTGCAGTACACCAACCTGTCTCCATCTTGCCATCAAGGGCAGCAGGTCCATCTAGCACCAGGCTCTTGATCTGCAGGAACTCGTCCGGCTCGTCACCTCCAACGACGGTGAACCCGAATCCCCGGCGACTCTTTTTCAGCTTGGTATTGATGAAGGTTCCCTTCAGCTCGGATCGGTTCCGAGTGAAGAAAGGCTTTCCTCCTGCACACACATACACACAGACAGACGATTCAATTTAAACCAATCTGATTCAACAATGTGGATACTGCCTGATGTTTACTGTGACTGTTGTTTGATTGCTTTAAAGTGCCTGGAGACAAACGCGCTGTCAAAAGAAGCCTGAACGGTGGACATCAAGACTCCAAAAATAGCTTGGACAATTTCCTGTCACCGTGAACCAACACTGGGTGTTCAATCTTTTTCACTTAAAAAGGTGAAGTTGAATTTAAAGATGACAAAGGCGCAGAGTTATATGTTAGAACATCAAATACCTGTGACATCCCTGTAATACATGGAGGTCATATGACAAGTGTATTCACACAAGACAGGGCTCTGCCTTGATAAATGGATACTGAAAGCAAGACGTCTGTTTTATTCAACTGTGGCTGTGAGGATTTAATTACCACAGAAACATCCATGAAGCACATTTCACACCGGTCTTAAGTCATGAGAACTGCTCAAACAGTGCAATCTAAACCCAATTACTCAGTCTTCCCCTCTTTCTTCTTGCCTTCCCTACCTCATTATGTGGCATTAAGAATAAAAGGAAGAAAGATATGAGATGGTATGGGTCTAAATCAAAAAGTGAAGTGAGGTGTTCACAGTTCAGAATGAGAGAAAGAAGGAGCAGCGGTCGAACGCAGGAAAAGACTTGAGCTCTAAATGTCTATTAATAGACAAAATTTCACACAAATGAATGAGAAGACGTCGGCGTCGGAGTGACAGTGAAGGCACCACAGAGGAATCGGCGTTTAGTGACCTGCAGAGCCACATTAGGTTATGGCAGGGCTACAGCTTATGTGTTCAATGAAAAATGCATTACCGTTGGGCTCAGTTGGTGTCCTTGTGTTTGTGGTGTGTGTGTGCGCGTGCGTGTGTGTGTACGTGACAGTGTGTGTTCATGTGCAATGCCTTTGAATAGCATTTTTCAGAACGGGGCGAGATGTAACAGAACTGCAAGCTGAGATGGCGGCTCTATCCACACGGGATCCGGAGATGTAAGAACAGACCAGGAAGCAGGAGAAACATGAAAGCAAGGAGTGAGATAAAGAGATTTCAAATGACGCCGTTCTCTGGAGGAATGTCAAGGCCTAGGACGGCACAGAGCGGTGACGTCAGCCAGGGGGTAGGAGGCAGAAAGAGACAAGTGCGAGAAATATGGAAAGACAGAAAAGATGGACGGAAACAAATAGCCGAACCAAAGCAGACGGTGGCGGGACACGAGACAAAAGCCGGCACGACGGCCAACGTGAGCAATAAAATAAAGAGATCGATGGGGGAAAAGGGAAAAGGCGACTGACTGAGCAGCGAGGGAGAGTTAGAGAGGGAGGCAGGGTGAGGCAGTTAATTCTTTGCCGTGGCAGTGCTAATTAGACAAGCTGCTAGTGGGAGGCTGGTATAAAAGGCGCTGGCAACCAGGAGAAAGAAAGAAACACACTCACACACACACACACTCACATATACACACAATGGCTAGACACTGTGTCTGTAGGTGTGTGTGTTGCTAAATGATGGGTGAAATCAGGCCATTATTTGATCTTAGAACTGAAACAACATAACCAGAGGTTCCATGAGAGTCAACATGTGGCCACAGTAAACACAGATGGTGCACATGTATAAAATAAGAGTTACATTCACTGTCCTCAGAAAAAAGACAAACATTGCCTTGAGTGCCGTCTTAGAGAACATGTAGTCTACTGTACATAATGAAAGAGGTGGATTTTATTTGACTCATTAAGAATATATGATGAAACTTATAGAGGGAGCTGCTTTTAGTGTCAATACATGACTGCTCCTCCGTCATGAAAACTCAAACATGGCCTGAGGCAACAGCTCTGGAAAGCAAACCACACTGTACCAGCTGAATTTGATTAAACTCATAATAAGTTCCCCTGGGTAACACAACTGAAAATCAATGAGTTTAATGTTTTCATTAGGTTTCAGACTTAAATTGTATAGATGAGAACTTACGTTTCTGTCCCATCGCATTGGGCACTGGGGGTCCTGTCTGAGGGTCCCTGTAGGTTTCCTGGTGGTTGGCAGCGTAACTGGCCAGAGGAGCCCCGGCCAATGTTGAATCCTCGATCCATTCTGCAACAGCAAGAGGCACATGTTCTCTAGATGGGGTCAAGACAGGTGCGCAGCTGCCGCACTTGTGGAAGAAATCGGGTCTAAAGGTTTGGGAAGCATGTGTGTGTTGGGGACAATTCCAGTTTGCTGCCTCCATATGAAGCCAGAGGAAGTGGTGATGTAAGACGGGCAAAACCTTTCCTGCTCTGGCATCTGTCTGATATAGCCTACCGTAGGCTACAGTTACAAAAAACTTCTGACAGAGCAACAAGTGAAAATGGTTCATTAAGTCCAACTACCCAGAGATCTCATGAAACCAACATCACAGTTTCAGATCTCCCTACTGAGTAATGATGAGATCATAGGAAAGCGCAGGCTGAATGCGTCACAAAGTAACTCTCTGAAGCTTTTAACACAGTTTCACTGAGTTGAAAATAAACTTAAAGTATTCTGAAAATACAATATAATGGCTACCTTCTTTGATTAATCACCTTGTTACAGCATCATGGCACCGATCAGGCTACAGCCTTCATTAATATTCTAAACAGTAAGATGAAATCAATACAGAGGTAAAAAAAAATGGATAAAAACCCTGCTTGAAGGTATTGAGTTTTCTTTTCTTTTTTTTTTTTGAAGAGAGATTGAGCTTTCAGACGGGAGTAAAGTCAGCAGGTAATCGAGTGGAATCGAATGATTTCTGCTGAATGAGCACAAGGTAGAGCGTGATAGGAGAGTCCCCCTGTAGGCTGGCCTGCATTTACAATTAATCTCTCTGCAGGGCGTCCTGTGAATGCATAAGGTTCAAGACAGGAAGGAGAGGGAACTTAAGGTTACCTATTAGTTGGGCACTGGCAGCTTTGCGAGCAGAAGTCCTCTTGAAAAACGCTACCTAATATTCATTTTAGTACTGGCACCACTTTGGGCTTTATTAAGTCACACAAATTAAGAAGCGGACACTCTTAAGCAGGCGGATCATTTTCATTCGAAGCCAAACTTACCTGTCGTCTCCTTGAGGGGAAAAAAAGGCTATTAAGTTATTACCACCAACAAATATCTGAAGGCAACACAGAAAACAGAAATTAACTTCAAAAAGGCTGCGCGGTGCAGCCGCAAATAATAGTTATGCCTTTATGGAAGGGCACTTAGCAAATCATAAGGCAGTAGCAGGCAACATCAAGTACTTCTGTAGCAATAATTGGAATAAAGACAGACACAATCTCCCAGACACATACGGACACATACGAGTCAGTCACACACATGAATAGAAAGAAAGGAAATGACGCCCTTGGTGGGGGCTTGTGAACGAACCTCGGATGTAGCGCTCACCTTCGGGTGGCTGCTGGCTTTGGGGCTGAGGCTGCTGAGGCTGCTGCTGCTCCAGCTGCCTGCGCCTCTTAGCCTCCAGCACTGGATTCTCATACTGGGTCTTCCTGTTGATATGACTGCGGGACGGGGTGAAAGGAGGGATGCAATGGATGGAAGGTAGTGAACGAATGACAGAGGAGGAAGGATAATAGGGAACACGGAAAATAAGCGTAGAAAACAGGGTGTCGGACAAGAAGTAAACATCGGCAGGAGAGGGAAAGCCCAACGGGGAGGGAAGACAGACACAGAGGAGAGGAGAGGAGAATAGAGAGAGAGAGAGAGAGATTGGGTCAGAACAGGGAGGGGAGACATAACGATAAGCTTTGATTAGTGGCACAATACACATGCATCCATCCGCACAAACACCGGCGCTCCTGTCTCAGACGTGCGTGACACAATCACACCCACAAATCACATCAAATAAATCCTATTAAAACAATGGTTTAATTCAAGGAAACTACAAACACCTTTCACATCTCACACCAACCCTGGGATGTTTCCCACTAACCTGCCAGCTCCCAAATAATTACTCCTGAAAGCGCCACATTATATGGCAAATTAAGGAAATGGTGAATAATGTATATTAGAAAAATTATTGCAGACACAAAGAGTAAAAAAAAAATAGAAATGTCAAAGGCTTGAGCCTGCAGGTGCTGCTTTGAACAGCGTCTAAAATGCATGAAATATTATTCATATTAATGCCGGGGCCCAGGTTCTCACACAAGATGAGAGGCACACACACATACACACATACACATATACACAAACACACTCTGCAATGTTTTCCCAAAACGACACACACACAAAATGGCCTACATTTTCCAGTCTACAAAGGACCAGAATAGCTGAGGTGAAATCTGGCTGTGACGTCACACAGCAAAGCAGTGAGTGTACACACATTAGAGCTGCTCCTATTTACACAGAGGTCAAGAGTTTGTTTTGTTAGACCAAAAAAAATGTGTGAAAGAATCTCTATTTACGTGCATGGAGACAAACGCAAGCCTGGGTGCATGTGCAATTTGCATAATGAGTCTTCGTGTGATGTACAGAGTGAAGCACTTACTCAACATAGTAGACCCCATACACTGGATCATCTATTTTCTCCCATCCAGGTGGAAGTTCTGGAAAAAACAAAGAAAAAACAAAGAGAGAGACAGAGTGAGACAGCAGAAACAAGAAGAGCTCAAGGCTGTGACGTTGTCGGAGGCCGTGTATTGAGCCATTAGTGGCAAGGCCAGTGGAGACCTTTTGCCTCTCCATTGTGTTTGCCTGTCAGTCAGTCTCCAGGGCCGGAGTGACTCAACACCTTCACAGGCTGTCTGGCTGCTGCTGCCCCCTCCGTCCCCTCACACTGCTGACATTTCCCACACATCAGATAGGAACAGAGCAAGACCCCCTTGGGCTGAGATGGATGGATGAATGGAGGGATGGATAGATGAAAGGAGGTGGGAGAAAGGAGTGATGGGGAGGGGTCAGAGAGCTGGAAGGACAGAAAGTAAGAAGAAGGGGGGGAAAGCACAGAGGGAGGGACAGGTGGAGGTGAGGAGAAGACACAGGGGGAGGGAAGAAGGATGAATTCAGGCTTTATAACCTTTGTAAAAAAAAAAAAAAAACCCCACACATGTGTCTGCTTGGACTGAAGGGACTTGACAGTGAATATGACTGGATGAGTTTCTTTTGCATATTGAAATATGACCTTTTTTGCCTTTCCAGTCAACAACATTATAACAAAGACAAACATTTTAGATTAATTCAATGGCCAGATTAGTGAAAGGATATCCATCCTTGGTTTAACACAAGGCCCTGGGAACTCTGTGAGCTTTAAATTAGTGTCCTTCATTTTTGTTTCACAAGTAACCATGGTTTTTATGTGGATTTCCCTGACTTCACCCGTTCTACCTCCTGTTTAATAGCTTGCACCCTGGCTTGAATGAAATCCAGCGTCACATGTGGAGGTGGCATTGAGTGCTGCAGCTGCTTACCCACAATGAGCATGACACGTTTACATAAAGTTTAAGTGAGTTTCATGGTAATCAAGATTGATTAGGGAAAGATGTGAATATGATAAGGACCACTTCAACGCTGTAATTGCCCGATGGTGCAGTCTAGCTGCGTTTCTACCCTGTTTGCCAGAGAGCACCACACCATTGTCTCCAACGTGGCCTTCTCATTTGGTTCTATAGCCTGATTACAGCAGCATTGATTATTGGCTGGCCTCCACATAGATAATGTCAGTAGCTTCTAATTGGCCACAAACGCAAATTGTCCAGTAATCCTCTCCTGTGATGTATACGTTTTACATATTATTACCCTCGGCCAATTATGCCTCGCCCTTTACGCGAGTGGATGGTAATTACAATCATCCAACTTGGAGAGCCTCCCTGCTCTAATGAGGAGGGTCCTTGGTTGGAGTGGAGTCAGCAGTGGATGCTATAAAAATGCACGATGGGGATGTTTAAATTATCTGTAGGCGACACTCACCATACTACAGCTTGGACTGTGGATGACAGTCAGCTGTATTGTCATGCCAGCTGGGGCTTTAAAGTGATTTAAGGTGACAAAGGTTGATTCTGCTTGTGAGCAACGCAAGCTGCTTTTATTCCATAATCTTCACCTGTTAAAATGTGGCTTAGTACAAAAAGCATATGCAGCAGAAAAAAAGGCAGAGCAAGGTTACAGCACTGTGTGTTGTACAGGGTGAACCCCACAAAGCAGGCGTGGTGAATTATCATTCAGATGTTTTGAACTGGAACGTTAAATGGAATGTGGTCCCGCCTCGCCTTGCGCAAAATTTTAATCACCCACTTGATTTCACACTGCACTAGCTCCACTCCTGGAGGAGGCACCTGTGTGCGTGTGTTTGTTTGTCTATGTTTGTGTGTGAGAGAGAGAGAGAGAAAAAGCCAGAGCGTGCAATCGTGCAACCAATCTTAACAGCATGGTATACATTTCAGGGTATGGAAATGCAAATGAGAAAGACAAAGGGAGAGAAATCTGCTGCTCATTAAACAGCGTTTTCTTCCCATCCCGTCGCCCTCCTCTCTCACCTTCCACCATGTATTGTGCTTTTGAGGCGAAGTCAAGCGTGATGAATTACACGTTTAACTGTTTGCATCTCATTCTCCTGATACAGTGCTGTGATTGATTTCTCTGGAGTAGGCATGTGCTACAGAGGGGGACTGCATATGTATGCGTGTGCGTGTGTGTGTGTGTGCTGGTGTTCATAAAATGCCTGAGTCTGCTCCTCCTCTGAGAGCTGAAGTTAATTGCGCTTCTTTGCCCACCTGTATTGGATTTTGCTGATCAATAATTATTGAGCGTGTTCATCCAGTCGAGGGCTGTCTTATGGACAGGGGACTCGTCTGATCTGATGATTATAACATGGCAGCCGTTTAAGATGCTTAACAGTGGCAGCCTGAAAGATACTGGCTCCTTTCTCTCTTCCATTTGTATTCCTGTTTCCTGAAAAAACATCTGTTGTCACCTGCTGGTGAAAAAAAGTGAGAATGGGGCTAAAAGCGAAATGATTTGTGTTTGACACCTTCCACTTCACGTTAGACCCCATGTTGATAGAAAGAATATTGATTAATGCAGCTTTAGCAGCTGATGAAAATACAAGCTCATTTCTGGGAAATAAACAGAATGCCCTAATTTGAGATAATCCCTACACCGGGCTCTAATGAAAATCTTTCCAATCCCATTTACGAATCTGAAAATAATTACCTATTAAGCTAACACAAGCCTTTTTAGAGAGGTGTCATCCTCTGCCATGACAATAGCAATATGCAGTTAGTGTCATTCCATTTTTTTTTTTTAATATGATGAGTGCACAATACAAAATTAGCGCACTTCTTCCTTTCATCCCTGCATTTCTAAGTTTTTCAGGTCAAGTCAAAACAGGTTCATCATAAAGAGCCGAGACAATCATTAATCACTTATCTCCTCTGATGGAATGACATCATTCATTACCAGTGCGTAACGGTGCTCGGCCCAGCCTCCAGACACCATTTATCCCGCACAAGTGGGCCGCGCTGCTGTGTCTGATAGGCTGGTTAGTGTGGCTGATGGGCCTCAGTGAGAGAAGGGCCTGTCGCTGTCTGGCTCAGACGCCCATTAGGAAATCATCATTAATACCATCTTCTCCCAATCAGCTATTGTCTCTTATGTACGAAAGGACAGTTTACTAGGACTGTATGTGTGTGTGTGTGTGTGTGTGTGTTTGGCTAGAAGCATGTGGGCGAGTTGACAGTTGTGTGTCACATTAAGTGTGTGTTTGTCAAAGCCACACACTGAGGGCAGGTTAGATAAAGGTTAAATCTGTCTGAACGCATAATATCTCATTTCCAGATGATTAGAGTCATTGTCAAAGTCACCTCTCACCAACTGTCAGTGGCTCTGTGTGAGTCACTAGCGCTAGCATTGTGCATTTGATTATGTAGATTTGCAGTATTAACTGTGGTCACTCCATTATCTCCACTGACCCAGTTCAACCTCTTTAAATTCAGCTCAAACTGTCTGAATTTCAGCCGTGTTTTAGATGCGTGTAAACCAAGGTGACACTGGCCTGACTCACCACATGTAGGCTGTGGATATAAGCCTGACACTGGGCCATCTATTCCAGCTGTTCTCTTCTATTTCCCCTTTTCCTCTGCCTGTTACCTGCTGCCTCTGATTATACTGGAACACATTGTTTGTCCTCCCTTTCTAACGCTAACTTATTTCTGTCCTGCTTGTGACTATTATTGATTTGTTTGTTAAAGTACTCAGTGGGAACTGTTGTCAAAAAAAGTGCCATATGAATAAAGTCATTATTGTATTGTTGTTGTCAATGTCATTTTCAAAAATTCCATTTTGCTGAAAGAAACGTCACCAAGCTGTCAACCTACACACTGTAAAATGCAATCACTCAATCGACATTATGTCTTTGCATTTTTGTGGTGTTTTGATGACAGTGCTCAATGCTCATTTTCCAACACAAAGAGGTCCCACAAAAAACATTTGCATGATGCAGAGACAGATTTGGCGATGCAAGACTACAGTGACAGTGGTGGTAGGATGACATGATGGATGATGGGTTGACAGAAATGTGTCAGAAAAAAGGGGAGCAAAGACATGGTGCCTACCTAGGTCATTATCCAGCTCTTCTGTGTGGACCCCTTCTGCTCAGTGGGATGGACACCGCCGCCCCACAGGATTGTTGTGGAAAGGGAAAGAGAGGAGGGAAGAAAGGTGCACAACAGTGAGTCAGTTAGATGCATTAACTACATGTGACCACTGGGTGGCAAGAGTTCATCAGAGCCGGAGCCTCAGCTTCATGACACAAAACCATGGTTACAGAAATCTCAAGGTACATTTCTACCACATTACAAGATCTCTGCGGTTTGAGGCAGCAATAGATATATAGATATAGAACTGCTGCAGCATTTTGTCCAACCTGAATGATGGAAACATCAGTCACCATTTATCAACTTTTAAATAAGTGTTCAAGCCGTATGCTTCATTAAAATAGATTATCAGTGTCGGTCAGGGTGGGAGTTAATGGTCAGACCTGGGTGATGCAGTCAGAGCTGTGGAACATGTTGCTGTGACCAACAGCTGAGAGAAGGTGTGTAGCAGAGCAGTGCCACCCCCTTCACTGCTCTCTGTTTTCTATGGCCCAACACTGACACCTTAGGGCTGCTGAGGGAACCACCACTCGGGCATAAAATTATGAGATTGTTTCAAATTTTCAACTTTGAGAAACAACTGAGGCCAGGATGTATTTGGTTTTCACCTGCCCAACATTTCATATTATTCAGTATTTTTCCAAAGCAGCTGGTTCACTTGTATCTAAAAACTATGACGGGGTGGAGTTGAAAGCCAGTGACACAACTGAAACCTTTTGGTCATCTGCAAGTGTTGTGTCTTGAATTGTCTTTTTAAAATAAAATAGCTAAGAAACTATGGACATCAACATTTGAGGAAAACAAAACTCTAACTCATGTGCATCATTCCTCATCATTCACACTCTCACGGGGGCATACCGTCATCTTCACATTCTTCCAGGGGTTTCTGAGGCTTGTCCAGGCACCGAGGGTCTATCCACGAGGTGGTTTTTGTATTGTGGCTAAACAGAACAAGAAAGATAAAATTACCTGGAGGTAACAGCAATACTGGGAAAGTGCGTTTGGTCAAGATGTGTGGTCAATTTACAAAATTCACAAATCGTCTTATTGTATATAAATACAACATCCAAAGAAACATAGAAAGGACAGGAATCCAATTGTAAAGTTGTAAACCACTGAACCTGAACTATTCTTAAACAGCCTTCATAAATGTTTTTAAACACTAAGAACCCACTTCAAACGAGTTACAATACCCATAAGTAACATTTCATCACTATACAATCTAACTAGGTCACTCTAAGCTGTTCTTCTTAAACTTAATATCCTTAAGAATAAATGATCCCAAATCTTTTTTCAAACTCACTTCCATGCCTGAAACAATAGTAGCTACATGAGTCAGATGGTTTATACATCATGATGACACAGACAAAGATTTGTGACAAAGATTTCTTCATGCCTTTGAAAAATATGTAACTTCTACAGAGAAATGCTTTGTTTTTACGCTTCATGTATATAATCATATAAAATATGACTGGATTTTTGGAAAATACTAGCTTGAATAAAACAGTTTTTTAAATGAAAGTGTGTGTTTATCAGTTTAGGATACAAGTGTTGGTATAAATGAATGAACCTGTGTAGAATACAACACCTTTTGACCTTTTCAGTGAGGCTATTTGTCACATTTATACAGACTATTTTCCGTTACTCACTCTATAAAGTAGACCTCTCCGTTCTCGGTGTAGGCCATCTCCCAGTTGTCAGGCAGAGGTCCCAGCGGGTCCTCTGGGGGAGGATGGCTCAGGTGAGAGTGTGTCTGCTGTGTGCTCTCCGTGGTGACCGGTGGTGAGGGGGTCGTCCCAGCGTAGGACGGGTCACTCTGGTGGGGGGCGAAGGGTCGCACCGAGTGATGAATCTCGTCTAATTCACTTGAGTCTCCTGGGGGGATTGAAAACAAACACGGCCTGGTGTTAGGAACACTAAGCTAACAGGAGGCTGGTGATGCGTTCAGGGACAGAAAGAAGCTGTGACAATTTTAATTTTTTTTAAACAAAAGGTGCTAACCAAAGATGTCGACTAAAAATGGCTTTTGCAGAAACAAATGCTTCCTCTCTCTTTTTAGTGTACTAACCAGTTTGCTAATACTAAGGATCAATCTGATTCAGATTATCTGAATACTTCCATTCAAGAGTTTTTCAGACAGCCTCATGCACTGCAGGTCAAAATATTTCCATGTAGTTTTTGAACAAAACAGTCACACAACTACAGAGTAAATTCATTTACCCTCCACAACGTCTTGCAGCTATAGAGACATTTACTTCAGTGAAGGCTGCTGAGTGGGCAGTTCGCACCTACAGCCGTGGCCTATGAGGTGCTAGCAGCTAGCTTCCTGTTATCTCATTTTCACACCCACCCTTGACTGGCACCCTCGCAGCTCTCACAATCACAAATGGCAAATAAACAACTTTTGGTTCCACCTTCTGAAAACACATGGCAGGAACAGCTTCAGGGCTGAGTCAGCCTCCTTACAATACCTACTGACCTACTAGCACACAAGAGGAAATGTGGGAAAAATCAAAAGCGACTAAGTCATTTAATTCTAAGTCATCACAATCAGAGCACTGGTGTCAGCAATTTATCTCTGAACACATTTAAATTAACACAATTGATTGTTTTCTCAAGTTCACAGACACAAATAACCTACCAAATACATATGTGTTCATCATTACAAACAATTTCAGATATGGAGGTTGTGCCGCTTGCAGCCAGATGGCACTATTTTACATTTCAGGACACATGGATACAGGCAGATGTAGTCAATCTCAGAGACCACTTACTCACCAATCAAAGAAGCTCTTGTGCGCTGCAGCCCCTCACCACACCAAAGTGCCCTTTCTCTCTCTCGCTCTCCTCGTCCTTTGTGCTCTTTCTCCTACTTTTTCATTTTCTGAGCTTATCCTCCTTCACAGAAATACCAGCCTCCCTTGCTTCTCCGTCTGGGTCCAATCCTTTTCAGGCTTGCCCACTTTTACCCGCTCACCAGTCACTCCCCCTTTCTCTTTCATTTCCTGCTACCTTGTCTCCACTTCCATCCCCTCCCACTTCATCCATCGCCACTCACATTCTCCTTTTCCTTTCCTTCCAAACAGAACGGCAGAGAAAAACTAAGGTCGCATTCCTGTGTTATACTCCAAGCTAAATAAAACAGCCTGGTTCTCAGGCTGCTGTCGAAGACGGCTCTGCCGGCAGCTGCCTGTGTACTCACTGACTTCAGGTCTGTTTGTTTTAAAGGTGTCTACCACGCCAGCTGAAGGAGTATGCGAGCTGTGGTGCACGTTTCTCAAAACAAGGACTTATCATACAACTACAGCCAGTACGCTGAAGAGCCAGTAAACTAACAATAGGTGGTGTGCAGCTGGTCACATGACAGCTGCTGATGAATTGCAGGCTAAGCCATGGATACATGAAGCGAGCTCGCCTATACACAGAGTTTATTAATGCCAAATGTGGCACTTGGGTTGGGCTGCTGCCTGTGTGAAGCTGCCAAATTTAATTTAGTTTGGGGTATGCTGCCAGCCTTGGGTTGTTCCGGTCTGGTATTTTGTATCCTAATAAATGAAAATTGTGTCTAAATGCATTAGAGACAGATTTTTTTTTTTACACCAGGCCTCAGAACACATTTCAAATGCATCTTAAGTGACCGCTTGTTATTGAATTTCGCCTCCCCACTGGCGGTGTGAAACTACTTAACAAACAAAATGCACGTGTGCTCAAACAAACAACCTGACAACAGGGGTGTGCAGAGCGTTTGTTGCCACAGCTTATCAACAGACTGCAGACAATAATATACGAGGGATCAATTCATATTAGGGTTGCAACAGATTTTCATGGTATGATAACCATCAGAGTGTTTTGCCCCTGTGGCGAAGGAAGTATTCACATCATTTCCTAAGTAAAAACATTAAAACCACATTTTCCAAAGCTTTTTGTTGTGCGTAAATTCTTGCTTTTATGCCAATATTGAATAAAAGTATGAATGGAAAATGCACTTGAAAAATGTCTCCTTTTACTTTTATATATATCACTAGATTTTATTGTTATAGCTGGTAGAAGTTAAGTTATTTTGTGTCTACCTGCAACAGACAACTAATGATATCTTTCACTCTGGACTTATGAAATGTTTAATTTCTTCATTTATTGATTCATAGTTTGGTTTATTAAAATAAATAAATACTGGAAATACTGAGAAAAGCATAATAAGCTCTAAAAAGTTGCCAATTCATCCCTCTGTCTTTCTCCATGGGGTCAGATCAGGGTCAGTGTGTGTCATCGATACAAAAGTAGCTGGAGGCAGCAAAGTGGTCAATTACTTGCATGGCACTTTTATATGTTATGGTAAAAATGTGTCACACACTTTGATCTGCATAACAGAAAGCTTGAGGATGGGCAAACATGTCTGATACTTCCTCATTTGGCAGCCACTTTGCGTACACACTTGTTGCAAACTGCTTATCTCTCCATGAGGACAGCTTTGTGTTCACTTCTGGAATACCTAAAGTGATCCAACTGATCCACTGATAATCAGAGTTTTTCATAGGACAGAACACTCATGCTTCTCTTTGCCATTTTCTCCACTGTGTGCGTGTCTGTGTATATCTGCTCCATTATACTGTAAAACTGCTACAGTGCTGCAACCCTACTTCATATTACACGTTTGACACATTCACACCAACTAATGATGGATTGGTCTGTTAAATATTATTCACATTAATGCAAATGCTCATCACCAGACAGAGCAGTCCTATGTGATATCTTCAGGTTATTTATTTTACCATACTAATTATCTGTAACCAATATTTACATAAATGAATATTCCTGCTATTAACTGTGTCTATATTAAGTTAGGGAACTTGAGAGCTACACATCCTGACTTTAGTGCTTTGTAAAGCTCAAGACCCCAATTTCATTAGACCCAAGAGAGTTCAGTGTGGCACTATAGTACTTCTCAATAAAAGGTTATCTAGACAGCAGCCTCTTTAATATCCAAAACGACAATGGAGACAACCAGTTAGTCTCTCAGTAGATTGACTTTTGCCAATTATTGTCTCTCAAGTTGTCTCCTTGTGATCCAATCATCTAAGATGTACTTCAGTGCAAGGTGTTCATACAGTCTCACTCTTGCTCTTAGAAGTTTGACCCTCCAGGATTTCAGTGTTTTGGGAGAACAAACTCACACTTGCCAACAAATAAAGTTTCTGTTTTCTTCTATTACAGTTTTTAAATAATCTTAAACCACCTAACTGATGACTTTAATTTATAACTAATGTCCTTGTTTTCTGGGATTTGGAGGAACTATCTGTAGAGCATGACTTTAACCCAAATAAAAGATCCATCCACATACTCTGTTTTTCTCTCTCTCTCCCCGCTGCTTGACCCCATGTGCTCGGCACGTACCTGTAAAGCTACTGTTCATGTCAGGGAGGTCCTCGTCGTCCTCCTGCTGCTGCTCTCCAGGCCCTATTCCAGCATTGTGCATGTCATTGTAGGACTTGCTGCGTCTGGGAGTGGAGTGCTGCGAGCCCGGCAGGCTACCGCTGAGCCCGTCTGGCAGTGGGGCATCACCACCGCTACCGCTACGGCTAATCACTTTCCCACCGGGGGGCTGCACCGGCGGCTTGGGCGTCCCATAATAGTTACCTAGGCAACGAAGAAGCAGGCAGGGAGGGGGGGATTAAAAAAATACAGAGAAAAGAAGGGCATTCTAGTAGGAGGACAAGAGAAGAGGGGTCAAAGGGTTGTGTGTGTGTGTGTGTGTGACTGTGAGTATGTGTGTGTGTGTGTTGGTGGGGGTGTAGTTTAGCCTTTGTATGCAAATTTGTCTGTGGGAAAATGTGAATTTGTGAATTTTCATAGAAATTCCACAACAACTCTGTTTTTAACTGATCATAAAGTGATAGATATATTATTCAAATGATATTTCACATAATTTCCCTTTATTATAAAATCAGTTTAGTTATTTTTTTGTGATTAATCAGTGAAAGTTGATACAGTGGATGCCATTTGCCAGTAGGAAGTTTTGTGTACTAGGTAAACAAGGACAGGAGCAGTTTCCATTCCAGTGATTCATAGAATTGTCTGAAGGCATTTTATGAAGCTGCCAAATTATTCTCCAACTAACAATTTCAAAGAGGAGGAGAAATAAAATACTTAAAAAGATACTTTTTCTTTATAAACCAAGTCATTTTCATCCAAACTAAGACAAGGCAAACCTAAAGAGACTGTACCATCAGAGAACCAGAATATAAAGCCAGTATCTAAATGAGACTGAATGCCACAAGCATCCAAAGTATAAAGGCAATGGATAAAAAAAAAACTATGTTTTCCTCCAGGTGGCGAAACTACAATTGAAGGATAAATTGGCAATGTACCTGAAAATTTCAATTTTTAAAATATTCTTTTTATGTCTAACCAGTTGAAATGTTTAGTATGGACCTAAAGTGCCAACATTTAAAGGCCAACACATAATCATATCATTATATTCCTGGACCGAATATAATAGAATTTTACACAGGTTGACTGTCGGTGCATTTGGATGCTGAATAGAATCTTTTAATTGGGAGTTAAGCACATTCGCATGATCTAACAAATGTGGCAAATGCGACTCATTGCCTAAGTTTGCCTGGTTTGCTCTTTGTTTTTTAACTTCCTGCTGGTTTTTGGTGGTTGACAGACAGAGAGGGGTGATAACGCACCACCATGCACCAGTTCACTATGACGCTCGCCTCTGACCCCGTCTTCAAGTTCAGCTGTCAGGAACCTGGCAGCCCGATGTCGTGTCACACAATCAGCCTGTCTGAAGCATGCAGCAACCTTTAGCTCTACTTCCTGACTTCCTGCAAACTGTCAACAATGGAGGTGAGTAAGCTGGCTGCTGATCGTCATCAGTCCGTCGGCTCTGTTTGCGTCTCCTGGCTACGGGAGGGAAATCCATTGTAATGGAAGACTGAATGAGCCGAGCGGACGGAGCAGACACTTCATTAGACATCATCTGTCTGGTGAATGGAGGAGCTACATGGTAGTGTGGTTGTTTACAGTTCTTGCAGTGTGTCACTAATGACTTCGGTTTATCAGGAAAGCGGAGGTGTCGTGTACTGTATGGGGCTCACAGCTTGTTCCGAGTGAGTTTTTGGTTTTGCTGGTGACCGTCTGAGTCAGGAGCAAATTTATATTTAGAAAAAGAACCTTGTTGAGTCTGACGCATGATTTCATTAGATCCAGATCCAGATATAAATATCAAACGTGACTAAAATAACTGATGGGTTAAGAGTGAATGACTGGATAATTTGACAGGCATACATGATTCATGTGTATGTGTGTCAGAGTGACTCATACAAAACATGACAACAAAATGCTAACAGACGATTCCCCAGTTTCTCAGTGAATACATTTTTCATGAAGTTGTTTATATGAGAAACATCCAAAGGTTTTATCATGAACTTCTTAAACTTTCAAACAAATTTCCTTTGTGCCATTCTTCAACTCCTCTCGTCCACTTGATCCAGTTCTTTCCAATATGTTAGCGAGCTAACGGCTCCCTGAGAGGGGAGGTAAACATGTTGCTCTGGGCCATCTGACCTACATTTATGTTGAGGGCAAATAGCAATAGCACACCAAAGAGCAGGAGAACTAGAACAATTTTCCATTTGAGAAAACATACATGTCTTCTCATGTATCCTAGGGGATCGTCCACTGAGACATTAATGCAATAGATTTCGATGTCAATGTAAAGAATGGAGCAGCGGTTGACATTAAAACCTAACTGTGATGGGTGTGTGTTGAGCGCCTGCTGGAGACGGAGCGGGGGGTCTTGGTTTCCTCCTGTCGTGCCTACAGATGCACCTGTACAAGAGTCGTCTGATTGGCCTGGGCAGGGACACGACATGCTGCTTGTTGACAGTGTGCCATGGGTGTGCAACTTGTGTGCTGGCTCAGGTTAAATGCCATTTGTGCCCCCCCTTTACTCCTGTACTGTATTTCCTCCCTAATGTTGAATAATCTCTGATCTGTTTTCACTCACTTTCTATTGTCCGTCCTTGATTTCTCTGTGTCTGAAGTTGTAAAAATGTTTTGAAAGGTGCTACACATGCAAACCTCCACCACACATTTACAGTATACATGTACAATTTTTACACACAACATTGGGTGATTTTCTAATTTACCTTCATACGTTCCGATCTCCAACAGGGTTCCACTCTTCTCCAATTCCAGGAAGTCCTCCACTGAGAGGAAGTTGTAGTCCACGCCACTTACTTCTCCGTCTCGTGGGGCGCGGGTAGTACCTGGACAAACACATGGTAGGAATTAGCAAACTCATTCCACTCCTTGTGCTACATTTGTAAGTGATAAAGATACCAAAAAAAAAAAAAAAACTGTTTACGGCCATTTTTCTTCTTTAAATTACACCTATGACACATGTTCCAGGGTTTACAATAGGACAGGTAATGTACCGTTCTACAGTCTGTTTACACTGCTAATAATAGGTTTTATTGCATGTAAAAATACCATGATAGCAAGAGCATCTCAGAAGGTTTATCACTCTCCTCAGACAGAACACACTGATAGGGAGATGATCCATTGTTGGCTATGATCGTTCCTCACACTGGGGTAGAGTGTGAGGTATCATAGTAGCACTTTAGTGGGATCCTGCCATATGTGTGCGTGCATGTGTGTGTGTGAGTGGGGGGTACGTGAATGTGTGTGGTTTGGCATGTAGCCGGTGAGACTGGAGCACTTATGGCTGTTGACAGTTGGCGTCAGTGGTAAACAGCTTTGTAGCAGAGACAATGGTGAGATGACAACACTGCAAACTGATGCTAAAAGTCATTTCACCTTTTTTTTTTAAATTTATTCTTTTTTTTTTCAAATTTTCTTCATTCCGCCGTCTTTGCCCTCTTCACTGATTTAGTCTTTGCTTTTTTAACTCACAATTTCACACATTTCCCTTGTTGTCTGGCGGTGGTTATGCTCTCTTGCCAGGAATCTCACTCTCTGCTGTTTTTATTATATCCTTCTATGAAAAAAAAAAAAAACTATTCAGTCAGTGGATCAGGCACTGGTTTAGTTTAAGCATCAGTTCCACTGCAGAATATCTTTCTCATCGCTCTTGTTCTGACACACATCCGTGAAATGATGATGACAATGAGGGCTTTCCCTTCCTTCTTCTATCTCTTGATCTATCTGTCCTATCTCCAGTCGGTTGGTAAGCAATAAGCTGGTAAAAATAGATGTGTGGGGATATGGGGAGAGGCTCCCACTGCAGCCACGGCCAGTGACACTGGTGATAAATCACAGATGTGAGGATCCTAACTAAAGCAAGCATACATTACACTCACGTAAGCATATTACATGTAGAGGAATGTGCATGTTGCTACATCCACACTGTGTTTTCATTTTGAAACAGTGTTTTATAACCTCCAGATGACCATTAAAGCTCAGTATCTGATACGATATCCCTCTACACTGACACACCTGAAAACACATATCACATGATCATTCGCTGAGCATGCACATGCCTCTATAAACAGGAAGCAGGTAGTCTCTATTTTGCAGTTGGTTAGTCACAGAAAATACAAGCAAGGCAGTGGTAGGCTGTGATTTATGATGGAGAAGACACAAACAAATAAATACGTTTTAAAATGTAACAGTGTGGATGTTGCCTGAATCTCTGATAACACTGACGCTGCCACTAAACAGCGGGTCAAAGTTTTGTTTGACACATGCCAAGCTACAATGCACTGTAAGCACATCCCAAGGTTTTTAATATTGAATATTGGTCCAAGCCTATTACAGGCTACTGCATGGAGGCACAAAGAAGAGGAAAATCATCCACTAGAATTCATTATTTAGCGCTCATAAACTTCCAAACACTTGTGCATCAAGAGGATATTGATGTCAAGTCGAATCCCTCTCGAGATGTATCAAACAAACTGCATCAGTTCTCTCATTCCCAGGCACCAAGTCTTTTACAGAATGTCAACCTTGGAGAGTCCTCACCCGAGCCCGAGCGTTCAGCCAACTGTCAGTTCACTTTCTACACAAAAGTGTCCATTGATTCAACTCCATTTAGACACTGCTGCTCTTAGAAAACCAAATAGGAAGTGGAATTGTGACCAGTGTTTCAAAAGGGATAGAAAAGCAGAGGCTTGGCTTCGACCCAAGAGACCCGAGACACTGTCATCGCTATAGGCCTAATTAATTCAATACCACCTCCCCACAAAAGCTCCATTGACCAGGCTGTGAAATAGAGTGAGGAGGAAAGACAGGTTGAGAGTTGGGCACAGAGACTAGATTTGGGATTGGAGGAGCCGAACGACACATCTCCGGACGTTGACCTCTAAAATGCAGACGGCAAAGGCAAAGAGTTGCCATAATCCAGCTACTGGTTCATACAATGAAAACTCGGAGATGTGCTGTGAGGGTGTTCGTCTAGTGCTGGCTGCCTCGTGGCTTAACGGCTTTAACATCTTCACCAGCTGAGATGGGTGGGTGGGCGTTAAGAGAAAAAAAAAAACAAAACATCATTAGCATTTCAAGAAGATGATCATGGAAGCGAGGTTTGAGATATTGGCAGGCGTACAGTAGCACTGGGAGCTTGAAGCCGCTTCTGCAGCATCAAAACACACAAGCATACATGCCAACAAAAACACTAGATGTACTGTAGCTTCTAACTGTATAACACACAATAGATGATCCAAGTCTGTGTGTTGAAAAAAACAAAAACATGGTAACAGGAAAATAAATGAGTGATTTCTCCGTTTTCATGCATCATGCCACTGGGTTTTAGCCGTTGCTAGGGACGACCCAGGAAGGCTCGGAAACAGAGAAAGACGTGGGGAAGCCACTGGAAGAAGCGTGTCCTCCGGTGATGACACAGTCCTCTACACTGTCTCATATGGCTTCACAACTCCCTCTTCAATTCCACAACAGAAATATGAGGTAGCAGAGAGGTGTGGCTCAAGGGCCTGCTGCATAAATGATGCATGCGGAGGAAAAATGAGAGAGGGACAAAACAGAAATGGAAAAACATGGAAGAGAGGGACAAACACCAGCACTTTTACATGGTGCGCACTGATCCTGTTCTGATTCAAGGTTTCTTGCAGGGGTGGGGCATTAAACATAGAGACTTACTGAATTGTGTTTGTAATGGTGTGTCATGTTTTTGGATGACTGTTAAACCCAGTTTACTATTCATCATTGACACAGTGCACCGTTTAATTCCTGTGCAGCCCTTTACGTCACGTCAATTTCTCGGTGCCAAAACTCAACTTTCTGTCATGTTGCCATGGCTGCATATTCATATGGTTAGACTGTAAAATGAAGCTGTTATTCAGCACTGCTAAACCTTTATCACCATGGGAGATATTATTCTGTCTTTTCCAAGTCTAACCCATAATTCATTGCAAATATCTGATACATGAAAGACAAAAATATGATCATATACTAAAAAACACCTAAAACATAGAATTCAAACATGGTTGAGGTATTACATTTTGAATAGGCCTACTGAACTGTAAAATATTATATTCAAGACATTCTTCTCCCAAGTATTATCCATGTTTTGGTTTTTTTGTCAGTAAACATCTAAACAACCACAACACTAAATGCTCTTGCTTTGCCTCTGGTTTGTGACTACATGTTGAATACAACTCTGACCAAACTGAAAACTAAAGTCTATGCAGACTTAAACAGCCACGGGCGAATCTACCACGTGTCAGTGAGAGAAATCTCTTACTTCTTCTTATTGACACTACATTTCCCAGCAGCCCTTTCATTAAACTATCAACAATATTGACTAAAAGCATCCAAACTTCAAAAAGATCTGGGGCCGTATTCACAAAGCCTTTTATCTTACCGCTAGGAGTGCTCCTAACTCGCACTAAAAGTTTTTACGTAGGAGTTTTTTCTTAAAAGCTATTCACAAAGCAGCTGAGACCTACTCTTACTAAGGATAAATCACTAAGAGCAAACTAAGAGTGACGCCCCTGGTGACGCCCCGTTGCTATGGATTACGTCAATTCTCGTGCACGAATTCGAGGCGCTCAACACGGTGATTGGTTGTTGAGTGCCGGCGGCGCCCCCCTCCCTCCTCCTCCTCCTCCTCCTCGCCGCCGCCGCTCCGCTACACTTTTTTTTTTTTTTTTTTTGCCGTCAGGTCCGACTGGGCTTTTCAGATTGCTTCGAGTCCAAACCACTCTCTCTGCTGCCAGGTTGGGCTCTGAACTTTCTGACTTTCTCTCTGCCATCTGCATCTTTCTGCTACAGTTTTTGTCGCGTCTCACTTTCTGCAGTTTGACGCTGTGCAAATGCAACTCTATGAGGGTCAGTGCGTCCACTCGCAAAGCAGCCGCTGTTTTTTTTCTTCCCACATTTTAATATTAATTTTTACATTCGTTGACAGCCCTAATATTATATGGTGATCATAATAATGATGAGAAAAGAAAATGCATTACCCACATTTGTGGCCTATAGCAGGATTTGAACCCACACTGACAATAAGTTTAGTTTATTGGGGGAGCAGCCTTATCACGTGAGCTATTACTACTAACATGTGTTTAGCGCACCCACCAACCTTTTAAAAATATTTTTGGCTCACATCAGCACGACTGCATCGCAGCAGTCGCAGTTACCTCGGTCCGACCGTTGTGACGCCTATATTGGACAGTTCGTCACCGTCACTCCTCCCGTTTTATAGCGAAAATGTTGGTGATGACAAAAAAATAAAAAATAAACACCGACAAAAAGACACTTTGGGCATCAACGAGCAAAGGGGCAGGTGCTCCAGCTTCCCCCTCTGCAGCAATTCGCAGTCCTCCATACATTTGCCTGGCTGCAGCCATTTGCGATTCTTTGTGAATAGGTCTTACTGAGTTAGGAGTCCTCACGAGGACTTTTAAGCTCTCCCAGACTTAGGAGCTACTTTTAGGCATAAAATACTTTGTGAATTACTCTTATTTTAAAAAACTAGGAGTCCTAAATTTAAGACTGACACGCCCACTTTTTTTAGGAGTTGCTCCTAAATTCGGCCCTTAGGAGCTACTTTTAACCTTAAGATTCTTTGTGAATACGGCCCCTGAACATTAAGGCAATATTTGGGGAGAGATTTCATTTTTTTCTGAAAACTCACCAATTTTTCCTCAGTGGATGTGAGGGTCTAAAGGCAGAGGATGTTGTTATCATGCCATGTAAAGCCCTTTGAGACAAACTGTTTGTAAAAAAAAAAGGGCTATACAAATAAAATTGCCATATTAAACCACAATATACTGTTATGTGCAGGGGTCTGTGTTATTGTGTCCACTCCCTTCATACAGTACGGTGCAGTAAAATATTCAAAGCTTGTGTTTGCTCTCAGTGTAGCTGCAAATGTTAACTAGCAAGCCAATTAGTCCAATGTTATCTGAGTCTCTATAGAGAGGCAACAGACAGTTGGGAGCCAGAGAGCAGAACTGCTGCTGAACTAAAGGCAAACATTTAGCAGAAACCGCCATGTTTAGAGCATGCTAATGAGCTACATTTGACCACTCAAGGTTTGAAATGCTCTGAGTCAGCAGCCGAAAATTTAGAGCGGTTAGACTTTGACATAACCTTTGGTCCTGTCCCCTCCTCTCCCTCCATCGATCCTCTCATCTGTCCCTTTACACGCTGACACGAGGCGCGGTGTGCTAAGCCACCTTTTCCCTGGGGCAGTCAGTCCGGCAGAGGCTCGACTCAGATGCCAACACTCACGCAGGAGTGTTATGACTCCCTTGTGTGCGTGTGCATGTTTGGCACGCATGCACACTTGGAACGGCCTGTAGTGGTACAAAAGGGTCTGGTAGGAAGCACCTTGTTACAATCAGCAGCTGTTCAACCCCCCCTACTGAGCAGCTCACACGTACATGCGGACACACGGACACACACACACATGCGCGTGCTTGTTTAGTGACAATGGGGAGGAGGTGCATGGCCCCTAATGGCATGGTCTGGGGCTAAACAGGAGCTGTGGGTGAAGGGTAATCACTTAATGGGGCTTTATGCTCACATCTCCCCTGCTACTCCAACACAGTTTCATTACTGTAACAGCGACAGTGGGAGCTCTGTCCAGTCTGCGCTGTGAACCACCAACAGTGACCAGATTAGACACCGACAATGAGGAGAGCAGTTTAAGAGTTCAACACCTCTGCTCTCTATCTACGGTGCGCTCACTCAGCCTGAGTAACCTCATTGTCGTTAGGGCTGCAGTAACGACAACAACAACCACATTAAGGCCGTACCACAAAAGGTCCGTACAGACCACGTTACCACTGTTTCTCCCCCATTGTCTGTGAGTGGAGCTGTCCTGATGTTGTTTATTGTTCAAATGCATCATTAAGCAGCTGATAGTGTCTTTTCTTTGTCCTCTAACACTTCATTGTTCCTGGGTCTGATATCATTTAATTTAACCCATCAGAACCAGCAACACGATGAGAGTTGAGAAGACCACTCTCACACTGACTAGAGCTCTTTGGCATTAAGCAACTTAACATGACTCTAAACTGTTGTGGGTGTTTTCCACCAATTTCCTCCAATCAGGAAGTCCAGTTCCAAGACCGATCAAACATAAAGACAGGCACTGATGCTTTCCGCTGCTCTTGCAAGGTCCAATTACAAGTACACACTTAAGGGGATTTCACCTGGTATGTAAATATTTGCAATCCTGTTAATCCTTAATGGTCAACACAATGCATTGAATACTGTTATTACATTGCACCACAGAAAATGTAGTACACATGAGCAATGTATTTTTTTTGCTTAAACAATAAAGTATAAGGACACCATGCAGGATGTTATTGAGTGAATTCAGCTCATCTTTAAATACTCTCACTGCCTGGAAACCATCCCATATACTGTATACCTCAACAGTCAAGACGTTTAACTTTAGCACCTGGAAATCCAATGTAGTTGAGTGACAACAAACACCTTCAGTTCTCTTAAACTGAGCTCAGCCCATCGCTATTCATGCTCTGACTGGCTTTGTCACTAAAAGAGGTTGTTTGATGAGCTATGTATTTATTGATAAAGAAACCTGATAATAGACTGCTTTGTTTAAATGTTAAAATATTAAAATGTTAAAAATATTGTGCTGAATTATTCATAAGTAATTTGAGAAAAGAAATCATGGGAACATTTGAATTTATTTTTCAAATGTATGTTTTTCCCCTGATGCCAGTTCATGACCAGAGAGTGGAACCACATAACTGAGACTGCTAAATCTTCCAAAATAAAAAAGGAAGAAAAAAAGAAAACACTGTGTTATCATTGAGTGAAATCCAGTTCAAAGCAGGGCGGATGGACCGATCCCTTTCAAGTGAGGAAGCTGCACATTAGTGATGGATAGCTTGACAGTGGAATTGTGGTAGTGAGTGGAACATTAAAAGTCTAGTCTGTTAAGGTAATCAAAACAAGAAAAGAAAAAAAGATGACAATGACCTTCGGCATGGCTGATCCTGACCACACCCTACAGGATGGAGTAAGGAATATCAATTATCTCAGCGTGAACCATACTAAGGGTCGTAGAAAGCATCCTCCGTGGCTAAAAAAAATAAATAAAGTCAGCCGCTCCACTTCCTGCAGCAACTGAAGCAAAACTCCCGACCAAAATCCTGTCAACATTCAACACCGTGTAAAATAAACCGAGTCGTTTTCCGGACGGTGGAATAACCTCAAATCACTCCAGCACACCAAGAGAAGGGGACGACAGAAAATATCACTCCGCTTCTCATTCAGGAGGTTCAGCACCTCCAAAGCTTCCTGCACGACCGGAGACCCCTCTCATCCTTTCATAACGCCCCATCATCCCCACCAACACCATCAGCAAGACCAGCACGGAAGAGCAGCAGAGTCTCTCCCCAGCCTGCTTCTGAACTCACTGACCCCGCTGATCAATGCCTATATGAAGCATCATTGGTATGAATAATGCAGTGTTTCATGTATGGTGGTACACAAAAGAATCTACTGCAATGTTTCCCCCCCTTGCTGTTTTACATGGGTGGATACATGTTGTTTTTAACTGTCCTGTGGCTTTTTAAATAGCTCCCTGTGCACCATGGCCTGGTTCCACACTGATGCATCCTCATTTTTCTTATGCAGATCTAATCTCCTCCAGCCCGTGTCAGTGGCAGAGAAATACTAAAGGTTTGTGTAACTGATCGGAGACAGTGATGCAATCAGCAAAAACAGAGGCGCTGATGGATTAAACAGAGAGAGAGGTACACAAAGAAATATTTGACTTCTGTTTTAATTACGGTTTAATTTGTGAAAGTCACTCTCATTTCAAGCCACAGTATGGCAGGAAAGAGTTGTTGTTGCTGTGGTGGCTGATTTGCTCCTGTAACAAAGACATCTTCAGCAGTGCATTAAGCCTACATTTCAAAGGTGTGCTCGTGTGTGTGCTTGACTATTATCTGTCTTACTATTGTGTATAATTTGAGTGCAAATGACCAACAAAGTGAGGGCATAATAAAACCCTGACTAGAAATAACCCTGAGAATAAAATTTTAATTACTTCAACTTCCTCAGTTTTTCACCTGACACGCAGTTTCCCATGACATACTCTAGTAAAGTGGAGAAATATTTGTGTTCTTGAAGCTAAAACATACCAGCCTTGTTTAGCTGAATCACTCTCGATGCCTGGTCTGTTGCCGAGGAGCAAAAGCTTAACTCAGTTCAAAAAGCATTATATATGAAGAACGTGTTATTGGCCACAACGCCATCTATCTCAACATGAGTCGGAACCATCATTTTGCCTGCATGACTGACATCAACATATACATGAATCCAAATCTCCATTCAGTAACATTCAGTCAGATGCCTCCATGTGCTGTGAATCACACTGCCAGTTCTCAAATCAACACACAACCCTGAAGCTCAGAGCCTTTTGTTTTGTTTACTGGGTCAGTATTTAGAGTGTGTGGTTTCCTCCAACATTTTACTGTGGGCACAGAACCTGTCCCAACATGAAACAGTAGAAAACCAAAGTAAACCAGTCTTTACTGAAGAGAGTTTCATATCCTTAATGCAGGTGACTTCAGTAGCACATATGAGGACTTGTGAATTGACTTGGACGACACTGTTGTTGAACAAGAGTTAATTTACGGTATCTTAACTTGAACTTTCAAGTGGAGAAATGTTAAGTAAAAAAAAAAAGGGTTAGTAGTAGGCTACATAAGACAATAAAAGACAAGCCTTATGCAGCCTGCACCTTAAAATATTTAATAATTAGTATAAATGTTTAAAATGCTTTTGATATAACTTTGGTAAGAAAATGAAAACTTCCACATCATTTGAATAGTCAACTTGCTGAAATCCTTGAATCTTGACTTGCACTCTGACCACTGGGTGTATGTTTGATATTTTGAGATTTGACTTAAACATGCATCAAAACATTCAAACACAGTTCTGCTTAGACCCCAATCATCTAATTTATCAGTCTGTTGAGTTTTGTTTAAAAAAAAAAAAAAGTTTAATTGGCTTTAAAATGCAGCAGTCATCCCTGATATGTAGCTGACAACTGAAGGGGCTGATTACGGGTCAGACAAAAGATTCCTATAGGATGCTATATTGCTGTTTCTTTAAGTGCAGTAACTGCTTAACAGCTGCAACAATTAGTCAATTTACTTGTTTTATTAGTTGATTGTCAGAAAATTGCAAACTTGATCATCATTTTTTTGTTAAATTTAAGAAAAAAGACAGATGTGCTGCTTCTAGCCTCTGACATGTTAATATTTGATTGATTTGTTTTTTTTAGTCAAGGGACGCATGGACTGATCCGCCTCTGATCAGTATCAACATTAATGCTTCTAGTCACCAGTCAACTTAGAACTGATCGACTATGGTTAAAACTCTGGTGTCTGTGGCTGACAGAAGCACTGTGTACTTTGTAGAAAAGTTCTACATCCCACTTCTCTCAAAGCACCAGTGCACAACAGGCAAAAACAAACATGCAGCTGTGTGGGCAAAAAAACATGATTGGCCATCACAAATGTTGCATAAAACAGGATATCTGAGGACATCTTGAACTGTGGTAACAAGCAGGAGCCCTTGATTATTTTCTAACATTTTATATTAGAAAATAATGAATAATGAGATTTATCATTAGTTGAAGAGGTTAGCCTTAGCTTAACAGAGACCTTTTCAAGAACTCAATGGACTCAATAGTACAACGAATATGAATTTGATTTATTTATTTGGATCTTTACTTAACGCTCACCGTGACCTTGGTACCTCCAGTCAAAACGTGCTCCCTGCCACACAGTAGCTCAGGATTAGGCTTATAGAGAGCATCCAGTTACACCGTGATGTCTTTCAAACCACAATCAATACATGACAGCAACTGGTCACAACCCTCACTGTGACCTTGGCCAACCCGGTTTGTCTACTCTGTCACTCAGTTTACAGACGATCAATATCAGATTGTCTCCTTTCTGGTGTCTTCTCATCATCTCCAGTGGACTGACTAAACTGTCTCCCTGGTTAACATCTTGGTTCAAGGACAGCGTATTATCACTTGTGCTGCGATATTGAATACCACTTACGAGCATCAATAACAACATATACCTGCTTTCAGACAGTTACTTAACAAGATGACAACTAACGACAAATCCGCAAAACTATTATCCATAATTTGCTGTCCTATTCATGCTAGACTTTACCTTGAAAAAAACATAAACTCCCTATACTTCCCTGTATATAGTTAGTTACCATGGGTCACATCATTGGAATAATAGAGTTTGGATGTCTCACATTGAAGAGACCACTCAGGCAGAACCTGGGACAGACCTTGTGACTTAATAGCAAATGGATGATACTAATGTTCTTAATATATGGAAGATCCTCAGCTCTTCCCTCTGCGAGCACAACTGACACTCACTGGCAGACAAATCCAAGCACCTCATCTATATTTAATTGATGACAGACTATTTTAAGGGAGCATCTGCCCCTCTAATGGCGTGGTGGTGGTGGACTCAGACTCAGGGTTGCTGACACTCGTGAAGGCAGAAGATGACACTGATTAGATCCTCAAGTACAATGACATTACAGGGTGGACCAAAATGAATACATTATTCACATGATTGAAACATCTTCCACAACACCATGAAAGACTTGAGCGGTAAATTATGATCACATCAGGCACGGTAGACCATGTAGGAGGACACGACAGAAACGCTAGCAAAGCAGAGGAGAGAAAAAAAAAAAACAGCCCAGCTTGGTGGCAACAACTGGGTTGAAGCCAAAGAAGAAAACATATGAATTCAAATGAGACACCTTTTTGAGGGGGGTTAACACAATGGCATCAACACACACATGACAAACGTGAAAAGGAAGGCTGTACAGGCATGCATACAGTCACAACCCAGCTTCTAAAAATAACCGTGTGTGAAAAATCTGTTTATTTCCTACGCTTGCATCCCCCAAGAGCAATAGAGCACCCCCAGGCCCACATATCCCCCAGGCCTGGCCTCGCATTTCAGCTGTGACCTACATTTAATTCCCTCCACAAGGACAACGTTGGGCTTGACTTCTTGGACGACTTTGGATTCGGGGCTGGGAGCTGAGGAGCTGGGCTCTCGTTTGACATCTTCATCAGATCCAGTTTGGTCGAGTGATATGGAATTTGGGAATGTAAATCTCACCGTTCCTTTGCGCTTGAAAGATGCAAGTGACCCAGACTTAACCACCTCCTTCATATTGGTGCCAGGTTTTTTTCTCCTTTTGCGGACTCCAAAACACCCACAAAGCCTAAGAAGAGTGAACATGGCTACGAGCTGGTGTTCCCAAATCAAACAGAGATCCAGGTGAATGTGTCCAAATATCCTTGTATGTCACTGAAAATTGGATCCACAGCATCAAGCTGGAGCAGAAAAATGACCAGTGCCTTTCATGTTTGGTTTAAAGTGTCCGATGATTTTATTTTCCTTTGTGAACAGCGCAGGTACTACATAGTGAAAACACTAAAACATTTTCTTACTTTTAGTGTTTGCTGGACAAACAAGGAGGAGGGTCTTACTCTGACCCCAGGGCACCTGAAACTTAAAAGGGGAGAACCATAAATGATTGTTCCACCCAAAACTAATTGTCCATTTCCATAACAAACTAAGTAGCAGACATACAGATGTCCTGATTGGCTGTGCAGCTTCAATAAGGGCCTAATAATATATAAGGGAACGGCTGAGATGAGTGTTAGAGGTGGAAGATGAAACTATGTCCACATACTACATTTTCACATTTAGACTGGAAGCACACCAGACGTCTAACAGGAAGCAGAATATCTACTCTGCAGATGATTGGTGGAAACATGGTCAGAGCAAGAAACAGCAGAGAAAGCTGCTGCAGTGTTACAAAAAACAAAACAAAACAAAAATTCTGCATAACAGCTGCTTGCAAAAACAACAAGGTCAGTGACACTTGCATTTCATTATTCATGTTGCTTTCATCACTGGTAGTTGAGGATGATGAGACCCAATTAGTGTCTGGCTGAGGGTGTGTACCTCATTGTTTCCAACGCTTTCCGTCTTTTCCCATCCAGACTACAGTGCAACCCCAGAGTTTTCAAACTAGAACAGGATCATCAGCGTTTCCAATTTCCAAATAACATAGTGTGAATGTAGAAACAGGGTTTGTGTGTATTTGTGTGGGTTGGTTAATGGATCTGTTCATCTTTTGACACTTATCACATATAAATAAGACCAATCTGAGTGACAGGTCACATGTTATTCCTAAATAAAAATGAAAACTATACTAACTTTATTTCTCATTATGAAATAGCAGACTAAGTAGTTGTGCTGCGTCACCCAGCCTGTTAAACTTGACATACAGCGAACAAGGGAAGTGACCTGACCAGACCAGTCAGTCAGGCTCTAAAGAAAACACGCCTACCTAAACACTGTGACATTTAGGATGTGTCTGAGAGCGCTGTTGTTTACATAAGTGGACAAAGTAAGATGATGTGTATTCTGGTCATTTGAAACCTGCTGAGACTCAAATGACAAATGAAAAAAACGCCAAATAATCAACACGCGCTCTCATTTCTATCACGACCTGTCTTTCTGAGCGTTTAGAGTGGGCCCACACTACACCAACAGATACACGCACTTCAGTGTGACCTAGATACAAGTTGTCTTCAAAAGTCACAGGGTTCAGAGAGACGACATGCACAGTAAGGTGGAAAACACCTATAATTCAGAGCTTTGTGGGTTCATTTCATGGGCAATTCAAAAAGCAGGAATGAAAATAACACATAAACAAAACAGGGCAGAAAAAAAAATGATGTGTTTCCACATCTTCCTCATGGCAAACTGATCAGTGCCATGAGTGAAAAGTAGGCCATCATAAATGTGTTTGGCAATGATTCATTATCATAATTGTTCTATTAATAGGCCCAGCTATTCTTATTCGGCTTGTGTTCTGGCATTCAGGTCATTCAGGACAGGAGTTATTTGAAAGAGTGCATTTTAAGTAGTTTGTGACCAATGTGGAAAACAATGGCGGCACTCACAAACTGACCGTGTTTTGGGAAATCTTGTTTTTTTTCTCTAAAATGAGTAAAACACATGCATCCCTCTCAAAACACAACAAAACTGCTGTATGCATGCTCCGTTAAGAGAGGAAGCCGTGATCTGCAGAGCTTGATTGCAATTTTCATGAGCGTGACCCTGTGGATAGCACAGTAGACTTGTGGCGCTCACTCCCTCTGCTGCCCTCCCCTCCATCGCCTCCTTTCTGCTTCTCTGACTCCTCCACTTCATTCTTTCCTTTCTGCTCATGTTTTGTTTATTCCCTTTTTTTTTTACTGCTCCTCTCATTTGTTCCAGTGCTTCAAAAATCTATGCCACAAGAAACTCCCCTTCTTTAATCTCTAAGCCATTATTCATCTATCCCTGCTTTCGTACAAAGAATATTAAGAAACTTAATACCAAAGGCTCCTCCACCCATCCTCTGATCTGCTCATTTGTGTTTTCGCTGTCTCCAGTACGTTTGGCACATGGCTCTACTGTCTGTGTGGCCGTGCACAACTCTTCCTGCTTTCGGGTTTGACTGGAGGACAACTGTGGTTTTTCTCAAGCCACTGACTGAGTCCTGCCAAAAGCCCAAACTCCATTTTCCCGCTCTGATGTTGATGATGTCATGCAGTACAAAAGCACACTGAATAACTACCGTCTCACACTTAAATAGCCAGTGATCCCACAAACCAGATGCAAAGGATAATAAAGATTCCTAATATTTGACTGGCAGTGAAACAGGAGAAAAATGTTTAGTGAAGGAACTGTACTTAACAGAGAATATGTGCCACCATCAAAGTGTGCACTTACTAAATTAATAATGCAATCCTTAAACACAGACAGACAACAATGGACAGTTAAAAAAAAGCTATAAAACCAATGCAGGATATCCAGACATGTTGTTATGCTAGTTGCAGCTAACACGGCCTCAAATCACGAGCCTCAAGCAGAGCTGAGGAGCAGCTACAGAGGCTTTTAAAACTTTTAGTCTTCGGTGTCAACAAATACCGATTCAACAGACTTCACACAGCTCCCTCCGAGGCCACTAAAGGCTTTATACAACTTCAACCCTGCTCCTCAACACCTGTAAATAGACTTTGATGTGTAAACAAAATCATCTTAAACATGAAAATGGTGGAAAAAATGTGGAAGGAAACAAAACTATAGGTCAGAGAAAAAATGCCTAAGTCAAGTCAGGATTGTCGGGATCCACTCTTCTGCTTTAAATCTGAGCCTGAGGTATGATGTCTACACCCTCCACAGTCTGTGCACATCTCACGTGAGAGACTGAAGAGCTGAAGCAGTGAGATTCTTTTCTCTATCTCTAATAAAGATATGTGCCTTGATATACAGCAAACAAATATTTTCCCTCAGCTCTTGCCTGCAATTATTAAATGCACAAAAACTGACCCATAAACCGAATCCTGCTGCTGTGAAGTGAAATGAAATGTGATGATTGTGTTAGACTGAATACAGGCCTAGTAGTGGATTGAATTATCCTGCTGTACATCTTCAAGAGTCTAGCCATTTCACTTTCAAGTGAACCTCACCGCATGTGTGCCGTATACAACATTTCCTACACAGAGAGCACGCCACAGTGGGCCATGTTTCCTCGGTAACTCATGCATCGTCACCTCAACTCTGCGATGAATTAATGGTTTGGGAGACTAATGGAGATGAAAACCCACTGAGTTAATACCGAACGGTCATATCTGGTTTTTCTGACTGACCACAGTTTGTTGATTAGATCTGGTTTACTGTAGCATCTGCCTTTGAAATAAGTGGCCGTACCAAGAATATTATATGTGCTGCAGCTGATGGATGGTCATAGAGAAACAACATGGATAATGGCCTTGCTCTGAAAATCTGGCAACATGCACAGACCCAACTGTTGTGCAGAAGCTATTACAGAAGCATTTCTCTAAATCTCCACAATAAACATGCTCTAATGTCAAGCTAGCCAGCTAGTCCACATTTTCCAAGAATATACTGAGGCATGTCCTCATGGATAATTTTCAAGACACGCACTACAGCACGCACGTGCGCACACACAAACACGAGGGGAGGGCGAGCAGACCGCCGTCAGATTCCAAAACCAAAACAGATCCATCCACCATCTTGGCCAGAGTTAGCCTGTCTGTTTTTTTTTTTTTTGGGGGGGGATGAATCACACACACACACACACACACACACACACACACACAAGCTGACAGGGGTTTGTTAGCTCGGCAGGGGGATGGAGCCATCTGTCCCAGCAAAGGGTTAATCCAACCAAAAGCACAGGCCGCAGATTCCAGCATTTTCCAGTCTTCAAATTCCTGGCTATATTCTGGCTACACTATTTTTTTTTTTGGGGGGGGGGGTCTTTTAGTTAGAGGAGGATTGGTTACAATCATCCTACCCGTCCCAGCTGATTATTCAAACCCTAAAAAAAAATCAGCCGAGTCCTCAGCATGTGTTAGTGACAGGGATTTTAATTTCAACGGGGCAGTTTTCTGTTATGGCTTTTTAGAGATTGGCACAGACGCCTATCATTAGAGATGTGTTTTGAGTTGGGGGGGGGGTGTTACTGCTCTGAGTGGCTGAAAGAGGCTTGCAATGAAGAGTCAGCACACACACACGAGCCGGACTACAATGAGATCAAAACAGGCCTTTCTCTGGACCTGTGACGTGCTTCATTTTTATTTTCTTCACAAGCAATGCCTTCAACTCTATCTAATTCCCATACAGAAGAAAGTGTGGTGTGCATATGTGTGTCTATGTGTGTGTGTGTGTGTGTGAGGGGTGGGCATCTGAGGACCGGGGGAAGGGATGAGGGAAAAGAGAGATATTAGAATAAGAAACAAAAAAACCTGAAGGGCCAGTAGTGCAGTGTGAAGCTAAATCAGCCAGAAATCAGCCTGAAAAAGCCCCCCCGCACACACTCACAGCCAGCCTTTGTCTTTTTTATTCAACCCAGAAAAAAAGCACCATGGGCTAGCCTCTACCTACAGCAACATGGAAATGGAAAAGAAAGGCTTTAAAACGATCCATTTAAAGGGGCGGGGAGGGAGCGGGGATGGAGGGACACAGATTGGGGGTGGCAGGAGAAGGAGGAGGAGGAGAGAGGGGGGGGGGGGTCATCCAGACACAAGAAGGATTGATAAAAGAGAGAAAGAGGAAGGGAGAGAAAGAAAAAAGAAAAAGGAGGAAGGATGAAGGAGAGGTAGAGCTGCTAACCTTAGCATCCTGGAAGCTCCAGACAGACAAACAGGCAGACGGCAGCTTGCAGCTGGAGGTAATGGCTTCCAATATGATCAAGCATGTCAACAGATCACACAGCCTTAACACAGCCATCGCAGAGCTGGAGTGCCTCCACCAGAAAACGCACACATACAACACACTGTAGCCACATACACACAGAGGAAGTGACACTTGGCGCCCACACACGGGCATCAAAGCGGGGCACAGACAAACACATGCATCCACGCACACACACACAGAGACGCACGTATACCTGAGACAGACAGACACAGACACACACAGCTTCCTTTTGACCACAACACATCAGCCTCCATTACTGCCAGCGATGTGCCTCCCCGTCTCCCTCGCTCCGCTCCTGATGCCTTCCGCCTGATGCACAGCCATCCTCGCCGCCTGCCTCTCCATCTCTCTCCATCCCCAACCCCCAACCATTAAATCACGGCAAAAAAAACCTTCTCTCATGCAGCGTCCCCCCTTTCTCCAAATTAAAACACACACACAGAAACAAACAAAAAAAAAAATACCTCAGTCAGGGAGCACTGTGAGGGGGGGCTTCTTCTCCTTTTCCCCCTACAGTCCACAGAACAACACCACGTCGACAGGAGACAGAGGGTAAAAAATCCAATCAGGTGTGAATGAGTTGAAGAAAAACCAGTGCAGATTTACAGTTCCTTCTCCTCTTCACCCTCCCCTTCCTCCTCCCATGCGTCTGTCCTCTATCCAGCTTTGGCTTTGTGATGCTAAGCTAATGGCAGCTAAAGCTAAGCAGCATCCACACATTGGCTTATAATGCGCTCCGTCTCATACCCACACACACACACACACCAATGCTGGGCTTCTGTCTGTCTCTCTCTCTCTCTCTCGCTGACTGAGCCCCGCTGTCTCCCATCTCACAGGCACCCACATGCACCCGCCCACCTCCCCCTCTCGCTCGCTCTCTCTCTCTCCCTCTCTCTGTTTCACTCCCTTCCCTTCTCTAGGTTGTTCACCCCTATTCTTTCACAGAACCCATCAGTTTTTTTCCTTCCTTTCGCCCCTACACCTCTGTTTCTTCTCTCTTCCCCCCCGACACTGATGTCCTCACACACACACACACAAACTGATACACATGCTCGGAGCATTTAACAAGTCATCCTTGACCAACAACATAAAGAGGACACAAGTCAGGGGAAGAACTTTGAAAAAACAATGGGAGCTGGGCAAGAGCTGGGCAGGGGGAGGCTATACGGCCGTGTGAATGAGTTTAAACTTGAAGCACAGCAAAATATGGACAAACACCCAAATGGGGCAAATCATTCCAACAAAATCCAAGCTTCAACATGGAAAATGCGAATAAGACCAAAAAAAAAACAACTGAATGAAACTGGCACGGTGTAAAAAGGCAGCTCTGCTTGTGTAGGACAGGTCTTTTCTTCTCTATGGTCAGAGGAGGGGGTTGGGAACAGCAGTGAGAAGATGTAAAAAAGAGGGGTGGGTCAAAGGTCGTGACATGTGCCATTCAATCTCAGACACCCCTTAAATGAATCCCAAATCCACACCATAAACCTATAACACTATGCTGGTAGTCACATTGAAAATGCACAAAGCGCAGAGTTAAGAATATCCAAAGATGTAATTATGCATACCAAATTCTCTTTTCTCGTTTCTGAGTGTGTGTTGACGGACACTATTGTTCCACTATAAGATACACAAAGGAAATAAAAGAGCAACACACAGCGGGAATAGGTTTTAAAAAATAAGGGTGAACAAAGATGAGATGTCTCTGGAAACATGATGCCACAAAACTCAAATATCTACTGTAAATTCTTTGGACAAGATGTTGGCTTCTCTTTGTCAGTAGTCCAAGGTCTACTCTGAGCTTTACAAAGCCACAGTGTAAACACACATTGTGTACAACAGAATACTTCTATCATTTCACTTGGCCAAAACATGTTACTGTGCCTTCTAATACAACACACTAACTCCCACAACAGCACACTAGTTTTCTACAGTGTGTAGTTTATTTGAATGGTGCTTACTTGGACACAGCTCCATTCAAAAGTTGCAGTGACATCCTGTTGCTTTAAGGTTTCAATATCTGCAGCGTACCTGCTTCCTTTTAAAAGCTTTTTCCAGCATCTTAACACACACACACACACACACACTCTCTCTCACACACACACACACACACACAAACACACACACACACAGGCCTCAACTGAAAGTTATAGCAGCAGTTCAGCCAGACTTTTATAATAACCTTTAGTTACAAGTTGAGCTGACATTGAAAGTACTCTATCCACGTCATTCATAAAGGTGACAGTAAATGAAACATTCAAAGCGCACAATACTGGACAACAAACATAACGACCTTCCGAAAGCTTGGATTTATTGCAGGGCTATTGTATGACAATAGTTTAAAGGGATAGTTCAACATTTTGGCAAATTGGCCCATTGCCATAATCCCTATTAGTCATAGCAGTAGGTTTGTTACCTTTATTTGTTGGTGTGACGTATTTTTAGAACGGCGGAGCGGAGCGGTAGGCTACTCAGAGCTATGCTACGGAGGCTAATGGGATTTCTTGGTTTCCCTCATCAAACTCATCAAATACACAATCCAAAAACTCCAAAACGCTCTCGTGGACAAGTTGTGACCTGCACATTCACCACGCTATGAGATAATAACGGAACGTTACGAGACTGAGCTGTTTTAGAGGTAAATTCACAGTATTGTGATCTCAATTGCCATACAGATTGGGATGTAACATACAGTATATTCTATAGACATTCAATGTGACATCATACTTAGTTAACAGAGCCTTTGCGAACTTAAAGGCATCATTATCTGCAAACTCCTTGAGCAGACTAGGAAACGGTTTGAGCTGCCACATCCAAAAATGGAAATTTCCCATATGTCAAAACAGACTTGGTCACAGAGCGGCACAAATAAGCCTCAGCATTCAGAAACAAAACAGCCCATACTGCCTGTACTGCTGCAAAGACGTAACTTACCCCTTTTGCCTCCACCTGTCATGTCTATGAGTGTCAGTGATTGAGTGTGTGCATAGAAAACACCCACATCAGTGTGTGGATGGGGCAGTTGGGGGCTATGTATCTGGAGGTGGGGGGACGACTCCTCCCATCACTCACTCTCTGTCTGACAACATTCCTTTGACTTCTGCTCATAAAAAAAAAAAACTTGCCCACCAGCATCAATTCAGCTCCTATTGTTTCCTTCAAAACCTGTCTGATCTACCTGCAGCAGGGAGGGAGCTGCTGCTCCAAAGGTAATCGAACTGATGTGGGTGTGGCTGTGAAGAAACATTCACACTGAGGGCAGAAAAAACAAACCCCATTCAAAACCACAATATATTACTATTCAGAGAATAACCCAACATGCAGGAAATTATATAGCTTTTTTTTCATAGCACTCTCTCACAAAGCTTGAGATGAGAAGATGGATACCATTCTCATTTCTGTGCAAAGAATGAAGCAGAGGTGCTTATCTTATCATGAAGACCACTACAAAAGCGTAAAACAGCTATGATTCAGCTTCAGAGTAGAGATCATACAAGAGTAGCAAACAAGTTTATTTCCAAAGCAAAACAGAATTCTTTCATATAGAATAGAATTTCTTTCTGATTGTATTATGTGGTAAGAATGTTCAACCATTTATGGAGGAAAACAGGTCCAAACAACATTACTGAATGAAACTAATAGGATTTTTATTACCAATCGTGTCTTCTTCCCTTTACAGTGTCCACTCAGCTTAACAAACACTCAGTAAATGAATTTCATAACTACGACTATACACAGCTTTAAAACACAAGTTGTATCCAGCTGTGGCTGCACAGTGGAGCAAAGCAATCTTTTGTGATCGTGTAATTCAACTAAGAACTGGTAGAACAGGAAGGATTTGTCGTTTCCAAACCTTCATCTAGCCTTGACAAAAACTGAATCCCTTATGTAATACACGTCAGACACATAGAATTTGACTGACATACGTCACATGTCAGTCAGCGACGCTACAGAGTGTAGACGATTCACTCCTAAACCTTCCTTTTGCCATTGTTGTTGTCTTTCTTGATGTGCAGCCCTTTGCTTTTTAGGAAAGGCACAGTCATTGTCACAGTGAGAGCACTGCTTTTGTTCAGGTGACACAGTGTGATTGCATCTGTAGATGTAATCTGGAACTCGCCAAACCCAGCGGCAGGATGACTGCTGACATACTGTAGACACACCGCCAGGCTGACACACACACATATCGGACCACACAGTGAACTGTCACACAACCACAACTCACATGTGCACATATGTTTATGTTAGCTTGGCTGGCTAGCTATAGCCGGCATTGATTGGAGTGTGTGAGAGTGATTTTGCATCTCTCCATCCGCTCTCTCTCTCTCTCTCCTCCTCTCCGCCCATCCCCCCCTTCTTGCCCCCCCCCCCCTCCCTCCCACACCCAAACTCCACCCCACCCCCATCTCCAGCCCCGCGGCTTCAGCCCCCACCTCCCTCTGAGCCGTCCTCTTAGCCTATATACAGGTCGTCCAATCGTCTGTGCTGCTAGCCTCGCAATTCATCACACACACACACTCACGCGCGCACATGAACACACGAGCCTCCTCAAATCTTGCTTATTTGAGAGGTGAAGACCAAGTCATCAGCATCATCACAACAGCCACGGCAGACGACACTGTGCTAATACTTGCCTTGATGCAGGAGAGACCACAGCCCCCTTTTTTTTTCAAGGCTCGCAGGCACAGAATGCCGAGCTTTACATCAGGTATACACCAAACACAGAAATCCTCTCTTCTCCTTCTTCTTCCTCCTCTTGCTACTGCTCCGGAAAAATGAGGAGAGGAGGAGGCGCGATACAGATGGAGAAAGGGAGCAGCAGCAGTGGCAGCGGGAGGACGGGAGGCAGCGGTGTCATGAGTTGGGGGGTTCAGGAATGAGAGTGGGATAGAGAGGGGGGTGGGGGGTGGAGGGTTGGCGCGGGGATAATGGGAGATTGGGAATGCTGAACGTGACGATGGGGTGACCACAAGGGAAGCCGACGGACGCCTTAGCAGATGGGGGAGGGTGGGAGTCCTGTGGCTTCAATTTTTTTTTTTTAAACAGGGTTGTGGGGACGTGGGTTGGTTTATGTTCAGAATGTATTTCATAAAATTTGCAAATTTTAATGAATGGGCAGAGCTGCATGAGACGGTAATATTTTGCATCTGTTCTATTTAAAAAAAAGAAGAAAATCCAACTCCATTGAATGTCAATGAGTATGCTGACTGTGTATGTGAAACAAGCCAAAGATGAACTTGATTTCGAGTTTAAAAACTGCTTCTCAGCATGAAAATAATATCATGGCTTTCGGTTTTGCAGATACTATATTGGAATGGTGATACATGGTGGTTAATGGTGTGCACGTCTGGCACAGAGCAAACATTCACTCACTACGACAGTGTGAGGAAAACAGCACGCCACCCCAGCAAACACAGTTGGCAGTGATCATAGACGGTGCCAATGAGGGATCAGGCACTTATTGCTTCCCTTCTGACTAGTTGTTCAGGGCACCGATGTGAAGGCGGCCCGAAACATCAGGGCAGGTGGAACATACATGATCTGTCGTGTTAAGAGTCAACACATGGCATCTACGCCCTCCCCTGGCCGGCACAGTGTTGTTGGCAGTAGCAATAACTGTAGCACATAGGGAATATATCCATTCCAACACCACACAGATGGCTATATTAATGCCATAGGATTGAAACACTTGAATATGGGAAAATCGCAAATGTGAAAAACAATACATTTAATAGATTTTCTCAGCTCTACAACTGCTGCTCCATGACAGCAGTAAAACAGACCTATTTTCATTTTGATAAACAGATGATACGCTTTCCATCATTATGACAAATCGCTCATTGCACTCATCTAATCTTTAGAAAAACAAACTGGAATTGGATTCATCTCAGACAAAGAGTTGTTTCCGGTTGTTTCGTTTTTTTTACTGGGGAGCAGACATCTACATCCAACACAAACATAAGATGCTTGTAGCCAATCTAGTGGATGTTAATCAGTAACAGAAATGAAAAAACAAATGCTAGACACATTAAAATAAATGAAAAACTAATTAATCAGGAGTAATCTGGCACTTTGGTACATCTGAAGAACCTTGAAGCTCCTAAGCAGCCTCTTCTGCATGGACTGTAGCTCAGCGTGTTTGAGAAGCACTGGATGCAGTGAGTATGAACAAGAGCTGGTATCAGCATCAGCTGAGTCGAGTACGTACAGTTTGTGCAGCTTTGTCCTACTGAATGGTCTCGGCAGTTAAAGCTCACAGCTCAGGTAAGCTGTGAGCCCTATGGTAAAAAATGTGTATCAGTCAGTCTCCACCTGCACTGCTTAAAGCAGGGGAAATTTTGTCACACAGCACTTATGTGAGTATGCAACATTATTTAAAGTTGCGGTTCTTGAGTTTGAATGGCTGAGAGTTAGTTTGTCAACAGTGAAGGTGAATAAGCAGAAGGGCAGAAGCTTCTGTTACTGGATGAAGGTGCAAGCATATGTCCATTTCCTGGGAGCAGCGACTAATGTAAACTACAAAATACAAGCAGAAGAGATCAGGTCAGTCATCTTGGGCCGGTGCACATGGGAACTATGAGACGGCGCAAGAATGTGCAGAAATGTTGCTAACCTCAGTCACCATTATGCCCTCCTTCAGAGGCAGGAGAAGCTCCAGCACCCACACGGACACTTCTCCATCTGTTTCTCCACCTGCTTGCTGTGCATTAATCACACCTACACCTACAGTACACATACGCTTGGACAGTGCTTCTAACAACCTTTGGACATACGTCAACATGGACACACACTGACCTCCCACAATCAAAAGCAGTCCAAGCAAACAGATACACTTTGAGTACATGAATGTAACTGCTGTGATATACAACTGCTGTCGTGTGATTCTTGTTTTATTATTCTGTTAGTGTGAAGGACACATGGGGCTGTTTATTCATGGACTGTACTCACTGTAACATGTGCTATCGTAATAAAAAAAGGGAGAAAAAAATTAAACTATGGCAAAGGATTGTAAATTTAATATTCCAGTGAGAGCCTCGTGCTCCTCTACAAGTGCATGACAACAAAACTTTACAGTCCTATAAAACGTATGGTCTGGGGAACACCTTCATGCTTTGTTTACTGCTAATAACACCAGCATTTTTTTTTTTTTTTTACTGGTGCGCCACTGACCACTCAGTGATTAAAATGGTCATTATGGCCAGACCCCCACCCTGCACCAGTGTCTGGCTGACATATGGCAGTGGAGGTAATGCAGATAAAGGCGGTTAAACAAGCCTCCTGCATACAGGGAGTAATTTGCGTGAGAGGGCCATGAATAAACTAATTGAAACAAAACAACGGATGAGAACCATTAAGGAAAACGCATGGGGGAAATGAGTGCCTCTTTCAAGTCAAAAATTAACACCAAACAAAAAAAAAAACTAAATTTTCTGCAAAGTCTACTATTTCCTACTGTGGGACATGTGATGTCCAGTGTCAGTAGGAAATTATTTTAAAGGGATAGTTCAACATTTTGGCAAATTGGCCCATTGCCATAATCGCTATAGTCATAGCAGTAGGTTCATTACCTTTAATTGTAGGTGTAAGCTATTTTCAGTACGGCGGAGCGCAGCAGCTGGCTGCTCAGAGCTACACTATGGAGGCTAACGGAATTTCTTGGTTTCCCTCATTAAACTCATCAAATTCAACATCCCAAAACTCCACAGCGCTTTTGTAGACAAGTTGTGACCTGCACAACCACCACGCTATGAGATAATGACGGAACGATACGAAACAGAGCCGTTTTCGAGGTAAATACAGGGTAAATACGGAGACTGCTTGCTGAAAAACTGTCCCTGAACGCAACGCGCATCAGCGGTTTTGTATGAATTTACCTCGAAAACGGCTCCGTTTCGTATCGTTCCTTCATTATCTCATAGCGTGGTGGTTGTGCAGGTCACAACTTGTCTACAAAAGCGCTGTGGAGTTTTGGGATGTTGAATTTGATGAGTTTAATGAGGGAAACCAAGAAATTCCGTTAGCCTCCATAGCGTAGCTCTGAGCAGCCAGCTGCTGCGCTCCGCTGTACTAAAAATAGCTTACACCTATAATTAAAGGTAACGAACCTACTGCTATGACTATAGCAATTATGGCAATGGGCCAATTTGCCAAAATGTTGAACTATCCCTTTAACGAAGATGACTGACTCTCATTGGTCAATTCAGTTAATGTCACAGTTGTATGCAAACTGGCAACATGCAGCATAATTCATCAGTAGAACTGTCTTTCTAGGTGTTTTATCTGCTTCCCCCACAGAAGGACTCACTTATTGTGGTGCTAATGTTAACACTCCACATCCTTCATTCTTCAGGGTCTGTTTTTCACAGCAGGGCAGACTACAACATTTCAAATATGTACTTCCATTTTTGAAGGAGCAGCAGTTATGAGGGAGATATGCAGCATCAAAAAAAACAAACAAATGTCTTTTAGATCTTTGCCATACCGACAGTTTGGGAAAGAAAATGTCAACGACACAAGCCTCTATTACACAGCCAGGTCTGGGAGAAGAGAAACCAGTTAGTGCTACAGGGTGATGAGGATGAGGCCGCGGCGTCTAATTATTGGTGCTATTGATCCTGTGGACATTAGATAATCATGAGATAATACTGGCCTTCTCACTATGTCACCAACTTTTCCTCTCAATGAACAGACCATATCAGTAAAAGCACACACTGTGCTGACTGAACAGATAAATAGGTGATGAAGGGTTGGCTAATTTTACATGAGCTCACTGCTTGTTGTCAGCTTAGGGGCCGGTAGAAAAGTCAATTTTAGTATGGAGTTGTATTAGTGAAACAAAAGATCAGCTGTGAGGTTAGTCCTGATAGGCCAACGTTGGTCAAAAGGCAACTGGAGCCATGAGTAGATTAGACTGATAATATGAGGCTTAATTGGATAACCATACAAAGTGTCTGTGGATCTAAAATTGATCATGCCTGCAGCGAAGACAGCGACTCACACTGACCCAACCCAAGTTTTTTTTTTACTTGTCTCTTTTATCTGGACGCTCACATTAAATGTCAGTGTTTTGAGTTACAGCAACGTGTATGTGTGTTTACTCATAAAAACAAAGCATTAAGAGGATTTGGAAGAAAAAAGCTCATATAAATGTGAGGACACGAAGAAGACAGGGCAGGAGGAATGTGAGGAGACAGAGGAAACGGCAGAGCGAGGTGTTAACGCGGTCGTGGACTCACAAGGCACGGCGTGGCGGTAGAGGTTGTCTCGGATGGTCTGCTGCAGTTCGTGGTCAGGCGACGACTTCTGGAAGCGCTGGCTCAGATAATGCTTCAGGTCCTTGTTAAGCTTGCTTCCTGTCATTGTGCACACAAAAAAGAGGAAAACATGTGGTAACTGCATCAAACTACTGAAGGTTAGCAGCAGACACAAGAACAACACAAGAGGCCCTGGTTGTTATCATTCACAGTGGAGTGTCAAATAGTCACACTGTTTGGCTCCCGCAAAAAAGAAAAACACAAGTTTACCCTGCAACCACGGCAAAGCTCGATGCCGAGTGCATAGCTGTGAATTGTACACTTGCCATTGTCACTTAGAGGGGTAACTGGCTGCAGGCTCTCCCTCTCCAGCCAGCCAGGGCTAGCCAATTCTGAGACTGCTAGCGCTCTGGCTAGCACCGCAAATCAGCCCTCCTACTGCTACGCCATCTGGACCTCAGACACACATTAGGCTACTGAAGGGCAGCGCGGCTGGAAAGTGTCCGAGTATGTGCGTGTGTGTGTGTATGTGTGTGGCCACTACAGTGACTGTCCACACTAGCTACATGCATGTGGAAGCACAGCACTAAACAAGACTGATGACATGAGTAACAGAGCAGAGATATGAAACGCATCCTGTCTGCTGTCACACAAAAAAGGAAGGAAAATTGATCATTTACCTAATTAATATGACAATGGCTCGGTCTAAATTAAATAACAACACTCCTCCAGGCAACAATAAACATCTTATCACATTCTATAATAGAAACATGTCCCATTATTTATTACACAAACCATTTATCTCCCATCTTTGCTTTGCTGCTGAGACCATTTTCGGTTGTCTTGGGCAAACAACCAGTCATAAAAGGCCCTGGATCCTGTTTCCATGGAAACTGTGTGTATGTGTGTGTGCGTCTGTATGTGCATGTGCGTGTTTGTGTGTGTGTGTGTTTAATAAGATGATTGAGATTGCTAGCATAGTACAGAGGAGCATTCTGTACGGTTGGCAGAATAATTGTCGGTTCATATGATAAAAAATACATAATTGAAACACAACAGACACATCCCACAGACAATGATAGGACTGCTCTTTGTTTTAATGTGTGACCCAAAATTTTGTCTGTCATGTGTGACAAGAGTGTGGAATGCTAACACTGAATTATGGTCACGCTGATGCTCCTCAGATTGTCAAAGTGTGGGTTTGCAGCCGTCAGACATACACTGAAATAACAAAATGTTAATATGAAACCCATGTAAAAATCTGGAACAAGAAAAAATATTGTTCTGAAATGTCAGATCACACAATATGTATTTAAATGTTTGAATTCAGTTCTTTATTTTAGAAAATTAAAAAAAAGAAAGGATAAAAGAGACATCAGAAACGGATGTTTTAAGTTTCCCTCTCAGGGTTCATCAGAGTCTTTGTGAATCCAGACCCTTGAAATTCTAAGTGATTAATTAGATGCTTTGATCGTGGATAATTGATGAACGATAATAACAAGCCTCACGGCTGCTAGTGAGCGTGGCAGTTTAGTCAACAGTCTGAGCAGAGAGGTTGAGTCTTCTCCCTGCTGCCTAAGCTCTTCCTGGGAAGAAACTCTGCTCCTGGCCCCGTCCCATCTAGACATATCACTGCGTTGTAATCCTCACAACAGGTCACAAGCCAACGCTCAGGCCAACAGAGAGCCTAATACACACCCTGATGTGCTCTGCTACACACCAATTACTGGAGAGCAATGAGCATTCCTCGCTAGCAGATCCCTCAACTGACCATGTGACCCTTTCTGAGTTCAGGACTTCTGGAAATCTGGGAGTGGAAAACATTTACCAACATACCTCCTCTTACTCTTTGTCGTTTTAACGAAGAGTGAATGAAAATCAACACACACCCTTCAAAGACAAATGATGAAAAGGTGATGATCCAGTAATAAGCACTGACACTTTGCAATCATGATGTGCTGCTATGGAATATCATACCGTCTACTAATCACCACCTGGTGTATAGGTTGCATTAACTGTAATTGTATAACACAGCATCTGAAAGCGTGGAACCTGAGTGTCCACTACTCACATAAACAAGGTTGGGGACCAATGAATGACTGACATTAAAAGGACAGCTTATCCTTTTAACTCATCCTTTTCGAAATATGTGGATTATGTCGATGATTCTGTCTTTGGGTCAGCCACGGGAGGCAGTTTAAGTATGTGGGCATTTGCTGTTTCCTCTTGCTCCCACACTGTCATAATCTAAATTCTTGACCCCTTTTTTAAAATGCATAAGAACACAGTTCTTTTGATTGACCTGTACTTAAGTGCTGGCTGGACCCAGAGTACACATGAGCTCCAGGAGTTAACTCATTTTGTGGTTCCCCAACATAATGTGTTGTTGCTGGTCTGAGGTCAAATACCATTCCACCACATTTTCTTTCTCCTTTTCTCTTTCCCCATCCACGAGTTAAAACAACAGCAGACTACTCTGAAACCACTCTCCTTAAGTGGAGCCACAGTGTGTAGATTTTAGTCTTTTGGTTGGCTGCAAATCAAGTCTCGATTGGTCCAACCATAGCACAAACACAGTTATCTTAGAGAGCGATATTCTGTGAATGCACAACCAGCAATCTGTCATTCATCTTATGCACAAGAAAGGTCAGAAAGATCACGACTCACCTCTGTTTAAGCCTTTAAGGCCCCTTCAAACCAGTGCTGAGTATCTTAACACCATAAGCCCATTAACTAAACCCATTAATGTTACCTTGCTCTGTTTTGGTACTGTGTGTATAATGATGCTAGCTCAGATGGCAAAAAGAAAAAACACTGATCCTAAAGATCTGGACCGACTCAATCAATCTAAAACATACAATAATAGTTATTCAAAATATCCAGTCATGCATTTTTGAGACAGGGCCAGGTGTCTGACCGGGTTTCATTCATTCATTAACCAATTAGTTGATTTCAATTGATTCATGGGCAGCAGATACCAGGCAGGCAGGCAGCAGGGCTGGGTTTGAAGAACATTTGGCCCAGCGGCCACCCACACAAATCCCTCTGCAAACAGATAATTAGAAAAGACATATCCTTCAAACACAGCCCACCTGTTATAGATTTTCCATAAGCCCCCTAAAACAAGCAAGATTTTTGGGAAGGAGACACGCAATCCGTGACAGAAGGGAAGTGGGGGTGAAGGGGTTTATGCAAGAGAGAGAGAGAGAGGAGAGAGAAAGAGTGAGAGAGGGAGAAAGAGGCAGAGTCTGTCGCACAAAAAGAGAACATCAGAGTAAGCCAGACAAAACATCAAAAGAGTTTTAGACAAAGCTGAAATGTGAAAAGCCCCACTACTTTCCAGGCATCTCCCATTGAGCCCACTCCTGCACCCCTCAGCTCTGATCAGCCAGCCAAGGCCTTGCTCAGACATGCAGAGCCAGACATGGCACCAGCCAGACCCTCCGCTGGCAGTTGACATCTGTATTCACAGCATGGAAAAACCAAACTTCACTGAAACTGGATCCTCGCTGCTCACTGGGCCACCGTAGTAGGAAAGGAAAGGTTTGACCGATTTCTGCTGACTTGGAGATGGCAGGAGTCGTCGCCTTGTTCGGCTCCTTCACGCTCCAGATGAGCGATGTCATTACATAGTGGAGGGCCCTGGCTGCTTGCGTGAGCTGAAGCTATGTTTATGCTACACCAATATCTCTGTATGGCCTGACTGTTCCTTAAATTAATCTTACTCATCAATCCAGTTGAAAGATACCTGAGGCTCAGGCCAAATTCAATACTGACTTATGCTTGATTACATTAAATTACATTACATTACAGGCAGCTCTGTAATGGAAGTTTATACAGTGTATGTTTGGTTCCAATGCAGCATTCACATGAGTGGTTACTGTTCCAGACTTATATGGAAAATATCATTATGTACAATTTTATTCCATGTTCACACAGGAGAGAAGCTCAATTCATTCTAGACTTTCCATTTCCAAACTTTAGCTATGCCAGTTTGTTTGATTTAAGAGATGACAATGTCTGTCGGTCCATTCCTACCTGCAAAACAAATGACTTCCCAATCACCCTACAACATATGTAGTGTTTAATGGTAGCAAATGTTTGCATATTGATACATAAAACTTAGATTTTAGCTGCTAAACATCAGCATGCCTCAAGCAGCTCTTGTCCACTAAACATGTTGAAAAAAAAGTTTGATGGTGAAGCCAAAAAGCTGGGCGACTGGGTGGAGGCAACCCACCGTGGCTATGGGAGGGGGAGGGGCTACTGCAAGGAATTCACTGCAAAGCACCAGCGACACAAGACTTTTGGAGACTGCAGTGACTTTAAAAGTACAGTATATTTGGGGCGTTGTGTAGCGCAGTTGGTAGAGCAGGCGCCCCATATACAGAGGCTACCTGTGTCTTCGCTGCAGTCAGCTCGGGTTCGAATCCCACATTGGGTGGCCCTTTAATGCATGTCATCCCCCCTCTCTCTGCTGCACCATTTCCTGTCTCTCTACTATACTATCCAAAAATATATACTTAAAAAAAAGTACAGCATATTTACACAAAGCATAATGTTCTACACATTTTTTTTAAAGTTTAATGGGGGTGCACAGACAATAAAGAGACCAGACTAACAAACTAACCTGGCTCTAGACTTTCATTGTTGTTCAGCTAAAATTGAGACAGCAAATAAAAGTCCCCTTATTCAGCGTTCTGTGCAGACCTCTAACAACAGGTAGCATTGGTTATAATAACAATTCATGGCACGTCCAGAAATAAAAACCCCTATTAGATAAGGTCTTCAACAGAAGCTTCTAAGTGATGCTCTGGGCAATGGGCAATACGATCACCCTCTCAAAACAAAGCAACAGTCTAAGTAACAAAGCAGAGAACACAGTCATATGCCAGGGTGCCAGCCTGTTTTACATGTAGCCAAGTCAGATTTGGCAGTATCACCATGTCTGGCTGGGCACTGAATGTTGAATCGATGTAGAATACACAAACAGTCTGGCTTACAAGGTAACATAACTCCACCCCCCCCTCCCCTCTTCAATAGTCTTTTTAACATCAAGGGACACATTTCTCAGGCAGGGGCTATTATTAGAACTAAAAACCTTCTTTCATAGGGCTGTTTATTGTTAAATTTAGTTTCTCCAAAGTGGGACATAGTAAAGAAATTGGGCTTTAAAGTCAAATGGATTTGTGCCATTCAAATCTGACCTACTTCAAGTTAAATTTAGCAATGAGACACACACAGGTTGTCCAAAGTCATGTCTTAAGTGATCAACTCTTAAGCGAGCACAGTCCATCCGTGGCTCTAGTTAATCAGATAATAAGGGCTAATCACCATTTAATTGATTCGAGCGGCATTCAGCAGCAACAACGTGCAGTTAACATTTTCATCAACACTTATCGGAGCTTAACCATATGTCATAATGATTAGGAGGTGATCGGAGGGGAGAGAGAAAGAGCTCTATCTGACCCTTGATCAGTGATTAGGAATCCGATTCACTATCACGCAAATTAGGTGCAGATTCAGTGCAGCCAGCTGAAGGTTGCATCTAGAAGAAATAGTAGATGGCAAGAATGGTTTTCCTTGATCGAGACTGTTGCAAAAACTCACTCTGGGCAGTAAGATCCAAAACTGTACTGCAGAAATGTGAAGGGGTTCAGTCTTTCCTATTCACAGAGCAGATAGGTGTGTGTGCGTGTGTGTGTGCATCCCTATCTCTGAGCTCGACACTACCCCCTATGTTCCTCTATTAAATGTGGCTTGCATCACAGCAATGGCCGGGCTCTGTATCCATAGCAACAGCTGCCAGATGAGCACTGTCTGTACTGAAGGTGTTGATGGTTACAGCCAGGCATAGTCTGCTGCCCCCCTCTGGACTAACAGGGCATTACAAAAACAAAGGCAACACCTAACTATCAGAATTAGACAATGAGGCCTCATCATAGTTGTCAAATTCTTTATAGTCTCTGTATGAATGCCGCCATCAGTTCATACAGTGCATTGTAGGTAGGACCTATGAGACAATAAATAATATCAAGCACACAATTTCTAACAATGCAGTAAAATATCCCATAAAGCGAAGACTAAAAAGATGAACAGTGAATGCATTTTACATGCATTAGGTTAAATTATTCTGTGGCTGAAAGGCTATACGGTGAAAGGTTCTGAGAACTTCTCCAGAAATCAGGTTTACATGATAATTCATGTACAGAGCTGTAGAATTTCTGGTGGCCTTGAATCAGCTGTAATGTGGATACTAAAAAAAAAACCAGACACATTTATGCTAATACACATGTGAATGAAGGGCGCTTTCTCCTGGCCTCTTGTGGCAGGGACAAACGCCTTTCCAATCACTGCCCATATGAGGCAGTGAAGCTCTAAATTAAGGAGGAAATGCACTCAGATAATGAAATGTGTATGTGGAAATGGCTTTCATGGCATGAGCCATCTATTTTTCTCTGAAGGAGAAGGAGATTTCCCCAATGCAGCAAAAACAACACCAATGCTGTCTATGATCCATAAGCTCTACTAGTCGTATCATAAACTCAACATGATCAAACATGAATTGGAGCTTGAACTGAAATGATTCCAAGAGTTGCTTCAGAAGTTGTTATCCACAAAAACACAGAAGAAATACCAGGAGGATTCACTGTTCTACCATTTCAATAGCTTCAAATTATAAATTCCCAAAAGCTGCAGATAATGTGTGAGTCTCAAAACTCAAGGCACAGTGGCAATCACTACTGTATGATTCAATGTGTAGTTAAGGCAGTGGAAAAGCACACAGCACAGGACCAGGTGGAGTCGAGTCAGTACTACTATGGAACGACAAAAACTAATTTTTATCCTCTGGCATCTGCTCTTTGTTGAGTCAAGATAGAAAAACACCAGATCCAACGCAGCCAGGGTTAAATCTCTGATGCATTTCCAGCCCTGTCTATATGGTTGTATGTCCTGAAGCTGCTCGCCTGTTTGCAATGTTCCAGATTGCTTTCATTGATCGTCGTCCTCCACACTGGGAAGAAGAAATCCTCAGAGGATTCATTTCAACACGTACAGTACAAGGGGCCGCAGTAGAGGCGTCAATTTCCCGGCTGCAATCTGACGGTGGATTGAGAGGAGCACAGCAACATACGTGTGACTTTTTATGAAACCATATCTGTGTGTGTGAGATATATTGTATTTCTCTTTCTTTTTTAGAGGCCATTATTTACACAACGCGAGCACTTGTCCAATTAGACCAACATCGGCACGTGCCAGCCAAGGACTCAGGAGCTATAAACAGCAATACAGAGCCTGCATCATGATTTATGTGAGTGCTAAACACACCACTGTACGTTCTGTTATTAATATTCTTGTGATGATACCTATATACAGTATGAGCCTCCATGACTGCCGCTCCCCTCCTGAGAGGCATGTGAATGAGAAAATCCATCATCCGGTGACACGCGCGATGGCTTTGCATTTATTGTCAACAGGTATTATAGAACAGCAGATGTGGCCTTTACTGCTAAAACCTAAAGGCCTAAAATGTGAAAGACAAAGGGTATAAATAAAGCTTCCTGAAGTCATTCACATTCAGCTGCTGCATCTTCACATAACACAAAAAAACAAAGTGAACATCATTAACATAAACCAATAAATTAGAGGTTTCCTTGATGCAAACTTTTCTCTCAGGCCAGGATCAGCCCAGCTAATGATGTGATTATTGATTGACTGATGCATAAGCCAGTGGGACACAAGTATTTTGGAAGTAATTACCTCTCCATCATGGTCTCTCCTCATTGACAGGCGGCATTTCAAGACCAATGGGAGTATTAGTCTCCAGTGACAGGCCAGCTGATTGGCTCAGAGATTTAAAACAGGTCCCCCGGCTAAGAGGGCAGATCAGCACTTTTGTACAAGGAGAGGCTGCGAACGGGAGCACGAGATTGTCAGAAAGATAGAATGGAAGAGGGGAAGAGCAACGGAGAAGTGGAGGATGTCAAGAATTTGTATGAAGACGGACTCTCCGAAGGCTCATGTGACCAGAAAGTGATGTGTTTACAGTGGGTGAGAAATGTGATGCAGACACTGCTCAGCTCAAACCTTCACACATTTCAAATGTCATTTAGCAAAGTGCTTTTCATGTTCAAGCAGCCAAAGTGTTTTTGAAGACAGCAAAAAGGACCAGACTTTAAAAAACAAGTCTTTTCATGAGGCTGCTTTTCTTTATAAATGTGATTAAAGCATCGAATGAAAACAGAATAATTCAATACTCTATTTAATTAATGGTTTATGGAAAATACTGAATCATTCCAATATGAACAAGCTACGAAAGCAGCAAAGTCCTCCTTCTAACACTAATTGTCCAACTGTTATAACAGCAACCCCTGCAATTCCCAACAAACTGAAACATAATTTTGCCAAATTCTATTTGCCTCTTAAAAAATATGTGAAAATAAAATATATGAAAGAGCAAGCAACCCGCTGACATATGGAAGGAAAGAACCTGATTAAAAACCCACAAGCGCCACAGAAAATGCTTTGACATCATCACAATGTTCTTGTCTTAAAGGGCAATTCCATCCTTTTATATGTCATGTGTATGTCATTAAAATTTCATTTTAGCCTCAAGTATGGGTCGGACTCCAAAAACACAGGATCTTACATTTCAAATTCTAATACTGTCTTTCATCAGACCCCAAAAACCTGACACATGTCCTCTTGTTCCACACTCTACATCACCAGTTTGTAAATCTGGATGTTTCACACCCAATCTGACACAACCCGTATTGACAACCACAGGGTTTCTGCCTCTACCAGAGGCACAAACTGTTTTTGCAGGTTGAGAAATATTCCTTGTGATAAAAAAAATACTAATGATATTCACATGTATAAACTGTGAAATCGTTCTTTCCCATAATTATGACTTATAAATCTGAATGTCATGTTCTTATTTTAGAAACTGAGTCTCTCTCAGTAAAATTCACAGGCAAGATGCTCAGATACACAGGCGCCACCTACAGAAACTCAGGGACTAAGACCCCAGAGAAATATGTCCATCTGTATTAAGGCAGTGAAACAACACAATCCAAAAGTAACAATGTCCCACTAAAATAAAAATCAAGCAAACACCATCAGCTAATTACCACCAAAGCTACAAATAAAAGCTCAAGATTGACTCTTGTAAATGTATGACTAAGCTGAAAATTTCTTGGTTTATTAGGCCTTTGCAGTAGTGAGATGTATTACCATAATATCTTCTGGCCTCTCTCCACCCTTATTCCATTTCACGGCAAGATAAATGGGCAACTGCTGGGGTGTAATCAGAAGCAGTGTGCTAAGTCACCCCAGGCCCACAGTGGGTGAACACAACACTGACAGACCAACCACTGGTCACAGGCAGGGAGGGAGGGAGGGCAGGAGAGGTTGAAGGAGGAGGAGGAGGAGGAGGAAATAACATAAACAACAGGAGGAAAGATGGAGAAATTCAATCTGGTTGATATACAGATGTTAAAAGCCATCGGGTGGAGCCTGAACAGGGCTTCAAGAGGTAAAACAAAGTAGAAAGAAAGAAAGAATCAAAGGCAGGAGGTAAATGAGGGGCAGATGAGGGAAGTCCAGTCTAAGTGTGTTCATACTTGACTGACTGACTGTATGAAACAGTTGTTGGGTCTCCATGTCTTCATCACAGATCTCCTGGACTGGACACATTGGGGGGAAGGGGCCGTCACAGTCGGCCTCACCTCAGGACGCAGGGCAAGCTCATTAACTCTGCCACCAGGGGGCACATGTCACTCAGGATCATTAAGCGTGAGGGGACACTGTGTGTATCTGCACTTCTAATGATGAATTTGCTGGTCCCTGTGAGTGGTATCTTTATTCCTATTCTGGTCTTCATTTCATAGAGCTCACTGTCTCTCTTTAAAACCAACAGGTCGAGTCAAACCTCCACCCACCACGAGCTGGGTCCGGCTCAAGGTTTCTGCTTTGTTTACCTCGCCGCTGTGACCAAGCGCTTGCTCATGGGGGGAATGTTGGGTCTCTGTAAATAATATTATAATTGGTCAGTGTAGTCCTGCTCAAGTGGCCTATGATAACCTCTGTTGTGATTCACTGCAATACACATAACACTTATATTCTATTTATTATCCATTCTAAGCTCCAGGTTGTTGTCTGACGTGTTGTATTGACTATTTATGGTGGGCCATGTAGGCTATATATGAACCACGACAACCTGCCGCTCAAAACTAATTGCCCCTTGTGGGATTAATAAAGTTGTTTGAATAAAATTGAATTGAATTGAACTGACTGCTTTGGATATTGCACAGAAGGTGGTGTAGTGGTACAGGAGGGTACATCCACTGATCAGAATGATCAGCTCCTCCAGGTCAAATGTCAAATTGTCAGCTGAAGGTTTAGAAAAGGTGCCGTGTGAATGGGTGAAAAAGGCTTGAAATGAAAAGCATTAGTGATCAAAAAGTGTTCAAATTATATTTTCACATTTAGTTCATTATTTGTCTTGAGTGAGAGAGTGAGAGTGAGTCATATTCATTATGAGTTTATATTGTGAAGCTTCATGCCAGATTTAAAATGAGGCTGAAAATTTCCTCTGCCTTGTGTGTTTGTTATCTATGTGGCTGACTAATTTACATTCCAGTACTTCCCCCTTTTTTTTATTGTCCTCTGATTTTCATCTCAAGGTCTGTTTTCTCCCTCTCATTTCTTTTCTCTCTCTCTCTCTCATCCTGTCTACTTCTCTTCTTATGTAATCCCTAAATTAACCCCCTTTTCCATCCTTAAATTCTTATTTCCTTTCCTCAGCCACACCCTTCAGCTGTCAACATCCACCTCTAGTCATCATCTTCAATCCATCCATCCATCCATCCATCCATCCATCCATCCATCCATCCATCCATCCATCCATCCATCACTCCATCCGGCTCGCTCATGCCTTGAGAGGCATGACTGACCCACTTTCCTGCCCCCGTCACCCTGTCACACTGCTGACTCAAGACGCGTTCAAGATGTGTGAACGCACAAATACAGACATGCAGCCGTGCTCATGCGGATGAATACATTTGGCAACACATGCATACGAAAAGGACACTCAAACACACTACATCTGCTCACTGATCTAATTTTAGTAACCGAATGAGAACACACACACGCACGCACACACAACCACACACCTACACAAGAAACCAACATAAACAGAGATAAGGGGAAGAAAACACTTGAGTGTGTGCATCATTTCCTCTTGACTGTCGGAACAAAATGACCAGAAAATGGAGTAACCACTATACTCATCACCAGCCCTGTGTATATGTGTGTGTGTGTGTGTTGATCTTTAATCCACAGTCATGATGTTATATCAGGACGCCACACTGACACACACACACACAGTGAAAGTTGAATAAAAGTAAACAAAACGCAAAGAGCCTATTGAAATCTATATCGGCACGTACACATTACAGAAGCTGTGTGTGTGTTTCAGGGTTGTGGGCTAATGGGGCAGCAGTCACCACTGGTTACGTCTACAGCCGTTTCTGGGTCAGCATCAGGCAACACTCATCCAGCGCTGCATCCCTTAACAGCTGACTCCAGGCCAGACATGGAGGCGCACACACACACACGCACGCACACACAACACACATACATAAACAGAGTAAAAATAATTGTAGCACTAACTTACTACCAGCAGGGGCAGATGAGTATGAGGGATGCACATACATAGCATCAACAAAAACTCATTGTCACACATGTTAAAAGCAAAGTGGCATGAATGAATCAATGAAATGAATCTAATGCAAAGAGTTATCAGTTTAATCCAAAAGAAGAACCAAATACATCAGATCTATGAATAAGCTGCATGCACTGAGAGACCCACAAATCATTTTGCACAGAAAGACACACACATACGATGAGCCTGAAAACAGCCTGAGTTTCTACAAAGAGAGGATTTCATGCATCAATTACTCCACATCGTAGGCTTCTATCTTTACATTCATGCTTTGCAAGTGCATATGTCTATATAAGGCTGGATGTGTGTACCATGCTATGTGCTGTGTGTGTGAGTGTGCCTGCGAACAGGAGCACACGTTGTAAATGTAGGCTATAGTTAACCACGGTGTCCCTCCACCATAGCATGATGAGCCAGATGAAGCCCAGTGAACCATGGGAAGAGCTTCGTACGCGTTAGAGAGTTGGAGGGCGAGAATATTGTGTCTAACTGGGTTGTTAAGTTCGCTCTGATGAAGTTGTTGCGAGTGAACACGCTCGTTCACACACAAATGTGCAGAATCTGCTTGCATGCATGCAAACACGCACACACATCATCACTCCCTCAAACAGCAGAGTATTACAGCAGCGGCTCAGGTTGGAGTGGGCCCAGGTCTGATGGACTAGGCCGCCAGTTTGCAGCCTTAATCCACGGGGGTGGTGACGACACACTGACGGACAGACACACCTCCCTCTCTGCTTTGACTGTGTCACAGCATGCAAAGCAGTGCTTCCTAAGAAAGCAAACATCTGCTTTGAGTGTGTGTGTGACTGATGCTGGGGAAACACAAAATCATTACATAATTCAAAGTCCAATGTGGAAGCTCTGTTTTCATTTTCATTTAAAGGAATAGTTCAATATTTTTGGAAGTATATGCTGCTCATTTAGTTGATACCCACCCCTCATACAAACTCCTTCTGCTTTCTTATTAAGTAAGTGTGACTTTTGTCTGTATTTTGCAGAAAATCAGCACAAAGGAGTCTAATAATTGGATAACTGGTAATGTGACCACCACGAAAGTAGTAACATTAATTTTATGTATGCTGGGGAGGAGGGCACATCTGCCCGACTCAGCCTGGTGAAAGCAGAGAGGAGCACAGAGCAGTGTGTCACCGAGCCGTGGGAGAATGCCAGCCAAAGAGGAGGATGAAGCCGAGTGTGGAGTAAGGCCGGCCGACGCTCAAGCCAGGCAGAGGGACAGACAGACAGGGGATCAGCTGGATAGGAACCCGGCAGTCAATAATCACTGTCCTCAGCTCACATTGTACTAATCATGTGACTGAACATGGCCATGCAAATGTACACAAACTCTGAAACGCTGAACCACAAGGCAGCATTTTCTTTTATAAGACATCCATCTGTAGTCAAAAGGAGGAGTGATTCTAGATATCTAATAAATGACAACCACAGTAAGGCATGCAACTTAAAGGGATAGTTCAACATTTTGGCAAATTGGCCCATTGCCATATAGTTTTAGGAGTAGGTTTGTTACCTTTAATTGTCGGTGCAGGCTATTTTTAGAACGGCAGAGCAGAGCCGTGAGCTGCTCAGAGCTACGCTACGGAGACTAATGGGATTTCTTGGTTTCCCTCATCGAACTCATCAAATACACAATCCAACAACTCCAAAACGCTCTCGTGGACAAGTTGTGACCTGCATGTTCACCACGCTATGAGATAATAATGGACCATTACGAGTTCTTTTCGAGGCAAATGCAGAGACTGCTTGCTGAAAAACTGCCCCCGACGGGAACACGCATCAGCAGTTTTGCATGAATTTACCTCTAAAACAACTCTGTCTTGTAATGTTCCGTTATTATCTCTTAAAACTATAGGGATTATGGCAATGGGCCAATTTGCCAAAATGTTGAACTATCCCTTTAAGAAAGTATCAGGTCTGATTTTCCTGTTACCACAAACTGGGGCCTATGGACATGTGATGAGGCTCTAGAGCTCAGTTGGAGGTGGACAGAGGCAGGTGAGGCTGACAGGGAAGGGAGGAACATTTCACATAAACTGCAGGATAGAGGATGATGGGATGAGTTCTGGAAGAGAACAAAACAGAAAAGGGATGGAGAGGAGAACATACAGGCAGCACCAAGAGCCACAAAAAAAGGAGGGACACACAAAAAGAGGGGAAGGAGAAAAGGAGGGAGTGAGGGCAGGATGAAGGCATGGAGGCCTGGCGGGGAGCCAGGGCAGGGAGTGTGCCACAGATGTGCCCCCACCACCCCTGGTGGGAATGTGCTGAGTGGACAGGAACGCCCTCCACACACACACACACACACACACACACACACACACACACACACGTGCACACATATATATGCACACAAGCTCCACCAGCTCTCATTTAGCCAAAGTCACCAAATAGAAGAGACCACCCAAGCAACTGCACAGGTTACTGAGACCCTACACAATCAGAGTGTGACGTGGTTTGACCCAAACTTGAGCAACTCTGAGTATGGACTCACTTCTTCACCTGCAAAACTCTTGGTACACTTTTCATCACTCTTTTCGTTATTCATTTCAATTTCACTCTGCTGACCACACTGGATCACAACGATCAATGGTATCGATTTTTCCCTTTTTACTGGGTTGCATAAGAAATGGCCTCGAACATTTGACTGTTCTGTCACCTGTGGATTCTGTGCTGCGGCGAAGCACAGCCAACAGCGTGGTTGAATCCTCCCACTGAGATCTCTATCAACCTACAGTAATAAGCATGGAAATGTATATATGCCTTCAACTGAAGTGCTTAGCAGATGTTAGGATAACAGCTCTATCCCCGTCTACGGGTAGATGTGACAGGTGGCTCACTGTAGTCTTCCATGCACTTAGGAAATGTGTCCACAAGACACATATCTGAGTTAAAATGAGTGAAAATTGCTTTGCAAAACTGCTCTTTTCCTTCAGACGACCACCCGCTGTGAGCTTTATCGTGCCGCCGCTTCACGTTACATTTATCCACAGTCCCTTTGGTGAGCTGTGAAAGCCGGGTCCTTACTGTGGCTCTGGATTTTTTGGGAGATCAGAGGAGCAGAATGGAAAATGTACTAAACGTCAGTAACAGTGACACAGCGAGCTGGGTTGCGGTGAGCGCTCAGGGCTCAGGGGATTGTGGGCCGTTAAATGGGGGTGAGGGGAAAAAGATGTCGTCATTTTCACGAGGAAAAAAAAAAAATTCCATCTGGCTTCCACCTCAGTGTTTTTATATGTGTGTGACAGTGAAGACTGCACCTGTTCACCTCTCAGTAGCCCCTTGTTGTATCACTGTATTATCACCATTGTCGGGCTTCTGGTATGTAGACAGACACAGTCATCTACTGTTCAAATATTATTGTAAACCCCCACTGAACAGACAGCAGTGCGGAAATATCTGCCTCATTCCTCATCCTCATGACTTCCTCCACTCTCCGGTCTACAATTTGTGGAAAAATGGAAATTCCACATTTTTATTCCTGACATGGCAGGTGGGTGAAGAGATGGGAGATCTTGCTGTAGAACAATCCTCTTGCAGATAAAATGCAAATTAAAAAGGGACTACTTTTCTTACCTGATGGAAGAAGGAGTGATGGAAGAAGAGGCATCATCATCATCATGAAGCAACAGCAAGAAAGCCATGATCATGAAAGAGAGAGAGAGAGAGAGAGAGAGAGAGAAGAAGCAAAATGTTAGAAACACTGGAGTCAAGATTTGCAGCTTGAGAGCAAATCAAGAAATGGACAAATTGGACACAAGACAAATAGAGAAATGAGATCCGTTCTAAGCCTCTGGATCAATACGCTCTACATTCTACATACATTTTGCCTAAACACGTCTCCCCAACGGACTGATGTGCTGACTCTGACGCTTGGCATCCAATAATCGCCGTCACAGACAGCAACATCGATTCAAGCTGCTTCTATCTCAATAAGCTCTAGTAAAATCCACTGAAAAGGCCACCTTCAGCAAAACTGCTCTGGTAAATAAAGGGAACACAGAAAGCTGTAAACTGAGATGACACACACGAGCACAACTAAAAGCTTTCTCTGGGTTCTGGTTCAACACAGTGGAGGCTTCATTTCTGAGAAGCAAAAATTAAGAGAGGGGAACAGATCCATCAGAAATCCTCTCAGTAAGTGAATCTAGCCGAAGACGAGGACTTTGTAGGTTGTGCGTTCAACACTGTCACATTGTACCTTCGACTGAGATTCTGGCGCGGCTGAGGAGTCACAGATGAAAATGTGGGTCGTGGTGGAAAATGACTTTGTTTTAATTAGGTGGTGGGGGCTTATGGTGTTGGTGTTAGAGCTCATGCTAAGTCCTGGGCGCAGTCAGGAGCCTTAGCGTTAACTCGGGCAATGTGCGCGAGCCAGACCCAAAGCTAACATTACACAGAGCTGAGGCTGCTGGGGCTTACTGACGTGTTTACCTTGGCGGCCGGCTGGGCAAGCCGAGAAGTGCAACTCGGTACTATTCTGCACTCATAAAAGCTAAAGAGAGACACCAAGACTTACCAGCGCTGATAAAACACAGCGACAAACACCTATAGGCATGACCATGTGCACCCAAAAATATATATATAGACATATAAATATTAAGTTTCACAAAGCAGATGCATCGAGCGCACAAACACCTGCTGCCGTTTAACTTGAACCTTTTCACACATCTTGAAAGTTCATCAATAAAATCAAACTCACACAGAAAGAAGACACAGTGCTTCACATGACTTGCTTTTCAAGATATGCTTTATGTACTTTAAGCACTGTGGGAAAGGCAGTACACCTCTATTTATGTTGCTCTACAATCTGTTTGGGTCAGAAAGTGTGTGTGGGCATGAGTGTAAACGTGATAGGTATCTACAAGATACTGATAGTGGATTTTAAAATAAACACATAAGGACAACATATGTGCTGTGGTGATGACCTCACAAACTCTACGACTTCTAAACAAAAGCGCACAAGCCAGAGAAAGACAGAACATGTTAAATATATTTAAATGTGGCGGCTATTTTGTGAATTTATCGGGGTTATCATCTTAAACCTTCTGTACTTCTTCCTGCAGTGTGAATCTACTGAAAAAGCAGACAGCTGACACCTCTCACAAATCACTTCCACTTAGAAGAGCTAAATAAAAAAAACGGATTAAAAGAAAAAGACCAAACACAGCAGGAGGGAGAGACAATCTGATCAGGAAAAGGTGAGGGCCTTTGTTGATGGGAAGAGGTAATGAGTGTCTGTGAGTGAACGCTTCTTGCAATTAATGATCCCCAAAACTTGAGCGTGCTCGCCGTGTCTGCCCACTCTGAAGCGCTGCGTCATTTATCATTGATTTAAAGAGGGAAGCAATCTTCCATTGCGAGAGAAATAAATCCCCAGGTGAGCTCAGATGATGACGCTGCCTTGTTACGAGAAAGAGAAAGAGAGAGTGAGGAGACGGGTCCTCGCTCACTGAACCCGTTGAGCAGTTGTCTGAAAACTTGTCATGCATACATGCGTTATAATTAATGTAAAGGGATCCCACAAACTGAATACAAATGTTCAATACAACACACTACCTGCATCTAAACAGGGAGGGAGAAACATCACTACCCCTCTCTCTCTCTCTCTTAAACTCTTGCACATACATTTTCTCCATCATTTCTTCGCGGTTGCTGATGCAGCTAAAAATTTTGGAAATGAGAAGTTGTGAGATTGAAAGTGTGTGTGTGTATTTGTGGGTGTGTAGGAGGGAGAGAGAGGCTCTTCTTTTTTTTTTTTGCTGGTGCCGGTGTCAGCTCCAGCTGCTAACTGACAGGACGGGGCAGAGTGAGCACTCAGCCTTTAAGCGACTCTGACATCGACATGTTTAAATTAAATACTCTTTAATAAGGATGAAAACTGCAAAGATTAGATTCCCGCCCAAACAAAATATGTCAGACTAAATGACCAAATAACATCATCCTAAATTATATTTACACTAAAAGTATGTATACCTGTCTGCAAACATGAATAAATCATAATTAAACCTGCGTTTACAGAGAATTTTCCTGTGTCTCCCTGTTAAAATTGTTAATTGCTTTTGATTGGACAGAGCTACATGCATTTCCTAGCAACACATACTCTTAACCCTAACCCTTAAAGGAGAAACCTGATTCAAAAAATAAACTCATGTGAGTAGTTACTAAGAATTTAAGAAAGACTTAACACATAAACTTCAAGATCTGTTTTCCATTTCATATTTCCAACATCATATTAATGAAGACAGCAACAACCCATGATATACTGTAGTTCTACAGTTTAAGAAGTGGTAGGCATGATGAACTGCTGATGTGTTTAGCTCAACACAATGAAGCTTTTCACAAGCTTTTGTATCATCTGACATAGTTTGAAACCTAAAAAAAAAATGATATTTGCAGCATGACTTGATTGAGATGTTTGGAATAGAGTCAAATGACCATATGGCAAACTGTTGACAAACAGCTACTGAAAGCACTCAGCCGTCTGTTTACAAGAACTGAAACTAAAATAGTTTGGATGAGGAAGGGCACAAAAGAAAAAAAACAGAGGATATTGGGTGAGGAACAAGGGGAGGAAAGAGGAGCAGGAACGCAGAGAGGATATGAGTCAGAGAGGAGGGGAGGAGGGTGAGGATGTCAGGAAAAGGGGGGAGGGGTGGGGCAGACGGTAAGAGGAGGAAAGGAGAGGAAGAGAAGAGGAGAGGAAGCGAGGAGAGGAAGAGCCTCATGGTTCCTTCCCTTAAGCAGCCTCCATTTACCCCTTGCTCCCTCCTCCTGCCTTTAATGGACAGATCAAAGATAAGGACCAAAGTGGAAACTGTCTGGAGAGAGTAAAAGGGAGATCCATCTGTCCCCAAATGAGATCTTTGCTGTGCACTCTGGAAGAGAGAGCAGGAGAGCGACAGAAACACCCAGAAAGAGGCAAGAGAGGAAAACACAGAGACAGCAAGGCAAACCAGCACAGCTAGGCCTGATCCACTCCCATTACTGCAATCACATTATCCGCTGCATCTGATGTAGACGCAAAAAAACAACAACAACATTTCCCACAAACAAGTCTTAAGTTTGAATCTAAAAAAAGAAACAACAGACTTCAATTCGAGGTCAAATGTGGAGGCTAAAAACTTTGCAAAAGCTGTTTTTCTTTTGTGTTGAAATCTTTCACCCAAGCACCATTAAGGAGGAGAGAATTAGTTGACCATTTATATGCAAATGAGCTTCAATCAGTGACAGCTCATTGAAAGCGGTGAATGCAGCGAGGTGTGGCAAACCGCTAAATCCAGTGGAGAACTGTTTTACTGTTGGACGGATGTGGTTTGTGTGAGTGATGGGAGATGAAGCTGAGAGCACAGAGAACTGTGAACTGTCTCTCATCAGAGAGGATGGGAAAGTTACATAATCCAACCACACGGTCGAGAAAATAGCCTACTAAATTTATCTCACAAAGCCATATATCAATACACTAAATACAATTATATGAACTATTTGTTATAGTCTGGTGTTTAAAATCATGCCGTTTTAGCAGTTGTAAGTAACCAGGACTTTAACAGTGGTTTATTTCACTTAGCCTATGTGATTCTGGTATTCAAGATTATATACACCACCTTCAGTGTGATGACAGTTGATGTTCCACTCGAGGAAAAGTGTCAGTGGAAAACAGAAAACACCCCAGAGAGCACGTAGCTCCACTCCGGCTGAGAGTGCACAACTATTCCTAAGCAACAACTGAGAAAATAACTGGCAGAATAATCAATGATAAAAATAACCATTAGTTGCTGAACCAAAGGTCACAGAGGCCTCGACAGAACTCTTCACCTGTTTCACCATTTTCAGAGATTTTTATGGCACCTGCATCTGGATTCACATCTGCATCAGAACACACACAGTGAGAGGCAGTCACAAGATACATGTAGCAGATTTTATCTTTCAAGGAAAAGCAGCTGTTCATTGGCCTATGTCCAAACTTTCCAGCGTTTTTTTTCTTTTTCTTTTTTATTGAAAAACTAGACAGAAAACTTCACTCTCCCTGGTATAGGAAAAACAACCAGTATGGCAGGTTATATAATACACTTTTGCAGGTTGTGTTATTTTGAATGTTCTCTCTGCCTTTCACACTGAAACTGTCTTTTTTTTTTTTTTTTTTTTTAAAGGCAACCTTGCAATGATGGGCTTTCTAAAGTTGATTTTGTATAGTGGACTAAATTCTCCACAGCATCCATTCGAGATAGATTGGCTTTGCTGAAAATAAAGCTGAACATGTAGGACCGTATTGAACTGCTTTGTGACCCTCTACAACAGCACTCTAATCAATCACACGGCTCTTAATTTCCTAGAAAACGAGCATTTGCATAACCCGGCGTACAAGATTTAATTGGTGATTTATCGATGACCCACAGCAATAAAACACATCACCATGGATTCTTTATGAACACCAAGCCATCGAAAACAAGGAAGTAGGCTACACATCCTCTTTAGCTAATTGCACCTAATTAAAGTACTCGCAGTAGTTAAAAAGACATGATAAGGCATCTACATCAACATATGTGTTAGAGGTGTGAATCTTTTACTATCTAACGATTCGATTCGATTCTGATTTTTGGGGCTACGATTCGATTCAAAATCGATTTTTGATTCAAAATGATTTGATTCATAATGATTTCTGCTTCAATTTATCAGTGTGCAAAGGATCCTCATGATCAACTCCAGTCTGCTTTGCAAGACAGAATGACTAAAGTGTCTTTAAGCATAAACAACTTTTAAACATGTATCCATGCTTAGATGGAATTGTTGAAAATGTTGCATAAAAGCAATATCACATATTAACAACAAAATTAAACGTGCCTCTTTATTTAGAAAAATAGTGCAGTTAAACATGCTGCCTTTTAAATTCTAAGGAAATGGAGGCCGACAGCCAGCAGATTTGTTTCATTTTTTAAATTTTTTTAAATCGATTTTGGGACATTTTATATCGATTCTGAATCGTATTAAATGAGAATTGCGATTCTTATGTGAATCGATTATTTGGCACACCCTAGTGAAACTGATCTGGACACAGCAAAATGAGCATCACTCTCCCCCACGGATCCAGTGACGTATGTGAATGATGTGACTAATGAAAAGCAGGTTAATCACCTCCTTAAAGTATGCACACTGTAACGGTCGTACATGTTTTCGGCTGAGTCACATACTGTGAGTTTCCAGTAAAACCTGCTGGACAAAAAGTTTTCAGGCAACAGCCAATTAGAGTTGCACCTCAGAGGACACACAGTAGGCACACAGCACTACAGTATATACATTAAGAGACACTGCTGTTCTAACTACACAACATATTGTCAAATATCCCTGGGAATACAAAACTGCAAGGCCAGCATATTGCAAACCAATGGCATGAAACTCATTCTTTTTTTTTTTTTAGTGAGTGGCCAAGAGAGACTCACCCTCCGTGGTCATTACAAAAGGTTCTCATCATTTCTTTTTAAGTGAGCCATACAGGACCACAGGAGGACATGCAAAGGGATTTCATAACATCACAGCATGCAATCCCCCATTACAGCGAAACAGAGCTGATGTCAATATAGCAGCACTTTACGGTGGAAGACTGCAGGGAACTCTGAGGGGGGAAATTGTGCCTGATAACATAAATGTAGGAAAAACAAACACTGAGAAGGAGTGGGTAAACTTAATGATCTGGGTTTGACTCCCCCGGGGAGGTAAAAGAGGTGTGGGTGTGTGCTATATGAGTTTGTGTGTGTGTGTGTGTGTGTGTTGTCAGTGTCAGTGTGGATCAGTCCTCGTGTCGTGCAGCGTCTCATTTGTGCACGCTTGCATGATAAAGCGTGCATTCCAGAGGACCGAGGAGAGCATGCAGCTCTCTGAGGCAAGTTGACGCACAATGACAGAGACGGAGTGAGTTTGAGTCGTACACCATTAAACCACATTAAAACAATTAGTCAGCTGCTGCACCCCCACCCCCCCGAAGCCACCTCCCCTAATACCCCCCCCGCCACTCTACCCCCCCTCCCTTCGCTGCTCTCACCCACCCTGCAGCGGAGTCTGTACGCAAGGCTGCTGAACTAGAAACCCAAACCCCCGAACTCAGCGTCCAGATTAACCCCTCGCCTTCTTCAACTAGCAACGGTCAGGCAATCATGCATCACTCTCCTGTTGTTGTTGTTGTTGTTGTTGTGCCCCCTCGCCCCGCCCCCTCATCCATCCAAATATGTTCAGAAACTGGTTCTGTTAAATGTGGAGGAAAATATTTCCCCAAAAAGTCAAGAACCACTTGCTCTAACGCACCACAACAGAGCTTGAAAGGATTTAACTTCAAAGAAAAAAAAAACAATGTGATGATTAAAAAAGAAAAATCTGTTCAGCCCTTTGGAGGAATTCCGATGAGCCACTCCCCCCAAGGAGTCAAAAGGACTGAAAGCTTTTCAAGGAATATGCGGGAGTGTTGCTGGCACCTCATGTGAGGGAAGTGCATCATTTGGAGGAGCGCTGTTTCTTTGACTTTGTTCCAGTGAAACAGTGGAGGAAGTTGACAAACTCAATCAAACTCAGAGCTCCTCACGCGTACCTGGAAATCTACACATTATGTGCCCTTTATGGCATTCTTCACAATTCACAGAGTCATTAAAAACCCATTGGGCCTGTTAATGATCATTTAGCTATAACCTTGTACAGTGCGTGCGATGATGTTAATGAGCTTGTGAACTGGCAGCTACAGAGCCCGGAGCAGCGGCGGCTCAGTAACTCAAAGATAGAGTCTGATAAATGAATCAACAGGTCGCGGGAGCCGCAGCGTGGGAGCGTGCGGGAATCCCAGTGAGTGATTAATCGGGCAGCATTAGCAAGACATCAGCACGATGGCCTGGCTGCCCCCTCCCCACCTCCTGAACTCCCAGATTCCTGTGAAAGTTACTGAGCTGGAAGAACTGAAGATGGAGTCGTCATTCTTTTTTTATATACTATAAGGCAGCGATGGGAGGGAGTGAGAGAGGGTGGAGGAGGAAGACACAGTAGATTAGACAGGAGAGACAAACTGAGCAAGCAAAAGGAATCTGGACTTTGGTTATCAGAGCAAGAACACTTTGAAACTTTTGAGTTCCTCTACATAACGCCACAGGAACATTTACAAGTGACAAATTGACCAAGTCAAATTTATTATGTGTAGGCCGCAATGCACTGGAAGAAGTTTTCAAGGACTAAGGATGAGGCACACAAAGAAACTATAGCATTCAAACTGATGAGAGGGACATACAGTATTATCACCGTGAACCACTGCTGGTTTTTTCTCTACCTGTCACTCAGTTTTATTATTCATGCGTTCATAAGTTTCCAAGCGCTTTCAGGAACTTCAGCCTTTTGTCGTTTCCAGTGAAGGAACCAGGAACTGATTAAAGTTCTATGGAAAGAGTTTTACCATAATAAAAAGGTCTAATTAAGGTTCAGGAACTTTCAGGGTGGGGGTTGCACTGATGAATGTTGCCGATTGGTCAACGACACTAGCATTGAAAACTGATGAGGTCACAAAACTTGACTTACTGTAGAGCAGTTAGTTACCGTTGATCAAATTCTGTGCAACCACAAGCTTTAACCACTGTGACACATGAACCAGTCATGACTCTTTCTGGAAGGCGGCTCTTAAATGATGTAATTTTCACATCTCCTGGTTTTTAGGGGAGGGTTTATTAACAAAGACAGGTCAGTGGCTGACTTATTTTTTAAATTCAGAACACATGCAGAGAAAAAGGTTTTTGGCAAAAGGACACACTGTTCATGTGTAGCATTTTACGCAGTTCCTTTATTCTGCAAAGAAAGCACTTGCACTCTTAAATGTGCCATAATGTAGCCTAATGGTTTCACATCCATGTCCGTTTTAAAATGACTTACTTATGTGGTGCTAAAATAAATAGTGGACGATGTGAGACGCCATATAACGCAGTGATTTTACCATACTTCCCATGCTAAGTCGAAAAGTGTCATTTACTGTATCATGGTGTGATTTTTTTCCTCTGAATGAAGGAAGAGGATCGACAAAGCCTGGGTGAATCTTAAATTTAAGACGGGTGAATATCCTTCAGAAGAAAAAAATGTAATGTTATAATGCAAAAATTGCACACAACTGCTTTGAATCAACGATGGGGTAAAAGTAAAATCATATAACATATACAAGAGAAGGTCAGAGCATGTGGTCATAATTTGCTTGTGTATTGTACAAGAGCGTAAAAATGCATACCAACAGAGCTACGTTACAGTCTCCCTCTGCCTTTTCTCCTTCAACAAACCTCCAAACCTATGACATCAACAAATGGCAATGTTTAAAATTAAGCACATGTCATTTTAAATCAGCCTTTAATGTAGAAGAGATGTAATGCTTAAGATCCTCTTTTTTCATTTGAACACAATAGCGACTGTTCATTTGGTTATTTTTGCAGTCACTCCACATTTAAACTGAAGTGACAACTTCTTCCTTTTCATTGAGGAACTTTAAGCAGTTTTCTCTTTTCTTTGGCGTCACAGTCTTCACTGTTCACACCAGCTCCCTACCAAACTAAATACTAAACTCTTCTCACTTTAAAAGGGACAAAAATCTGTGTGTTTTTTCAATCATTTCAAATCCAACTTTCATCAGCAGCTGACAGGAAGGTTGGTAGAACAGAGTCAAACCACAGGAAGTGAAGTAGATCCCTTGTAGTAAAGAGGCTTTGGCACGGAAATCCACTGGTATGGTCCTTTAAATTACAGCTGGGGGAATAAAACCCAGGGCCCTTTGAGCCCCATCAGCGCTCCACTCTGAAGAAAAAAAATGCAGCACGCAGGTCTTAATGTTAGTCATCACTCAGCGCCGACCGCATTAGACCATCAGCCTCATACTTGGATAGCAGATCTATGCTAACAATGTAGCTGCAGGGGCCTCGCTGAGGTAAAAAGGTCATCAAAAAACATAAATTAGACTGCAACCAACAGATGTGTAGTGGGAAAAAAAATCAATGACTAATTGAGATGTATAAGGAAAGAGGCTGTGGTGGAGGGAGGTCAGGGTGATATGCTGCTGGAGCTTGACCGAGGGACGAAGCGGAGATGATGAACTGGTGTGGTTGAGGGAGAAATCATAATGTTTGAGAAAAAGCCCCGTGGCAGCAGGCGTCCAAAGAGATCAGAGCAAAGTTAGGAGACGGCAATATGGGTGGCCTCTGTCGTGGAGAGTCGAGGGAGGAATGCCAAAGGAAAGAAAAGGAGGGAGGCAAGGGAAGCATATTTGAACATAAATGAACAGAATAAAAAAAGCTCTGCTCAATCAGCTGCTGACAGAGAAGAGACAGACAGAGAGAGACAGAGATCCAACACTTTTTTACACTATGAATCATGAGAAACTGGAAAAACCACAACTTTGGTTTTTGTTCTTGTCATCCCGAGACCAAATTTGTACTGTCCATAAAATATCGACCTTCACATATCAAAGCATGTGATTTAAAAAGCAGACGTTGGTTCTGCATTATATTAGGATCCAGAAAAATGCACACGTGGTTTTTTTCTCACCTCTGAGACTCACAACCATGAAATAATGTGAATCCGAGCATCGGGAGCCGGCCACCGTGCAGCTTACTGGAGAATACACAACACACAGGCCTACGGAGGCTGACCAATGAAATGCTTCACTCGGCCCATAAAGCCGACTATGGCCTGGTCGTGCCAATGCAAATATCTTCTGCCTTCTCCTTTACATTCTATTGATGGACCAGTATATGTGCTGAAACATTTATTCCTCTGTGGGCTTGAAGCCACGTTCTGAATCTGCCCCTCATGAAATATCATGTCTGTAATGACACACACTAAAGTTGAAGTCAAGTGGGGAGCATGTTTAACACAACAGTCCCGTTTTGGTTCCTGTTCTACTGCATTTCTCGTCGACCTGTGGCCTCGCCAGACTCCAGCAACTTCGACAAGTAAACCCGGCTCCTTTGTGATAAAATTACAGTTACTTCTCTACTCACTGGAAAGTTATTTAATAACTTAACTGGGAAAAACGTGGAAAGGCTGGGGACCGCGGGCCATCTATTAAGTATTCCGAACTCAGTGCTATCAGTGCTATCACGCCCTATTATTTAGGACGCTCAAAGAGGTCTACCGAGGCAAACACCGGCGTCGTTTGCAATTAAGAAAACAATAATGACAAAGACGGCGATAACGCTCTCCATTACAGTCAGTGCCGGAGGAATCTGTCTCCTGATAACCTCCATTTGATTGGACGCTTTAATCAAAAGGACCAAATGTCTGTGTTCCAATCTCATTATGCCACAGAGCAGAGGAGAACACGCTATTGAATTAGCTTCAAAGTCAGCCCGGAGCCTCGGAGCCTGCATCCACAGAGCTGCAGTGCCATGCCTCTTGCTTCATGGTGAGTAATATCTGGCACAAAAGCAAAGGAGACTGAACTCATCTGGGAAACCGGAGTCCACATGCATTCTTGTCCAGGGTCACTCGCTTGTTGCTTTTGCTTCTTCGGCTTCCTTTCCAATGTTGTATAAGCCACTTCAATTGCAAATTCCTCCCCTTTGTCAAATGGTTTCCTCTTCTACTTGAAAGACCAGTGGAGGTTGACTGACGTTTGATTACAAACGACTGAGGGAAAGTTGCATCTCCTAAGCAGGAGCTTTTAATTGCCAGGTTCTAGGTGCTGGTGTTATCATAAAAACACCTCAAGGCGTCTGGAACGCTCTGCAGCCATAAACACAAAACTGATTGAAAGCTGAGGCGGTGGGAAAACGCTGTGAGGACAAAAAATGTTGCTGTCAAAGTTGGAGAGCTGGGCAGTAAATAAAGTTAGATTTGATTTCTGTCCACCGTGCCAGGAGGCTGAACTGCAAACAGTCGCAGAGATAGATTTGTGAACTAAAAAGTTGGGGAATCAATAAAGGGTGAGTGCTAACTCAGGTGCAGCTTGAACAACATTTGTCACTCTGATGTCTCAGTCTGGATGTCTCTTGTAAGGACAGACAAACACAGTGTCTCCATATTAAAAGGATAACGGAGATAAAGAGCTGTTGTTCTCTGCAGCTCTCTGTGTGTGAACATCATCTAGATAATAAACCTGTTTATCATCATCACTGATTTGCTTATTTGCATAAATCCCGAAAGTGAAAGGCTGTGCCTGTGTGACAGCGACGACAGAAAAGAAGGAGGTGGCGAGCACGTCTGGCAACTGACCAATCGCATCGCTCGGCCCTGCGGCAACACGAAAAGAGCCCACGGCAACACAATTCAGCCTGCGCCTGTACCGCTGCTCTGTGACCTCTGTGTATTACTTCTGCAACCTACTGAACACAGGCTTATTACTTGGTCTGAAATATTACTTTCTCCTACCCGCGTATACAAAAGAGGTCTCCTGATACAGCAACATTAATATAGCAAAGAGCATAAAGCAATAAAAAAGTGCATTTCAAATTTTCTCTCATGTTTGTATTTATTATGTTTTGCTCTGTAAATATCTAAACCTGGCTGTATTAAAACCATCTGAACATGCTGAGCTATGAGATCTGATAAAGTGCTATAAACAAATCATTACTGCCCTTCTCCTTTAATGATGTGAGAATCTGCTTCCTGTCTGGCAACCAAAAGAAATCCTAATACACTGAACATAGTGGGGGTGGGGGTGAGGTGGGGCGTGGGGGCATACCAGCTGAGCAGTCACAAGATCCGAGCAAAACCACTTGTAACAAGAACTGTTTGTCAGGAATCAAGCACCGAGGGAGATCAACAACAATCGACCACTGCATTGAGAGAGAAGAATTCATGTCATGATGAGAGACGACAAGATCAGCTGAGGTTCCAATCTCCATGGAAAAAAAAGAAAATGCAAAATGCAAGATTACTTTAGTAGAGTAGAACTACTTTACTTTAGGGGGGGGCGGCTCTCTTTTCATAACTGCGTGGGGCACAGCTCACAGATGACTGGAATTTGTTACAAACACAAAAGTCAGATCTTCCCCCTTTCTGTTGGTTGACCTGCTGCTGACCAGAGTTCTGTGCGCCGGCTGCAGACGTGCTCGCTGGCGCCCACACAAAGCCCTTTGCGTCCCACAAATGAGTGCAGAGCTCCACTGTGGGCCAGATGAGCAGGGCTGGACCGTCTCTGCCCTGCAGACAATCGGCCCCTGCCCTTCTAATGAGGCCCTTTAATTAGTTGTTAAATACGCGGGCCGGCCAGCGCTTTTTTGCCCCTCGCGCTCTCTGATCAATAGCCATGACATTTCTGCTCTCAACTCTTCTAATTACATTTTGGAGGGGGGGGTGGGGGGGTGGAGTTTTCCTCTGCTGCTGTTCCAGCTTAGCTGAAGATTAAATATCACGCAAAAGAACAAACAATATAAAAAGTTACTGGCTAGAAAATTGAAATGCCGGGCAATAAAAAGCTAAGCAATATGACCTTTATGAAGTCCCATTTTTGGTGTTGACACAACCCCAATTTGGACTTGTATGTGATTCAGTTATGTTTAAATGTCTTTCTAATATATATTTTTTTGTTTATCCCCACTTACACACATGGGAAATGTTGCACTTTAAACAAGGTAATACACCAGATCCCTGCTGCAAACAGAAAAAACAGTCCTCTCCGAAAAGATTTCTTTCTAATGATGTATCCAGAAAGAGATGGAGACAAACCTGGAAAAGATACTGGTGAAAGGGGAGGAGCTACACAGGCTATTGATCTGTGCTTGTAGGTGCTGCAACATTCTTTCCTATAGAGTTCCCTGTGTATGAACATGTGTGTGTTGACAGCATGCCGCGCTCCCCATGTGATCAATTAAACCCAGAGCCACCACCAAGATCAGTAGCATCCATCCTAGCCAACGCCCCCGCCCCTCCCCTCTGACGGCGTATCATAGCAACCAGAACTCCTGGGGACACAGCTGCGGGGTCGGCCTCTGGCCTCGTGGCGCGATCACACGGGTATAGGGGTAAACGATCCATCTGTGGTGTGTAGTAGCATTATGGACCCAAACTCATTCATCATCAGCACATGTAGAAACACATTCATTTACTACCTCACAAATGAGACACAAGTGTGAAGCAGTTAAATCATGTTAACGCTAACTCAAACCTTATAAACCTTATTGCTACTGACACCGTGGCAAAGTCAGCCTCCATAGTGACCGCATCTCTCTCTGCATGACATCACTCCCCTCATGAACCTCTCAAGTAATCACGTCTCCATAAAGCAAAGAGGAGTGGGATCAATTACTGTCTCATCTTACAGCGGGACACACACCGCACTGCCTCTTCAGTTTTCGACATGGTGGTGGTAACCTACTCCTGACCTAAGCCTGACTAAATGTACTGAGCTGCTGCCAGCGCTGCAGCCAGAGCACAGCTGGAATAACACGCCATGTTTAATGGCAATGACACAGTCGTCAGAGAGGATGCATGGAGGCGCATGAGAGCAAAGCAAGAGTTCAATGTGTGGTGACAAAAAAATTACGTGCGCACACTAAAGTGTTCAAAATGTGATTTGGAGCCGACAGAAACATTATACCGCCATGTCCACTGATTCTTTCTCACCAGACCTCACATTCATTCCATCGTCATCTTCATCTCTTCCACTGGTCCAGTGATTCCAGAAATGCTGAGGCACCATATGGCAGCACGCTGCTGCTGCTGCTGCTGCTGCCGCTACCACTGGGATGGAGCAGCTGGCCCGCTTCCCCCAGCGTTCAGAGAAGAAGAGCACCAAGTCTGTTCCAACTTTCTACTCTATACATCTAACAGTTTTACTTTGCATTGTTACACTGAGACGTTGAAGTGATTACAGAGGCAAGAAAGTTTGCAAGACGCTTGGCAGACTTTTACTATCCCTTGAATTGCATTTAATATTCACACACAGACAATACTTTATGCTACACAATAGGATACAAGTAGGGATACGCTTTGTTGGATCGGTCCAATCCAGAGCTGAAAGTGATCCTAATTAAGCAGAATTGGTTATTATAAACATCAGTGTTTCCGCTAGAAACAGACCCCTGACTTTTTAGTTCCACAACACATACACCGAGTGTACTGATATCACTATCAGTGGAAGGGAAAACAAGTGGATCCCTAAAACAGATAAGACTTTAAAAAAAGAATGTGCAAAAAAAGTAGTTTTTGCTGCTAAACAAGAAATATCACATGGCAGAGAAAGATGTGCTGCAAGTAGCAACATCCTCTGCAAGAAAAAGCAGCTGGCTTTACGAGGAACGTGATCTAACTTTATAGGCACAACAAAATACCACTGCTGTGAGATAGAGGATACCAATCATCCCTGCAATAGTTTACATGTCTTTCTTCCTTCCTTTTTTTCTCTCCTCACGAGGAGGGCAAGACAAAGTTGATTGAATAACACCAGGTGGAACTGTTCAACTCATACTCTCAAGTTAATTAAGTAAAGTCACTCGTTCCAGTTTGATGTTTCTTGAAAGCAGGACCGACTTTTGCACAACTTCCAAAAGGAAACATGAGATAAAAAGACCCAACAGGCTGTGGGACACAACAAGGAGGGGCTGCACACACCTTTCCTGTATTTGGTTGATTTTTACAGTTACACACTACAGAGGGACAAACACAAAGTACAACAAGCTTACTAAGCAGATGTAGAGTAACACTCCTTACAATACAAAACCTACCTCACAGAACAACTCTGTCATTCTCATCATAAATACAGGCAGGTGAAGTGAGCATTTCTCTACCTTTGAGCGCTTTCATCGCCCACTTCAACAATTACATCAACTTCAGCAATATGACTCGCAATAAAGCTCTCATAAAGAATATATTACAGTGAGGCTTTTATTTCTGTAACATTCCCATCTCGCTTTGAACTGTATAATAATCACAAAGTAGAATGATTGCTCTTAGCAGAGCACTGCCTGCTCCTGCACAATCCTTTAGACCAGAATTAAGAAGCAAGTGAAAAACAGATCCCACCTGAGAGCAGCTATTCAAACTCTGATTGTTTGAGGATGACAAGCACAACTTCCTAATAGTTCTTATTCAGCAGAGAAGGAATTTGCCTGGGAAAAGAGCCAAAGAGTTGATCTTACCTTCATCCGATCTTTCCCAAAAGACATTGCTCGTTTCCGTGCCGTGTGGGAATTTAGGCAGAGATCAGGAGGTTTTTCCTGTCCTCTCAGCAAGTCTATTGTGACTCAACCTGTACGGGACACTTGCTGGTGGCTGTACAAGCATGTACACACACGTTCATTTGTCGCCATGTGACAGTGGGATGGGCCATGGGTATAATCTTGTCACTACCTCTCTCAAAAGACACAAAACAGCAGAGCTGAAGGAGCGATTTGGGATTTGAAGTTTCCATCATCACGCCGACACATGGAACGAGGGCTGACATTACTCAGCCTGATCTAAAGACCACCAATACACTGTTAGGATGCCTCCTTTCTTAGGTTATGTCAAGAGGTTGGAGACATGCCATTCTTTGAAAATGCGGCGGCCTGGGACCAGAGTGCACATCTGTTGTTTGTACAGCTATTTTTTCCCAGAGTCCGGAGGGGTTGGAGGGGGGGGAAAAAGGCCCTTGAAGGCAGCTCTCCGAGTGCCTTAACAGTAGATGTGACGGGAGATCAAAGAACAAACAGATAGGGAATCGAAACACGTGTAGTGTACGCACTGAAACTGAAGCTGGGCCGTGCAGCATGAAAGCAGAAACTGGCTGCATGTGTGAACAATGACATCAGGCCACCCGCAATACAACTGAGCAGGTCCGACCACATATGTGGCATAGAGAGAGCAGCGCGGTCTTGTTTTTCTCTTCGTCATCCTGTCTGCTTCCCGCCGCCAAACTGGACCCAACTGGCCTCCTTTTTACATCAAAGCTAATAAAATCACTTCTTGTTCTATTCCCCCGCGATCATATATGAAAAACAAAGCCCCGGGTCATGCGTGGTGTCTCCCAGAGATATCAAACACATAAGAACATTTGAGCCCTCTGTTATTTAGGTTACATGCTTGTTCAGAGCCAAACAAACCCAAGTTTATTGATAGAGGAAGGGGGGAAGAAAAAAATCATGTTTGTCAAATTATTCAGCAGGAGTGATAAATGCAACACTATTAGCCCAGTAAGAGCGATCCATCACTGCCTGAGAAGACGAAGCAAGGGGGGAAAAGTGCAAAACGTCAGACAGACATGAGCGATTGAGCCCGAGTGATCGGACGACAGGAGAAGACCAACTGGGAAACTAGGGTAGATAAACCGAGGAGTGAGCACGGGAAGGAGTGAGGGAGGAAGGGGAGGAAGTGATAAAGCATGAGACACGAGTAGTGTCAAATGAGACAAACACACACCAAGTCACCATCTGCCTGCCGCAGTGGTGGGTTTGCCTCCGCGTCCTCAGATAACCTCCTGCCTGTGACGGAGCGGTGAGATAGGAGCGTTATGGGGCGGCAATTTATCAGCCAATCAGCCCCATATAAAACAACACACTAAGCTATTCCCACAGTCAATGAGTCGCACTAAAGAGGAACGTGGGGGCTCGGTGCTCAGAGCTTTCATTACTCTACAGATATAACGGCCAAGGACATTGATCATTACTCAGCAATGCTTAGAAGGAAGTGGCTCGTCATCGAATACTATATGATCCAGGAGAAGGAGCCTCTTTTGCTATTTGTGTAAACCATTTGAAGCATCCCTCACTCAGCCATCCCAGCATGCAGTGTGGCTGCTAGCATAGTCATTGTCTGAGGATAATGATCATTTCAAGATATTGTAAATCTGCTTTCTTCCTTTTAATGGGCCTTCTGCACAAATGGCAGCATGACAAATAAAAAAAAAATGACTTGCCATAACTATTTTCCTTCTACAACCTGTTAGACGGTTAGAAAATGGATATTAACTGGAGAAATCTGCCCATTCATCTCCTCTGTTTAACCCCGAGCTCCAGCAGAGGAGATGGGGGTTAAACGTCTTCCTCAAGGGCAACGCAACTGTAATGTGTGGGTCCATTATTCATTCATTTTCTCCCGCAGTTCCGACCGCAAGCTCGCCTTTTTCCAAACTGCTGGGCTCCAGCCTCATCATCAGGTGCGATGTGAACTCGGCTGAAATATAATATTCAATAGGCGAGGTTTGCTGATACGAGGCGTTTCAACCGAGCAAAAAAAAAAAAAAATCAACAACATCGCTAACGGAGTAGCGGCTGTCGTATTACTGGCTGACTGTGGGCAGGAACAGGGTCCAGGTCCCGAGGGGGAGGAATGCAAGGCATATGGTTGTGATTAAAACAGGGGCAGCAGAGCACAGCGTTTACATTAGCATGCTGCCTAAGGGGCTGTGGAGCTTTATGAGGGGCTGTGCCAGTCACAGAGCTCAGTCTGCCATGCTCCCAGTTTACAGAGACACCACTGAGAGCTGAGAGTGTGTTTCCCTACCTGTCTGCTCTACCCAGCAGCTTTATTCCAGTCTTGGTGACTGCTACAGTTACAAAAGGTTTTAGATCACCCAGCCAGGTTCATCCTGAAACTTCAGGAACAGAACAAGAACTTTACAGAGCTGGTGTGGGATGGAAGTGGACACAAAGGTGAAAGCAAAGCAAACCGCCAGATTCTTGGCAACAGTGTTGGGACAAACTTTCTCAAGAATATCTGATTTCCATTAAGTGTGTTCAGCTGCCAAATGAGTGAAGAAATTTGATCAAGAAGACTCCCTGATTGATTGTTTTTAAAAATCTGCTTCCATTTCAGACACAGACAATTATGTAAAGACGCAACTGCACAAAGGGAGATTGTTCAAACACTTTTTGAGCAGTAGTGTGGATGAGGTGTCAGGACAGGAGAGGCAGCAGGAGGACGTCCATGACGACGCAAGAAAAACCTGCAGTTCACATGAATTTACGTCTAACACCTAGTCTATTTCAACTCCTCAAACTTTCACATCCTCGCTTAATAAACCTAGAGACACGAGTTAGAGAGAGAAAGTGGTCAACTGACTTTACAACATGAACACAAATTGAAGGCGAGCGTATCACATGAAGCTGTAACAGTAACTCTGTTAGTGGCACAGGGTCAAACGCAGGAGTGAACTGTGGAGCAACTGAGAAAGAGATGGATGACAGAGGGGAGCAGGAAGACGGAGGAGGAGGAGGGTTTGTTCAAGTGTGTTTACACAATACACACCTCCTCTTTGAGCAGAGTGGGGAGTCGTTACTGCAGACAGGCTCCAGAATCGAACATAACTGAGCATGCAACGTATCCATCACACACACGCACACACACTCTCTCAAACAAAGGGATCAAAGCAAAAAACTCTACCTCAGACACTCTTGTGTATTTGATATCATCAGTCTGTGATCTTCAGTGCATCTGCACATTTAGTTTTTGATGAAATTTCACTCTATTGTTTTACCAAGTGTCCTGCAACCTGTCACTTCCATGTAGAAAAAGAACATTCTGCTGTTTTGTTATGCAAGGGGCCAAGGCAAGCAAGAGTAATGAACACTGAGGAAGTGCCACTCAGACCTGACATTAAAAGCTGATCTCAGGGAGTTATTTTATCATTTGAACCCACGCCAAGCCATTTTAATAGCAAGTACCTTCCCCAGTCTTAATTCCTATTTTAAAGCCTATCAAATGTTCCTTTATACTAAATCAATGAAGCCAATCCAATTTAGATGTTTGACAACTGAACGGCTCTGCAGACAGACAGACAGCCTGCACCACAGCTTTCCTTTCATGGTTTCCAGTGGAGAGGAGACTCAGTCTCAACTGATATTGCAGGATGCTCAGACAGAATTTGTACTCCCTCTCATTATGCCCAGTATGAACAACATTTTGAGAGCGCTTTTTCAACTAACAGCTGCACTTCAGAGGCACGACGCACTGTTCTCTCAACCCAAAGCAACAGTGGATGTGTTTGCTGGGACTGCTGGCTTCTGTTTATCTGCAAGTGCCACTCCAAAGCTTATTTGGCTGCAGTGTCGTGCATTAGGAAACAGTTGTAGTGTTTAAACACGGGGCTGTGGAGCATTTCAGACAGATGGCAAAGCAAAATGAGTTACAATGAACAAATGATCAAAACTGGACCAAATTTGAAAATGCAGACACCAATCTTGAAATTTCGATACACCCATCTGTATCACTTTTAGTGTTCTAGCTGTACACACTCCTTTCTGGGACCAATTTTGTTTGTTATTTATGTAAATACATTGGGCAGAAACATTCCAAATGCCAAATTTCATTTTTATGCTGATGACACGGTTATCTATTGTTGCGGCTCCACTCTTGCTGAGGCCCTTGGCAACTTACAGATTGCTTTTAACCTTGTGGAAAGTCAGCTCATTGAGCTAAGACTTGTCTTAAACGCTGTCAAAACTAAACTGATGATATTTTCTAATGGCAGGGAAGTACCTGTGTCTCCTCCCAGCATTTTGTCATTACAAGGTTGTGAGATTGAACTTCTGACCTGTTACAAGTATCTCGGCATTTTAATCGATGATCGGCTTTCTTTTAAACCACATGTAGAAAACCTGGTAAAAAAATTAAGACTGAAACTGGGATTCTTTTTCCGTCACAGATCTTGTTTTTCTTTTTCTACCAGGAAAAAGTTGGTTGCTGCCACTTTCCTCCCTGTACTTGATTATGGGGACCTCTTGTATATGTATGCCCCTGCAAATTGTCTGCGCTCTCTGGACACCGTGTATCATGGTGCCTTAAGGTTTGTCACTGGATGTAAAGCCCTCACTCACCACTGCACTTTATATGCCCGAGTTGAGTGGCCATCTCTGGCAGCACGCCGCCTTATACATTGGCATATTTTCATTTATAAAGTCATTTTGGGTCTGCTCCCCCTCTATTTATGTAACTATCTCTCCAAATCTCAAAGCAATTACCGCCTACGTTCAAATGAGTTTTATTTATTAAACGTGCCCAAAGTTAACACTGAACTTGGTAAGCACTGTTTTAAGTATGCTGCACCTGCTGCTTGGAATGCACTGCAGAAAACTCTAAAGCTAAAGGAGCTGATCAACCTTGGATCTTTGAAAACTCGTGTGAGAGAAATTGGAGCAGCTTCATATCGCACTTGTTCTTGTTTTAATGTGAATCCGAACTTTTAGTCCTGTTGCTTTTATCTTGTATTGTATTTTATCTGTGTGTTGTGTGATTTCTGTGTTATGTATGTGTAATAACTTTTCTGCTGCTGTCTTGGCCAGGCTTCCCTTGAAAAAGAGGCCATTGTGTCTCAATGGGACCGACCTGGTTAAATAAAGGCAAAATAAAAAATAAAAAATAACTCCTAATGGACGAATCTCATGATCTCTCTTACAGCACAGAGGGAATGCACTCTGCTGGTCCCTATACACTGATACCGCCACACAGCACTCTGCTGCAGACTGTCTGTGTCTCTGTGTCTGCAGATACTCTCCAATTCAGATGTGAGAATTTGTAAAAGAAAGAATGCAACAACAACAACATCAACAACAGCGACCCACCTCACAACAGGAAATGAGAGTGATTTGTGGCTGCTGATTATTGGCCCAGTCCACTTTGGACTTTGCGTTGATTAGACAGGGGGACCGGCGGGGCACGTCCATTCCTCCTGACATGAAATATGGAGGCAATATCTGTTGCCTTCTGTCGGAGGATCCCGACAGCTTAATGATTCAGGCAGCGATGTCTGACAAACACGCACACACACACAGGCACGGAATATAAACAATCGCATCCAGCCCACCATTAGAACTGTCAAAAAAACAACAACAACACACATTTCTGTTCTTGTTCGAAGTTAAACTTAAGTGAACTCACGTTGTTATTTGTGGATTTCACAAAAAACAAGAACAGGCTAATTCAGCCTCTGATTTTCAAAAATACACACAATCATTTCCTTTTCTTTCCAGTCCAAAAACATGCAGGTGGAGTCTCTGAACATGTATGTTTGTGTCCTGAACAAACCAACCTTCAGTTAAAAAAAAAATAAAAAAAGAATCTAAAATCCAGTTAAAACAAACACCGTGCTGTCAACTGACCTCGACCCCCTCCCCCCAGCATCACCGCTGCCATCCTCCGCCCATCCCTGGCCTTGCTTTGGCCTTGTTCTCATTCATGCTTCACCTGCTGTGTGTCAGAAAAACATGACAGCACCACTAGAACAGTGTCAACACAGCCACTGTTTAGTGTGGGAACGCAAAGAAAGCCAGGCACCCAGGGCCCGGAGAGGAGGGGCCTCGAGGTGACACTGACCCAGGGACGGGAGGACAGGGTGACACGCCTTGAGGGCAAATGCCCCCGAGAGGTGGGGGATCCTCCTTGACCCGATGGGAGGAGAAGTGGAAGAAGAAAGGAGAGAGGGATGAGTATGAGAAAGGAAAGAGACTGAAGCAGAGCACATTACCCTGAGTTTGCTCTCATGTGATATAATTGGATTCCTGGCAATATAGTAGGCTTGGGGAAAAAGGATGGAGGACACTGAAGAGAGAGAGAAAGAGGGTGATGAGGGGGGAGGAGGAGGAGGAGGAAGAGGAGGGGCTCAGAGCGACACGGTAGAGGATTGATTTCAGTTTGAACGCTGGAATGAGTCTCATGGGAGGGGTGGTGAGGGGTGGTGGGGTGTGGAGGGTGTGGAGGGGTTGGTTGATGGAAAAGCATGGCCACTTTTGAGTTTGGGTCCTCGGGACTCCCTCGGCTCCATAAGTCCAAGTGAAAGTGACTAAAGCCGCTGCAAGAAACTATCCACACCCAAATTTTATGACCCACAGCAAAGTCTATTCAATCAGTGTAGGAGAAAGACAGATCCCCAGAGAGAGAGAGAGAGAGAGAGACTGAAATGAAGTTACGATGGGTGTGAGCTAAAATGCTAATGAGAGCAGAATGAGGTAATCTCTCCTCGTTTCTTTCTGGTTCCCACGACTCCAGACGCACAACTGCACAACCTCCGCTTGTAATTTCATTTTATGAAATGTAAAAAAAAAAAAATTGACTTGGCTCGACCACAGAAAAAGAGAGAATGCGCTGCTGCAGTGTCGGGCCGATGAGTGTGGTGGTGCAGCGTCTATGGAGCAGGAGCTGTGCAAATGCAGCCTGGCATGAAAATACAGACCATAAATTCACTCAGAATCTTTTATGTGCATGAGATCCTCCAAGCCTTGTTATACTGTAGTTAGTTGCCATCGACATGTCATATTAAAAGGGAAAAGATGTTGTCAGTTTGCGCTCGGAACAGCTGGAGAAAAGCCGACGTTGCCAGGTGAGCAGATCATCAAATGTTAAACATCCACGTCAGATGTTTCTCCATCTGGCAGCGCTCAACATGCACAGTTCCTCTGCAAGGAATCTCAACTATTAAGGGTCAATTTTTTTTTAAGCAAACATGCACATGGACGTATACTCTTGTCCTGCACCGCAATTAAACCTACATTGTCCTCTGCCTGTCATTCAGTCTCCTATAAATAGAGTGATGGGCTCTGTGGTTGACCTGAGCTCGGTGCTGAGCGTCAGGTAGACTGAAATACCTCCATGTACAGCTGGCGCTTAGCAGGGCAGAAACAAGTCAGAGAAATGGACCAGATGAGCAGGTACACAAACACATACACCCACACACACAAACACACATTCATATCTGGCCTCTCATCCTGTGTCTGCTCTAATTCATCTGAGTGTCAGGCAGATGGGAAATGTACAGCGATGTTCATGTGTGTGTTTCCCCTCACGTTTAAATGAAACTTCTAAACACAAGTTGGCTCTACCTCGCAGAGGGCGACTGTCTTAATGGAGACGAGATCTGCAACAATTTTGTGCTCAATCTGCAGAGACAAAGTTCAAACTCTCTAATTGAGAACCAAGGCACAAGTGTTAATGACAAAAAAAAACATATCCGCAGATGGCTGTGGTTGACATTTTGGGGGGCGAACAGTAGTTAAAAGCAGAACTATTGCTGACTCACATCCAACAAAGACACAATCGCCCGTGGAAAAGTGGTATCAAAATACAGAGCTGGCCTATGTTTAGAGCAGCAAAACAAAGTCACTTTAATGACCTTGTTTGTGCCTTTTGGCATACGATGATTTGGGCAACAGTAAAGAGCTGTATTTAGCCCACACACAATCATGTACACCAGGATACAGTTGCCAGCACGCTCACGTACATACACACACACACTGTGGTCAAGAGTCTGGATACTGAGAGAACAAAGCAACACATTTTTCCTCAGCTCTCTTTTACAATGGAGCGCAAAGCTATGACATCATTTGTTTAAAACGGCGTTCAGATATAACTCCCTTCCTAGCAACACTTTTCCTGTGGAAACATTAATGCTACTTTTCCCATATTTCCCCACTGCCCTTTCTGTGCAGCTCAGGCTTCCCTGACATTTGGCAGAGCGTGCTTCACAGTACGGCCTGTAAATGTTACACTTCTCATTGCGTTTCTATCTTGAATGAATTTACAATGGGCATACTGTGGTTGTAGCTTCCCAGCGATGATCACGCCTCTTTGGTTAAGCTTGATAAAAAATATTCACACGTGTATAATGACTGAGGTAAGTCATCATAAAACAGTTTGTCATGCTAATCCCTCGGCCTTCTCTCCTCTGCCGTAGATTAGTCGGAGCTGGGACTGGAGAGCGGCCGCCTGCCTATCGCTTATCTACAAGCAGGGTGAGTCTGTGAGGAACAAAGGTGCTGGGGGGGAGCACAGATGAATCCACTTCCTGAGGCTTTCTGGTAAAACCACATATTTCTGTTCGTGACTGAGAGGAATGGCAGGAAGCTTGTTTTTACTCCGACATACCTGCACAGAAACAAATCAACATATAGAAACATGTACTGTGCATTTTGTGATTGTGTGACTTTTGTTTTGACGCCATAAAACCTCATTTGGATCTACTCAGATGAAACCTACTGACTGCTCTGAACTGCTCAATAGCAGATATCTTATTGTGCTTTAAAGGGATAGTTCAACATTTTGGCAAATTGGCCCATTGCCATAACCCCTATAGTTTTAGGAGTAGGTTCACCTTAAATTGTCAGTGTAAGCTATTTTTAGAACGGCAGAACAGAGCCGCGAGCTGCTCAGAGCTACGCTAGGGAGGCTAATGGGATTTCTTGGTTTCCCTCATCAAACTCATCAAATACACAATCCAACAACTCCAAAACGCTCTCGTGGACAAGTTGTGACCTGCACATTCACCACGCTACGAGATAAGAATGGAACGTTACGAGACAGAGTTGTTTTCGAACTATCCCTTTAAACATACAAATGACTCAACTCTGGCACAGCAACCAACAGTAATCTACATCATCCATCAATCTGCTAATTATTTTCTCACTTAAAGAAGAATGCAAAAGGCAGAAAATGCCTGTTACAATCCCCTAAACCCCAAAGTGATGTTTACAGTTTCCCATATACGACTTAAACAACTAATCCATTATCAAACGATCTGTCACTGACTGTCTGCCACTAATTATTGCTTCATTGTTCCACACAGCCTGTATTAAATGATGCTATTTTTATTTGATAAAAACAAACAACACAAGCTGCAGACACACCAGTGAGTGTGGCAGAGCCTCAACTCCAACCAGATGTGCACAACAAGGCTGTTGTACCTCGCTGCCTGTGCAGAGAGATGGCAGGAATGTGGTCTGTCCGTTCTCAGACAGCTAAACAAAGTTATCTGCCTGCAACATCATGAGACTAAAAGCTTCTCCTCTCCCCACCACTGTTTATCTACCGCTTTCCAAATCTGTGTGTGTGTGTGTACGGGAAGATTTTATTTAGTAATCAGCCAAGCCCCTGGAGATGACCGGCGCCTCGGGATTTAGGACCCCGTTGCTGCGGCAACCAAAAGGTCACCTGACACCAATCACCTCAGACGTCATGTTTACACTCTCCAGATGAACAGAGGGGATAAGAGTGGAGGGACAGAGAGCGCTCAAGTGTGGTATTTAACCAGGGTAAAGACATGTCTGCACAGACTGTGGTTAGATAATCGATCTCTGTGAAGTGCCGTCTACAGTGAACACACACACACACACACACACACACACAAGCGCTGACACTTTACTATTCAAATGTCCGGTCTGCAAAAGGTTTAACTGCCCCCGAAGAATTTGAATACAGAGGGGAAGAGCCAGGATGCAGTGGGAATAAAAACAGGGGCGTGTGTGCGGGCGTGATCACATTTCCAGGAAGTGCAGCAGCAGCAGCAGCAGCAGCAGCAGCAGCCTCTCGTCTCTGATCGTTATCCCGCCCTCGTGACGCGTTCAGCTGCCCCCCCCCCGGTGCACCTGCTGACAGGTGTACTGGAGGTATGCAGCAGTTTCATCCCAACCTGTCTGACTGGTTCGGTTCAGTTATGGGGACAAGTGCCAATATACACCACTCTCACACTCAGACACACACACGAACTGTTTGAGAACAAGCCTGCTTTTCCAGGTGACTGATTAATCACTGATCATTAACGACAACTAATTCAGGAAGTTGCTTACAAAATGGTAAATCCTAATAAATCCTTTTGTCAATATAGTTCAAATCCACACTTGCTACTTCACGGATACCTGTGGCTGAAACTACCACTAAGTTTTAAAGGAACTGAATCCAATCTTTGTCCATTTATTGTGCCTTCATTCATTTTCACAAGAACTCACAAAGAATGGCTGACACTGGCAATGTTCCTCGGCTCGGCTAACTGATGGCAACACAGAGACCCTGTGACGATAAACAGCAAAACAGACCCGACTGGCTGTGTAAGATTCCTCCCATTCCTACCAAAAGGACAATGAACCGGCTGGGGCCACATGTAGCTAATAAAAACACCAACTCACTGGAGTTGCCATTTGTCGTATATGCTCTGGAGGGCAGAATGGAAAATGTGGAGCCTGCTCTAGAAAGTTGAAAATGACGGCGGTGAAAAGCCTGTTATCTGTGGCAGGTATCGTCACATTAAATCGGTCTGGCTCTGCAGAGTGACTGTAAAATACTCATAGAGCGCGATCAGACAAGTTCACGGTAATGGATGTGCATTTTGTAACGCATGCTCTACTTTTTGGAGCTGCAGTGACCACAATTTTGAATTGAAACTGGAAGTAAAATGTAATATGTGTTCAAATTTTGTAAATTGACACCATTAAAGCATGTCGAATTAGCATGAGTGAATTTTATAACTCACTCATGGATGTAGGGAACTTGATTTTCATTGATAATGAAAAGAACAGAAAGTCCCTTTTAAATGATTTCTGAGCAAAATCATTGTTTATGCCATTTCTTCACACATGGAACTTGTGATTGACATTTTCAGAGGATATCATCATGTCTGATGTCAAAGTCTAATACAATCCAGTTGTTTGTTTAGTTGTTATGTAATGTTAAATGTGCCATAAAATAATGTGATGTTATATAAATCTTTGTCTGATTTTTTCTAACTCTCAAACACAATACACATTTCACTGGTCTTAAAGTTCATTTTCTACTGATAGTAACAACACTACAGCAATGCAGGGACTTTTATGTATCTGCACCTTTAAATGAAGAAGAGACAACGCAAGGCAAGGCTGACCAATGAGGCTCACTGTGGTTTAATGGCACAGGCAGGGAGGGTGAACATGAATGGCTTTTTTATTTTATAATCACCAAACAAACAGAGAGTTGCAGGTTTGAGATGATAACCCTGTAATGTGCAGCACTGGTAGCTTTATGTTCGCCCATCTCATTGGCCCATTTGTATTTCTGCACTGAGAACAGAACACACCTCTACCAAACATTGTTGGGCTGCTCAGCACGTTCTCCAATTCCAAGTGTCCCAAACATGAACCTGCTCTACCCTCCAGAGCTGGAAATGTCAAGTGTAGCTCTGAATATCAACCAAAACAAAGAGCAGAGTGCACGCAGGCAACGCGGTGGCTTGAGAAAGGGACGCACGGGAATTAAAAGTTAGACCAACAGAGAGGCAACGGTGAAAATAGATCTAAAAAGAAAACTAAAAAAAACTGAACAATAACACTGAAAATGAGACAAGAACACAACAGTGCAGCTTGGTAACGTGTGACAATGGTGAAAATGACTCTTGCTTATCACAGTCATGCCCACTCTGCTTTTCCAGCTGTTCCCTGTGATAACATTGTTCTGAAGTGTGCGGTGCTTTCTGTGACCCCTGAGAGTCCGGGGACCGACACAATTCGGCGCTTGTAATAAACTCCCCGCAGCAGCAACTTTATCTGCAGCCGTGAGGAGGCCGACATGCCTGTCATCTGCACGGCTACAAAACCCCAGAGTCAGTGTGACAGAAAGAGAGTACTACTTGTCCGGGGTGAGTCAGCATGCAACTAGGCCACAATCCAGTTCCGACCGTCCCCTTATCATCCCATTTACATCACGAAGAATAGAAACATACCGCCCCTGAAAAGAAACAGTGCGGCGTGGCTGTGAGTACTCGGAGCCTAAGAGCCCCACAGGGAAATTAGATTTCTTGTCTAATTTATGAGCTCTGGAGCCCGGTACCGCCGGAGGACATGGGAGGGGGGTGGGGGGGCTTCTGTGTTCACCAGCCATCTTCTGCCTATTTGCGCCAGTGAGTTTTTTAAGAAAATAGGTGATTCTCCTATGTTCAACTGATTGGTACCATACATCAGCGTCATTTCACAGCAAGGTGCATAGAGTAGGTACTTCACAGTGAGGGGAGGGGCAGGTGCGTGGGTTTTTGGATAGGCAGGCAGTAGTAAGATGGATTTCAGTTGTTCACAGTCTAATTTCTGCACAAGCACAAGGCGTAGTTGTCTTAACTCCGACCCAATCTCCAGCGCTGATGAATGATGTCAGGTAGGTAAGTGTACTAGCGCTGGAAAAGTCAGAGTATATATACTGAGAACATGCATTTGAGTGGCAACCTTTAGGACTAGTAGCTAATAGCAGACCAGGTGAGAACAACGTTCCCATGAGTATGAAAATAAACTTCATTAATTTTGAAGTGTATATCAGGACGTTGTGTCCTGATGTAAATCCACAGACAGGGGGAAGTTGTAGGGAAGGTGTAGAGGCATTTGGAGTCACACAGGGGCTAATAAAATAACTGTCAGTGACACACAGCAGACACCTGAGAGACTAAAATACTGATCTGGGCCAGCCCCAGCTATGTAAACAGAGCATTCCTGAACAGTACAGACTGCAGGGAAACAGTGGTGTGTGTGTGTGTGTGTGTGGGAGGGAGAGAAAAGTGAGACGGGGAGACAACATCTCAGCATGTAAACTTTAGGGTACACTATATATCCGTATTCTCTAAGCTTTTAATGTGAAGCTGCAGTGACAGTACCTGGGCAATTACTGACAGACAAATAGCAATTACGAGCCAGCAGACACAGGCCTGCTCAGTTGACCCAACACACATCAATGATGGCCACATAAAAGCCTTGTGAATAGTATCAACAGGGTGCAACGTGTGGTAAACGTCAGCCTTAACAAAACCTCCATCAACAGCGGCGACAGTCAGTCAGTCAGTCAATCAGTCAGTCAGAGCGCTGCTAAACAGTCATTTGATCAACTGAAAATACAGGCATGACAAGTCCTGGAGGGTCTGTTTGGTAGCACAGCAACGGCTAGAAGTTACTGTTTTTTTTCCTGTAGAGTATATTTAAATTTTTATGAGGCCTGTGTTTTGCTTTAATTACAAGTACAAAGTCTGCAGGGACTGCGTCTGGCATTTGTTTACAACACTTTACGCGTGTAATGGCTGTTTCCACTTGAAATATTAAGATTTGAATATAAAGCCAAACTTCTCCATCCTGGAACATTTGTTTTGTGGTCTTGAGTCTCTATATAAGATCAGACATGAAAGAAAACCTCAGAGCAGCAACATACTGCTTATAAAAGATATGTCACCTCATCAAAAACTATAAATGATATTGTTGTGAAGCCACAAACAATTTAAATGAGATTGGGAAACACAATTCTGACAGAACAGCACTAACATGAGCTCCATTACACCTCTCTGCTGCCTAAAAAGTCACCATCATTTACACGAGTTGGCCAAACAGTCCATATCTATATACTATATATAGACATGGAGCTGTATTTGTCTGGTATGTCCTATAAAATAGTAGTAGAAGTATTCTTGAATGAAAGACACAGTAAAATGGCATGTTTTCTTTTAAGTACAGCTTTCTTCTGAATTGGGTTTAACTCCATGTCAGAATCATTCAGGAGAGGCACATGATGGCTGTGAAGTTAAAAGAAACACACTTCCTCCCTCCCAAAGGAAGAGGATTATGATAATTATGTGAGATTGCAAAGTAAAGGTGTGAAGATTTACATAAAGAGTAAACACCGTTTAACTTCAAAAAGAGAATGAGCTCAGACAACAACAAAAAAAAAATCAGCATCAATTGTGTCTTTAGCTGAGCAAACCACCAATTAACACATCAAAGTGATATTAAAGCCAAACATTAATCTTTGCTTCAATGTGTTTTTCATTATTAATTAAAAATATGATACGCCATTACATCATTTACAGGCTGATGGAGTAAACGGTAATCAATCAATAAATTATTTTTTTTGTTTTTGTATTTGCTTCCATACCGTCTGAATCCAGTTAAGGAGCTTGAGAAGTCAGAGTGATGTGGCTCAGCTGCTGACACCGACGTATGCAGGGTGGCAGAGTTGTCACATAAACAGACGTCACTTCAAGACACTAGACATCAACTTCTGTGACTGATGCCAACAGTGGAGGGAGAAGATGGACACCGGTGACCTCTTAATTAAGACTCAATCCTTCCTCTGTCTTTGCTAATTAGTCTCCGCTTGTCTAATTAAGATTCTATCAGTAAGCCGCCACATTTTATTCACTGTACTGGTTTAATGAGGCCTTTACAGTCAATGATGGGTGTGTGGTGCAGAATGAGGACAAAGTCTCTCTATTGTAGTTTTCAAACGATAAGTGTACTGACCTTTAAGTGCTCATATACTGACCTTTATGTTTCATTATCAGACAATCGAAACACACACAATGTAGCAGTGTAAGTCAGTGCTGCCATGGTGCCACCAAGGCTGTTGAAGCAGCCAACCAGTCTCACTGTACTTCCAACACTATAAGTCCAACTACTTGGACTTGGAACAGGTGGCAACACAAACCCCAAGCTGTATGTCCAAATCCAGTTAGTACGAGCCCAGGATGAGAGGAACTCCTCAGACAGACATATTCACCCCAGCGTGGCCCACATTAACTGTATGAAACAAGTCATGAAGGAGGTGGCGATAAAGGATTAGGCCTGCCTCCGTCTTCAGTGTTTTGTCCCTACAGCTTGATATAATCAGGACCACACACACACACACAGACACTCGACAATTTCTGTGGTTTTCGCCATGTAATATATTTCTTTGTGTTTTTTAGCTGGCAGATTACAGAGAAAAGTCAACAAGTCAAAATTATACCAAAACCTCTTCCAAAAATCAGCTTTAAACTTTGCCCAAACTGAGGTTTGCTTTTACTGTGGGAGACAAACTCAGTAGATTTGGACCTATTCTGCGTGCAATTTTCGCCGAAACTCCTGCAGTTTAAATACCTCTGATGGTTAGCAACAATAGCAAATAGGATTTCACATTAAGCCTTAAAAGAACTCATGATAAAAATTGAACAGACAGTCTGTGGAACAGAGAGCTGACATTAACTACACAGCACAATCCCTCGAGTATCTCAAATAAAGAACATTAAGTAAGTAGTGCACAGAACCATTGTCTTCCTACTTTGGAATCTCGATCTCTTCTTTTGTTCTTTTTCTGGCACAAATCAGTCTAAACCACTGAGCCCAATCAGTAAAAAAACTTAAGATTATGTTTGTGCATTTTAGCTGACCAGACGGGCAAGACAGACCAGACCAGTTTTGTGTGTGGTCCCCTCAATAAATCAAATCATTTGGTGTGTACACCACTAAGTTGAGCAGGCATGAAACTACTGGAAACAATAGAGGTTTACTGTGAGTGGTACAAGTGGTGATTGAGTCATGCAGCGAGTGCCCAGCTCTGGGGGGGGGGGGACACACGGGAACAGCTGGTGCGCAGTCATCACGCGGGGGCCACACACTTCGGCACAGTCCGGATATCACATAGTTGTGATAGCAGTTACACACTTGGCCCTTAGCTGCTAACCAGTTATTACTGAACATCTATCAGCACCGGGAGGCCACCTGGGAGGCTGAGGACACAGTATCTACCCTGCCATCAGAAGAGATTACCAAAGCCATTTGGTGTCCTGAAGGCTTCCAGCTAACCGCGGGACATGCATGCTTTTTCAATCAAGGGCTGCTTAAACGATGGTCACCATCACACACACAGGCTGATATTTCCAGATGGGAGAACTGCAGGCATCCTCCTCACTGTGCTCAGGCCGTGCACAGAGAAAAGTTCAGTTTTAAGTTCCACGTCTCATAGCGAGTAACTTTGATGAGAGCAATTTCCTAAACAAACAGTCATTTCTGACACATATATAGCTGTTATCGTCCCAGAGGGAATAAGGGCAGTAATGTATGACTGACCACGTAACCTACACATCAACTGGCCTTAGCAACAGTATCTAGGCATGCCATGGCGGTGCTGCCGAGCTTTGAATGTCTACATATGCTGAAGCAGTGAACAGCAGTCTGCAGAAACAGTGATTCTTCATATGTAGAAGAATCACTATAAAATAAAATAAATAAATAAAACACTAGAGAAAATGTAGCTAATAGGAATTAATGCAACAGTGTTTGTCTGAAAACACACTGAATACAGCCACCTAGATTACAACAGAACTAACTTACCTAACCCATAATTAGCTCTAAGGTCAAGAAGCATTTCATTATCTCCACCAAGGAGGTTATGTTATGATTTTACTCTTGTCTATTTGTCAGCAGAATTACATTTAAAAAAGAAACTTTCTGGAATGATGATCCATATATCCACAATATTAAATATTATTATTAGCTTTGCTGATTTGGCATTTATAGCAAGTTTACAGCAACTTCACTAAACTCATTATCCAGGAGAGATTTGCATTTACACAACACACTGGGCGGTTCTCAAAGTGAGCATCCTTTTATCTCTAATGTTAAATGTTAAGCATAATGTTCTTAATACAAACAGCAAATCTAACCCTTTGTCTTTCGAGTGCGCAAACTATTTCAACTCATGCAGCCAACATTAGCTTTATTAACCTGTCAGCTACCAATAGAATCTGCTAGCATCACCAGAACAAGCTATAACAAACTGCTGATAAGTAAATGCTCCACAGAGGAATCTCTCAACACATCCATCACTTTGCTACCAAACTCTAATGCACACCATCAACCTGTCTTCCCTTTAGATTTCAGCCATAATCCACTACACACTCCCTTCACAGCAACTACCATCCACATAAAGCCATCTTCTAATGCTTTACCACACACTGTCAGCCATAACTGCTGTGAAGTGACCTGTTGAGCGATTTCTTTTCATAAGGGGACTTAAGCAGGGGGAAAAAGGGACAGGGTGGGTGTGGGGGGGGGGGAACTCAGTTAGAGCAAGGCTGCCCCTTAATAAGAGCCACATCACAATTCCTCCTATATTCAGGCGACAATGAGTGTGGAGAGAATAGATGAAGACTTGAGAGGGGAGAGATAAAGAGAGCAAGACAAGATGAATAGAGCGACGACAGATGAGGAGGAGGAGGAGGAATAAGGCTGTGTGGCTCAGCAAGGCATTGTTGTGTGCTGCATAATTGCCACTGCAGGAAGACCCCGGGATTTTGGTGCTTGTGAGTGTGTGTGTGTGTGTGTGTGTGTGTGTGTGTGCATGCGTGCGTGTGTGCGGCTGTGTGGTGTGTGTGTGTGCCTTACAACTGCGGACAAACAAGACTAGTGTCTAAATCCTCTTAATCAGGGCTAGACCGTTCTCTAAACCTGTAGATACTCTCTTGTTTTGTCTGCGCGCACACCAAAATGTGCGTGTGTAAGCTTCCCAAAGACTTTACATTAATGGGATTTGTGTAAACAGAGCCTCAGGCCTCGACCGCAGCGCTATTAAGAAGGTAAAGAAAAGAAAAAAAGAGGCAGACTGGGAAAAGAGATACCTTTATATCTCAAGGAGCCGGAGAGATTGAGTATAGATTTTTTTTGGGATGCAACCACAACTGGAAAGATAACAAGCTGGCAATTGCTTTAACAACAACAAATTAACTCCATGTAAGCTTCTAAGTGTCTTTTTACCATCTTGTAACACAAGAAGTCAAATATGCAGCACAGTAATATAACAGAAACACAAGGCGGAGAGGTCTGGAGATCTGAACTACATGTCTACATTCCCTGCTGATTTACAGAGAACTTATAAAACCTTTAACTTTTCAAGACTCCAGTATAAAGCTTTTTTTTTTAGCACATCCACTTGCTCCTGGGTCTCTAGTCTCAGTCATATTAATAATAATGCCCTCAGCCAGTACCGATCCCATCATTTTGCTGCCTATAGTTCCCTGCTGCAGACATTACCACATCTCATCACAGTTTAACAGTAGCAGAGCTGACAGACAGACTTGGCCACGTCAGCCTGTCTAACACGCACTGAGGCTCACATACATTCACACACACAGACAGACATAGCTATTATCTGCAGGCATGCATCTGATCCCATTCCTGACTTCACACAGTATAAAGCAGAGAGCTGATCATGCTCAAGGACTTCATGCACAATAAAGGCCGGAAGAGAGAGACAGTCAGCTTCTTGCGACGAGGCTGCAGGTTTTGGGTCTTACTATAAAATTTCATCACTCGTCGTCTATATCACATTTGCAGCATTTACCGTTCAAAAAGGTGATCCGTGATTCTGGTTCGAATAGCAGTTGTAAATCTGAAAAACGTATGGTGCTATAAATCGTGAGGAGCAACTCAACACACCCCATTCACAAATTTCAAAAATGCATTGAGAGCCTGAGTCAGATTCCACACCCTCACAGATCCATCAGATTGTTGTTCCACATCCTCCTCTCTACTCCTGTCCTTCCACGCCAACATGTTTCAGCTGTTTTCAACCATTTGAATGCCTGAGTAACACATCCATCTGCTATTTAAAGTTCAAAGATATTAATATAAGTAGCTTCATATATAACATCTGTACCGACAAAGATAGATGCTGTCGTTATTGGACACAGATGTCTTCAAGCAGGATTAGTCCTCGATGGGAAACACCATAATACTTCAGTGTAACGCTTCTAGAAGGGGATGATGATGATGATGATGAGCTTGATATCTCGTGGAAGATCGGATTTTTTCATTTCATTTTGTGAAATTTCTGTGGGCTTTCGAGGGAAATAACTATTTTGCAGCGAGCACAGTAGATCAGTAACGGGATATTGTCGTCAAGTGACTGTACACAAAACCCTCAGAAAGTGGTTGTACCATTCAGTTACTCTTTCAGCAGCTGAAACAACATGAATACTTTCAGGATCTTAATTCTCTGGGAAAAAAAAGAAAAGCCTTTGATTAAGACGTCCACCGCTCTGAGGTTGGAGGCTAATTTCTCTAAAACAGGAACCCGCCGTGCCTCCCAGCCTCAAGGATTATGCTAACCAGGCAGTCAGAAGGCCGCTTGAGAAGATTTGTCAACTCGTCCCACACTTTGACTAGGTTAACAGTTACTTTCAGTACTGAAACCACAGCAGCCTGGTATTAAGCTCAGGGTTTTAATTTCCCTGTGTATTCTGACACACATAAGGGACTCATCGCCTCATGGTCTGACAGATGGGAGAGAAGAAAAAAAAGCGAAGCGCGGTAAAATGCCTCCCTGCTACAAATCCACAAGAACTGACCGCTGAGAGAAGAAAAGAGAGTGGTGACAGATTTCCTCAGGACGGATTTGGTATTATATTGAAAGGGTCTCATGGGGAAACTGTCGGTGATCTCTTCACCTACTTCCTCAGGAATAGCTACAACAGCTATAAAAGCAACAGCTGCCTTAAGGAACTCTGCAGATGTTTTGATTTCATTCAGAAAAACAGCAAATCGGAACATCGTGTAAGAAGTGTTTCGAGGTGAACCTGATGTTCCTGCTCTTCATAACTCTTTTAAGCAACTTCTGGTCTAAATCCCGCTGCTCTGCTGTGTGCACAAAACACACACACACACTATTTGAGGACAGTGAACAGGAGCAGTCTTCAAAGGAAAACCAAAGGGAACAGGCTGACTGCTTCCACCCGCCTAAACCGAACTCTCTATCGTAAATTAGTTGGCCTCTCTCTTCCTCTGACAGAGTGTGTAACTCTGAGTGCCAAGTGTGACCAATTCCCATTCACACTCCATACAGCGGCCCACACTTGAGCTAATTAGGGTAAGAAAGACGATTCTTCCGTAAACAAGAGGAAAGACTGCACACATGTGCATATGCACCTCTTTAGTGGGATTACAAAAAGCAGTGCATTAGTGAGACAGCATTTCATGGTCTATTTAGCTGGTAACTGAGTGTCCCTCCAGTGTATTTAAATGCAGAGCTTAAGCAGAGCGCCGACACACATTAACACAAATTCACCTCAAAGTAGCTTATACTGTACACATGTGACTTCTATCTCTCCCTCTCTCTCCCTCTCTCCCACCGTCAAACACACATACACACACTCGCATAAAAACACACACTCTGAAATTGAAGCCAGAGATCTTTCCTAAAGCCAGGCTATAAGGGAGGAAGTGGAGTCGTTCCACCGGCTGTCAGAGAATACAAAGGTGGAAGAATGGTTGGCGCAAGGAGGGGTGTCCGACTTCCTGCTGAGAGACAGGAAATAAACACTTCCATATGCACTCTCTGCCAGAAACAGTCAAACATACACACACACAGTGTAGAGTTAACGTAGTAACAGTGTTGTAAATCTGAGCAGGGCCTAGTTAGCCACTCAGTCTGCCGCGTGATAAAGAGAATTTTTCCTGCTTCAAAAAATTTATAGTGAGTAAGTCCTCATTCATCATACCAGCTCAATAATATAATGCAGTCGGGAAAGAAATACGCTCCTCCAAAGCTGTAGCATCCTGGTTCCTGATTGGTCAGGATTGGAATCAGGTTTTTACGTGAAGAGGATTCAGATTTTGTGTGTGTGTGTGTGTGTGTTTGAACATTTTCAAATGCAGCAAATCCTGTTGATTTGGGCGACGCGCACACGGCATACCTCCTGCCTGGGGAAACCCATGACCTCTCAGCCACTGTGCCATATTTCATGTCCAGATAACACAAGCACTCATACACACACATTTGTGTGGATCGTTGCAGGCTAGAACTTGATATTATCACAGATAACCCTCAACTAAATTACACTGAAGCTTGAACTTAGGGGATAACAGCGCCCATCCTTCTGTCCACATGAAGATATACAGCACATAAACACACAGACACACACACTATCATCCAAATTTCCCTGATTATTAACACAGCCGACATGTGTGCTACCACCACAGAGAGCATGACACTAATCTGCTCTCAATCTCAAACCTCTCTGTTGTGATTGTGCATTTGCACAAGCATGTGTTCACGCGTGTGTATCCGTGGTGTTAGCCTGAGATCATTTTGCATATGTGGAGCAGTAGGTCATCATCTTATGAAGATTATCCCTAAAGAAGTTCCAGGGGTTTATCAGATTGACAAGTCTTATCATAATGGGAATTTTTCTGTTTGCAAACACGGCACTCGTGTCATTTTAGCACGTATCTGTGTATGTGTAAGTATAAAACACTAACAGCTACATTTGGAGAGCCACTTTGTGACTCTGTTTTTAAAAGTGCTATGCTAATGAAGTTGGTTACTTGTTTGAAAAGCATGCAAAGTAAGAGTGGGTGTCAGTGTTTATGTGTAATTGCCCCTAATGTCTTTTTCCCACAACTTCAATTCAGTCAATGGACTTGTCCTGGTTTGGGATAAGGGTGTGTGTTCGGCAGTGAGTGTGTGTTGTTTCTTTTTCACTGATACCCAAAGTAAACATTACAATCTCTGCAGTAGCACTGGTTACAGCGTCCTATCAGCTCAGTCTCACAGGTCTGAATGGACAGCTGGAGGTCTCCACCTGACACCTCTCAACACGTTTTCTTCTGCTCCGTAGGACTTAGTGAATACATCGCAGCAGTACCTCTCCTCACATCTCCTTTGATGAAAGTGAGAATATGACACAAGCTCCTGGTAAAATTAGGTCACTCAGATTTTTACAGATGGCCCTTGTTGCCAAGCATATTTTCCCAATTAAGGCTGATTAGAGAGGGAAATTCCCAGACAGCGTGAATTATTAAAAGCTTGAAATGGAATCTGGTCATGTGACATCGTATGGGCTCTGACACCCGACATCCCCAGATGGATCCCTAGGAAAAAAAAAAGGGGGTGCTAGCTGGGAGCAATGAGACTTCTGATTGGCTGAAAGTAGGAGTTTCCTCCTTTTGTTTAAAGTCATTTCAAACTGCAGATAGAACAGAAGCGTGCACACAGGATGATGATACATGCACTGAATTTTTTCTGGGCTTGGCAAACAGGCGATTCACTCCAAAGTATTCACAAGACAAGAGTGCTAAACAAAATGACCAAACATTTCCCTGTTTACATTTGCTGGAATAAGAAAGATTCCAGAAAGCTCTCTGAAAGCAGCACGGGCCAACAAAAAAATGCACCACTTGGCAGTGGCACTATGATTTATTTACTGCTGTTTTCCCCCTGTGGCAAGAGTTTCATCAGAAAACATTACCCATGCAGTCCCTGAGAGGGAGAAGGTGAGCTACCTGAAGAATCACCTGGAAACAAGAAAATAAAAGTGCTTTACCATGAACAAAAATACAAAAATAATTTTTGAGCTGTTAAATAAAGCTCCAAAAACTGCAAACCTTACCCACTCAGGTGTCTTTCACTCATTCTGCCTGATCAGATCACCTTACAGGACTGTGTGGGTGCGTACACTCGTCCTGCTGTGACATTTCAAAATGTCACAGTAGGAAAAGCACGGGTGCAAATAATGAAATTAATGACGGTCCTGGTACTGTGCATGCAGGTTGACTGTCACACTGTTGTGACTTACTGGGACACTTGAACTACTGAACCTGAGCAGAGCCGTCCGTAATGTCATTATCAACACCTATAATGAGTCAAAAGGTCTGCTGATAGAGTTCCAATGAGATCAGTGGAATCACTCCATGACTGTACCGCTCAACCTGAGTCCAATTAGTGAAAACACCTGTGAGCTGGAACTTTACATTTCCTTTTGTCTGTGCTTAATTGTGGCTTAAAGGTTAAGTTGCTAAATACAGTATTTCCAACTGCATGACACAGTTAAAGGGATACTTCACCCAAAATCAACAATTCGCCAATTTTCTACTCACCATCATGCCAAGGAAGGGTTCAGAGAACTTTCAGAGTTATCAAAACGCTTTTGGAGTTCCAGGTGGGGTCCGGCTGGCAACAGATTTACATATAATAGCAGTGCATAGTGCTCACTTTTGAATCGTCCAAAACACACACTATGAAACATCCAAATAGCTCCATACTGCTCGTCTGTACTGACCCAAGGCTAAAAACAGAGATCAAATTATTTTTTTACGAACAACTTTTTCATGTGGCGGCTTCAGGACACTTTGGTCAGTACAGACAAGCAGTATGGAGGTATTTGGATGTTTCATAGTGTGTGAAAAGTGAACTCTATCTGCCGCCATATATTGCCAGCCAGACCCCCCCTGGAACTCCAAAAGCGTCTTGATGACTCCGAAAGTTCTCCAAACCCTTCCTTGGCATGAAGGTGAGTAGAAAATTGGTGAATTGTTGATTTTGGGTGAAGTATCCCTTTAAGGATTTTCTTCCATATGAGACAGCAGGTGATTGTACATATCATCAGTCACAAAAGAGGAACTAATCTGTGCTATATGTTGGTGCAGTAACAGTTAGCACACAACTTCTCTGTGTGTTGGCCTCTTATACAACTCTGGTATTGTCAGAGCTGCACTCTGTTTTCCTACTAACTTGATGTTATTCATAACACTGACCTGAAATTAATGTGGCAGCACTTTTATGTTAAATTCTGCCTCCTCAGAACAGGCCCAGTCAACAGAGCTGGAGGCGTTCACAGGTTATAAATATGTGAAACTGTCCTTGAAGAGTTGCTGCTCTTTTGTCCGTCTCTACAGGATGTTAGTGTGGCCCAGGCTGGCTCCGAGCATCCCTTCAGCAGTCTGCTTTACCACGCTGGGAACCTGTCAGGGTGGCTCAGTGTCAAACTGCCAAGCCCTGCTGAGGCTAGCTGACCATAAACGAGCCAGACCAGCCACACTGGCCTGATGTTCAAGTTTCTGCTATAGGTGCTGCCCGATATCCACGCTCCTGTTTCTGTCATTCATGTAAGGTGTCAGACGAATCACCAGTCTAGCCAGTTTGAGGAGATGATAGATAGATGCGGTAAGAAGACGGCTGATAAGACACCACCCAAAGCAAGGCAGGATTTTCTCATCATCTGAATGTTAAGTAGATGATATCTAACATAATCTTTGTTTCATAAGTGTCTGACTTCTTTTTAATATTCTATCCTAAGGAGTCAGGATGTAGCCTAACCAGGATGGCTTATTTCTGTTTAAAGTATTGGGAGTGACACCTGTTCAGGGTTTGGTTATTTCAGGTGGTGACTGGAAGCTAAAATAACCTACCATAAGCTGTCACATTTATTTGGAAAGGATTCTTCACAGTTAAACCATTTCAAAGGGGTTGGTATGGAGACAGGACAAAAAGGAAAGCTGAATAAACACTGTGTGAGCCTATGTTGTTTCCATCTCCCTGGGACCGACAGGTGGCATTTTCTCAACGGAGGACAGTGCAAAACCAAATCTCATTCAAAAATCTGTCAATTCATCGAAGGCTTGCACAGACTTACACAATATCATGACTCCCTGAAGTTTCACCCACAACTCACACCAGTACGATAAATTACATTTCTCTCAACAAATCTTTTTTTTTTTAGTATTTTAACAACTTGAGGGTTGAACTCCTCACTGGAGGCAAAGCCAATTTAAAGTTTCTCTTGTCATACATGTTTAAGCTTATTTGTGCATTGTATCCAGGCCGAAATGAAAAGCCCTTCCTTCTGTTGAAGAAAAAAAAGACTTGGGTCTGAAATTTCCAATCCGTGCCACTTCCCAATAAACTGAGCAGCAATAAAGTGCAAAAGACTAAAGGGAGTTTAGCGCGTCGTCGCCTCCTCTGGTCCTTACCTTGCCTGACAGTTTTCAACCTGACGGGACCTTTGCAGTTCTTTATCACTGTCTGCACGTCGTACAGGGGTAATCCCGAGATGGAGAGGTTCTCCACCTCCAGCAGCAGCTCTCCTTCATTTAATTTTCCACTTTTGTAAACCACCGCATCCTCGTTAAATTGCCCGATGTAGGCGAACTCTCCGTTTTCCGCGCCGCCTCGCAGTGGCACGTTCAAGTCACCACGGGCATCTTTGGAGAGAGAGATCTCGTTCACTCTGGTGGTCCAGTGGTTTTTCTTGAGCGCGGGTTTGGACATTGTTGAACAGTTAAAAGCCGACACCGAACCGAGCGGGCTCTGAAGAAACAGTCACGGCAGAAAAAGTCGACTTGTATCCGAGTGAAGCGCAGCAAACTTTCTTTCTCTTCCACAGAAACATGAGCGCCTCTGACCGCCGAGTCCCACCGCTGTCCCGGGGCGACAAATCAAGCCATTCCCGGTGACACTGAAGTCACTCTGTACTGTCTCAATATTGTTTAATCATTTTTCTTAGCATCCCCAGCACTTTAATCCTCCTTTATCGATGTCATCTTACATCTGCCCCGGTCCCACCTCCACTTATTAAGTCCTCTCTGCTCCTGTAAACTCGCTTTAAATGGTGTTTTCGGTGTCGTGGCCGCTTCACGGTGGCTCTGCTTCCTCCTCTCCCTCCTCTCCGTGTCACTCCGCTCACTTTACCGGCAGCTGTCACCGTCTCTCTGCTCCTTTAACCAGGTACGACGCTCTGGTGTGTTTGGCTGAATCTCATTCCCACTCTGGGCTCTACCGTGGCGCTAATGTGTTGCTGTTCGTGCTGCATTCACGTGCTGTCGGGAATTTAGAGCTCTAGATGGGGGTCACACAAATTACCCACTGCCAGTGAGGCTACAGACTTGTTATGATATCTACATTTTAGTATCTGTAGAATATAAATGTTATTATATTCTATTCTTAAGTGTGAAGTGTGCAGTAGTCTAGGCTATCATACGATAATAATATTTAACTTTATAGGGTAGGCCTAACTGGCATTGTTTCAGACCACAGATCATGTGAATTCATTCATTAAATGTAATGAAACTGAGACTGTGTTTCTTATGATTACAAGTGGCTGAAGTAGATATATTTAGGCTACATGTGAATGGAAAAAATCATGACATCTCATTAAAAATGCAAATAGCCTACATATTATTTTATAAATGATAGCCTATAATAACCCAGGCAAATAATAATAAATAAAAAGAATCAACAGTAAACGCTCATGGATACATGTCCTGGTTGTTATATCTGGTAATTCTAAGTAAAAGCTGTGGTGAAGTCTGTCCAGTGGGAAACAGTGGCAGGTTTAAGTTTGGAGTCCGGGAAGACGGATCCTACAAAGAGCACTGAAAGGCAGCAATATTAACACGCGCATGCGTACGGCTTAAAGCAGAGAGGGCTACTTGGCACTACCTTCCTCACCAATGAGCGTTTGGCTTCCCCTAAAAGTAGTGGCTGGGAGTCATGTGGATATTTTAATCAAACTATTACATTTAAATATAGTTGTTGATTAAATTTTCTCATGAAACAAATACTGTATTGTAAATGTCTTTCTCTGAAATTGTCAGATATCCATTTTGCAAATATTTGCTTGTCTGAGGAAAGTTGTCTTTGAGACTTTGAGCTGATACTCAAATAAAACGAGTCGTCTTTTCAACAGAATTGAGATAATGACTGTGCTGTGTAATTTGGTAATCACCTTCGTCAGTCAAAGTATCGAGGTCTGTGATCTTCCTGCCTGTCTGGATTTTTTGCATTTCAGGTCAGACGGGTGACAGTGACACACGAAGTTGACATGTGAGATAAACCTCCCTACAAACAGAAAGTGTGTTGGTGTTTATGATCTTGGCACAGAAGTTGTACATTATGAGGTCATTAGAAACTATACAATTACCATCCATTCTTGCTCCTCCTGTTCTTCAAGTGAAGGGGAAAGAGGTGGTTAGCGAGTCACAAATAGATAGAGAGAGAGAAAGACCATTATTTTCAGCATGTTTATGATCAATAGCTACCAAGAGGCAATGAAAGCAACATGATAAAGACAATGATACAGATGGACAATCAGCTGGACAGACAGTGAGCTAAAACAGCAGGGATGAATACTCTGCTTCATCAGATGGGCCAGGCCTCTCACCTTGGAAGCAGCAGATGAGCTTTTCCCAACCTAAAAATAGCAGTCAAAGTACTCTTGTTCCCATGGGAAGAAAACCCATTGGCCTGGATGGGACAGGAAATAGTAAGTGAGCTTTTAAGCCTGAAACCTTACAACTTTTCCCTATCTTCATTGGTTATCAGCTGCTCATACATGAAATGCATGTTTAATATTTATTCAGTTCATTGCAGTCCCCATCCTCAGGAAATTCTCCTTGCAGGCAAGTGGCTAACAATAAACATTAATATAGAAAAGTTCTTAAAACATAACACAGGACACAAGCGTCATAAATTATGAATGTCTTCATTCATCTACAGAGCACCATTAACTAAACAGCACTAACACTGCATTTCTAACTATCCTATAAAAAATACATCATACCACTAGGTAAACTATTAAATAGTACAAGACATAAAAGAGCTCCTTACCCTGTGGGGGCTATACTTAAATGTTGTGAACCCTCTGATAACAGGGAAAACAACTTTTGCAGATGAAGAGGATGGTAGATGGTAACTACTACTCATATCATGATTTGACGAAGGTTTGGAAATATAAGTATTCCAACAAATTCTTAATTTCAGGTATGCTAAGAGCATGGCTCAGACCACTGGTGTACTGTACACTTAAAGGGATAGTTCACCCTAGAATGATATTTCGCTCATTATCTACTCACCCTCATGTTGACTAAGGGCTGGAAGAATTTCCAGAGTCCACCGTCCCTTCTCTGAGTTACAGGGGGTCTCGGCATAGCAGTGCATGTCCATATAACGGTTGCAAAGGGACACCAGAGCTCTTCGTAAAAAAACACACACAAAAAAACATCCAAATACCTCCATGATGCTCGTATGTAATGTCCGTCTTGTGCTGAAGCCCCAAATTGCGTAATTGTCCCTGCGTGATTCGCAGTAACCGCACTGACGCCGGCGCAAATCACGCGAGATTTGGACGGACCAGGAAGAGGAGCTTCGAGAAGCTTCCGCTACAAACAAGCTTAAAATATAGACTTATTTAATTTTTTTCGGGACAATTACGCAATTTGGGGCTTCAGCACAAGACGGACATTACATACGAGCATCATGGAGGTATTTGGATGTTTTTTTGTGTGTGTTTTTTTACGAAGAGCTCTGGTGTCCCTTTGCAACCGTTATATGGACATGCACTGCTACGCCAAGACCCCCTGTAACTCAGAGAAGGGACGGTGGACTCTGGAAATTCTTCCAGCCCTTAGTCAACATGAGGGTGAGTAGATAATGAGCGAAATATCATTCTAGGGTGAACTATCCCTTTAAGCCCAGATCGACTGCTTTTTATGACTCTGCACTATTATGAATGGGTCCAATATCTCACCACTGATTTGATGGATTACCATGAATTCTACTGAAGACGTTTGCACTCTCATCAGGATGAACTATGATTTCAGATTTTCCAGTTCAATGCTGAAGACATTCAGCCTCAGCTCCACTTTGTGTCAAGTGCTAGTAAGCAGCTGCAGCAACTGTTAGCAACCTAACACATGAAACCAAGATGGTGAACATGGTAAAGATTATAGCCGGAGGCTTTGCAACAGGGCAGGCAACCCAGGCAATTGCCTAGGGCCCCGAGCTGGAAGGGGGCCCCCAGAGACGGCTGACATTGGTACATATCAGTGACAGCATGATGGAACCCCTTTAGACAGTGGGAATGTCCCTAATGGGGCCCCTTACCTGCCTCTCCAATGCGTGCCTCCAAAGTGTGTTGAGTGTCTACAAATGCCCCTGATTATAGCTATACCTCAGCAATGTCATTGGGAGGTGTTACAGTACCATGATGATGTTAGTGTTGAAGCACCACAGTGCCTTAATGCAGGGTAGCATGGCTGCGGACTGTTCATTTCTGGAAACTTGGAGTTAAGGAAAAAAAACCTCTTGTTTTGATTTGACTCACCAATTACAGGCTAATCACCTAATTCTTGGCATTTTCTATGGTTTAATACTTTACCCTCATATAAAATCGTAAAATAACCTCATACTGAGGGCAGTTTGATTGAGAGGCAACCTTTCTTTTACAGGAAAAACCACAGTCCGACCCTCTGGCCATAAGCAGCAGCACTACAGTAGTTGGGGTTAAGGCGTTTGCTGGAGGGTATCAGTGGTGGTGATGGAGGTGCTTTTTCACTCCTCCAACCCAGATTTAATCCCACTGTTGTGGTGATTGAACAAGTGACCACAAGCTCTTCTCTTTAACCTTTAGGGCCCCACTGCCCCAGCATTTGGGGGTGGGGGGGGGTTGCTACAGGATTATGCCAGTCTGAAGTCCAGAGTGGATTGAGAGGTTGGTGAAGAGCCGAGGAAGTTCTGCAACTGTAGACTGGGTTTTATTTGTGTGTGTTTGTGTGCATGCGTGTCTTTCTTTAAACATGTATAGGTGCCAGTCTCTTCCATCGTGACCTGCAGTGGGTGGGGGGAGTCTCCCAGCTCCTCTGCCAGCTTCTTGTCACACAGTGTCACCCAAATCAGATCGACAGAGGCAGACACACTGCCATGGGCCCAAAATTTCCCATTCCCTCTCCACCCACCCATCAGTCTGTATGTGTCAGTGTCTTTTTGTTGGTGTTTGCTGCCTTACTGAATTTCATTGTCATGTTCTCTCTGGCTGCGTGCACAGTGGAACAGTGAATATGTACACACACAAACACACACACACACACACACACACACACACACACACACACACACACACACACAGCTGCAGGTTGTGTTTTATCCACATTAGTCAAACCACAATCACATGAGTGTTCGACAGTAGATTGCATATAGTAGAAAATGTCAGTAGTCCTCAGCCATTATCACTATGAGAGGACGTTGGCATTATGATTACAATGCTGTCTCTTTTTTTAAGCTTGTATTATGGTTATATAACATATTCTTTGTCACACATATCATATTACATTAGATGGCTCTATAGGATCTACACATTAAACCCGGCCCCACAGAACATGTTATAAATGTCAGTGTTGATCTTGACGAGTTATATAGGAAAGTCAGGACCTTGTCATGGAGAGCTCTCATTAAAGCACCGCTCTCACATTATCACTTTCCGCAAGTGTGCAGGTGTGTTATGACAGCATATGTCATGTGGATGAGAATGGTTTGTTTATTATAAGTTATTATTAGCCAACCATTTCCATTCACTCTGCCTGATGCGCCTGGTGGCACCACTGACAAGTAACGACAGAGTGAACTTAATGGCCAACAGTAATAATGTAGCCTTCAAATCTGACAGCTGAGCTCGGATGACTTTGTGTGCTGCAGTCAGGCAGTCCTCTGCCATTAGAGGCTTTCATGACGTGCACGGTGGTGGCCAACTCATCCATCACTGCTCTTTGTCAATTGTGAAATGCATGCATCACGACACATAGGGCTTGTCCCTGCATTCACAACCGCTGTATTTACAAGAAGTCAAATGTTTAATTGCTGTGACATAGTTCCACTAATTACTAACAGTGCACAGGTGTGTGTTGATGTTGCCAGAGGGAGATTTTCAGAGCTCGCTGTGATACACTTTGTTAATAATGACTTCACAAATGGATGTTGCATAAATTATTTTAAGGTGTCTGAAAACAAGAAGAGAAGAAATATTAAGTCTTGCACCTGGACTATGTTGAGAAGAATTTGTATTGAAATCAAAATATGAAATATACACAATAGGATTCTTTTGATAATATGTATGGGCTAATATTTTTGAAGGTCCTAAGAATTTTTATAAATGTTTAAAAGAGAAGGAATGACACTGAAGTGTGTTATGTCTGTACAAGTGGGCTGGTGTGGCAGCATAAACAAACAGTGACAGTAGATCTCGAGTTTGGTTTCTTCATATTTTAAGTTCCTGACTCTCTCACTTCCTGCCCTCCTGTGTTTACTGCCTGTGTGATTACCTGCTCCTCCCCTAATCTGTTACACCTGTGTCTCATTGTCTCCCCTCCCCCTCTGTGTGTTTTCTCCTCTCTCTCTCTGCCAGTTCCTCTTTCTACCTTGTGTCTCAGTCCTTTGTTCTCGGTGTTTTGAGCAGTTAGAGAGTTTTTTTTTTTCTTTGACCCAGTCTTTTTCTGCACCCCTGTCTGCCTGCTTTCTGTGCACCAAACTCTGACTTTAAAGACCATTGAAGTTTTGGAAACCTTTGTCCACTGTTTGTGCTTAATCTGATATCATGTAATACTTTTAGAAAATAATAGGTGTTGTTGTCTTTAGGGGGAAGATGTAAGAAAACAAAAGCTGATGGAAAAAAAAGAAAAAGGGAGGAATTTGAGGCAATGCAGCTTTGAATTAACCATGGCTGTCATAGATGTAGAAACATGGAGGACTGTATAATGTGATGTGGAGAGACAGTTTGACCTTTTAACATATCCATCCTGGAAGGGTCCTCTTTTCTTTTCCTACAAGTCAAACCTCAAAGCTTCCTTGTGTTTAGAAACTTCCACAGCTTTTCCTCTGACATTTCATATCTCAATCTTTAATGCTTCTGCTATCTTTACAGGCTTCTGGTGTATCAAATGACATGAAGTGAACTTTGTATAAATATTTAAGCGAACTCCATATTTCTTTTTAATTCTTAGGAACTCTAATGGATGACTGTAGCCACAAAACCAAAACTGTTTTTTTCGAGGGCTTTTTTAAGGTTTGTCTCTTCCAACTGATGCTCTGATGAATGAGATCAGACTGTTGGGAGCTGCCATTTCAACCATCTTCTACATCAAAAGATGCAAGAATATGTATAAATGGATGAGAACCTCAATGCTGTGAACACATATCTGTGTGATCTTATATACAACCTGCAGGCTACACACGACGTCATATCATCTGTGACGTGAGATTGTATTGATGCTGCATTTTGTGCACATGAAAGGCAACATCTGCATCATTCATAAGTCATTAAAAGCATATGAACATTTCATTTCTGAAGCCTATTGGTGCAGCGTAGCATAACCCCCCCAGTGGCCTCAAATACTGTGCATCAAACGTGTTTTGTTCGGGTCGCGTTTGCTGACCCATGACTTATGTATGCTCATCACTTAACACAGGCTGTGTAAATGAGGAGGGTCATTTTTCTGCTTTAGATGTCACTTTAATCTACTTTACCTCTGTGCCCTGATAATGCCTCATTCATCATAATATCCACAAAGGGTTAGAGAGACATAGAGGGAGAGAGAGAGTAGTAGATTGAGAGAGTGAGAGAGAAAAAAGTCAAATCCTTCTTTTAACTAAAGCACTGCTGCAAAGCTCAGTGTTGCCCTGGAAGATTAAGGATGAATGGCTCGGCACAAAACGGCCATCAGATTATGTGACTGTGCTGTGGAGAGCTGTCACATCACAGCCAATGACAGAGGGGGGGTTCATAACAGGGACTAATGAGGTGCTTGGTATAGTTAGGACTCTTTTACTGTAAGCTTTACTGTACTAAAATGCCCTCTAAAGAGAGCTTCATTCAGTTTTTAAATCCGAATCAGGGGGCAAGCAACAGAGCCCTGAGCCTTTTTAGCTAAGGGCCAGGACAGGAGTGGGACATTGAGTGAATTATACACATTATTCAGCATATTTAACTGCCTACATTCACGTCAGCACATTCTCTGAGCTGGCTGTGATCCCGAAGCAATAAAACATCAGCTGGTTCTGGATGCTCCGAATGTTTGGCTCCCCCTTAACTTTGATAGAGCACAGACCAAGCCATCCAACCCTGCTCTTCTTTTTCTCTAAGTTATAGCTGTGCTTAACAAAAATGGCCATATCTGTATACTGTATATTCTTGAAGGTATAAAGTAATGTCATGTTGCATAGAGACAGTTAAATATTAATGTAACCATCTAGAATACAATATAGCCTGTAGTGCATTTGTTCATGCGTATTTGTGCCGTTGCTATAGCAAATAAACCTCTGCTTTAACACAGGTTTACACACTTGAGCATCTTTTCCTTGGCTGTGAATACAAGAAAGCTCACTCACTGTCACCATACAGCACTAAACACACCTCCCCTACACTGCTGCTGGCTTTGATGATGCCTTCAAACGTGTGACATATGGGTCATCGTGTCAGGAGTGCTCCCAATTGCCCTCCAAAGCTCCTCACGTCAGCGTGAGGACCCAGAGAGGATCATCTCCTTTTTTGGAATGGCAGCTGAGCAGACTTAAGTAACGTTTTTATCTGCGTTTTCAGAGCCTCGGGGAGAGGATTGGCTGTATTTAGATGAAGACTGGTGGACATTTGTGCATTTATGTAACATGTGAGAAGTTCCTGGTTTTTCTTGTGTCTAGATGGAGAGAAGAATGCAGACACTTAATCCTACATAAGACACAAGATTTAATTTCATTCTGCTTACGCTGAAATGTCATTAATAATGTTTCTGTGATACACACATGGATATTAAATAGTGCTGGCCATTGATGTTAGCCAATCATAGTCTGCCTAAAATGTTATCTTCACAAAAAATGTAGTATAAGAGCTAAGATTTGAGGTTTCTTATTTAAGTTAACAACACAATTATAAAATGTTTGTTTTTTGCATTTTATAATAACAATGGATCAAATAACTATTTTAAATGTGAAATAGATGAAGTGATCCACAGAAAATGATCATCAGTGGATCAGTGGCCTTATCTCATTATTTTCATCTACTGTCTTGCAGCAGTGTTGCTTCTCAGTTGCCACATTTTACACACATTTACAGAGAGACATACAGAAAATTGACTCTAGCCTTACAGCTGAGCACCAAAAGTTTGCATTTCGCTAGTAAGCAAAGTTAGCACCTACGGTATACACAACATAGCATAGTTAGAAACCGGTTTGTAATCATAACATATAGGAGTAGGAAAAGAGTAAAGAGTAAAAGAGTAAAGAGAGAGAAAAGAGAGAAAAGAGTAAAAGAGTAGATGGGGTTCATGCAGACAACTCAAGCTGCGCCAATCCTGATCAGCTGATCAGTCACATGCTCTCCTCATCTAATTATGGCGGGATATTTAAACCCCCTGCTTACCTGATCGCTCATGGCTACTCTGCTGCTCATTGCTGCTGCTCCTGCTGCCCATGAGCTTTCTCAATCTATTTTTCTCAGTCTGACTCTGTTTTTGTACATGTTTTTATGATGAAGTGACGATAGACCAGTAATGGGTTCACACCTTGATGATGTTAACCATGTGGTCATAATCACAACCCCAAATGAACGCTACGCTGTTGCTCCATGTTTAATGTGTAAGTTCTCGACTGTGTCAGTGTTAATGGCGACTATATGTCAGTGTTTTGTGTGCAGTTTGATGCCTCTGACCTTTTCAAAATCAGGCTTTAAAAAACTACAAGCAAAACTGAAAACATCACTCTGGGCATGGTGCATGTGCACCATAACCTTATTGGACTCTCAGTTTTGCTCTAACTCACATTATACAAAGTGAAGCCTCACTTCCAAATACTGTTTCACAATAGATTCATGCTTTCAACTGCTGCTTTGAATTTGAACATCTTACTCAGAAAGACCACAGAGAGGAAGTGAAAAGATGGGATGGAAGGAGCGAAGAAAGAGAGGAGGAGAGAGAGGACGATGATACATGATGATTAGCTGGGTATGACTGGGTTAGGTCACGTGTGCCATGTTGAAGCATAACTGAATAATTCAAAGCAACACAACACAACATCTGCACAGAGCAGGGTTTTTCTTAGTGTGCTCTCTCCCACGCCAGATTCACAACCCCACTGCCTGGAATAAAACAGAAGCAAGTCAAGTGGACACTCTAGGGTTATAGTCCATCTGCACAAGCTGACAGTTCGCTCTATTTGACATCTTCCATGTACTGCTATGTTCGAATACAGAATATGAGGGACAACCTCTAAAGTATACCATATATTGATGTCTTTTAAAAATATATGGTCAATTGTCACTGCTTTTACTTTGGCACACTCACATCTAAGACTGTGATATTCTAAGGACAACAAAAGACATCACAGGAGACATGAATTAATAAAAAGACTAAATGAAGGGAGTGCGACAGTGTGCTGCACAGATGGATGGTTCATGTTAGGACCATATGAGCTGCCGGCTCATCCTCTGTCCTCTCCCTCTTGCCTTAAGCAAATGGTTTGCGTTTCTCCTGATTTCAGATGTGATTACTTGAGTATGCTTGATCAGGCCACATGGGCGATGCTGGTCTCTCTCCTCTCTCTTTCTCTTTCTACTTGTTTCCCTGTCTCTCTTTTAACTGTTTTAACATAGCAGTGTGTTGGCCTGTATGTTATGGCCCGTATGTTATCATGTTATTATCACACCAATAAAATAAAATGTATTAGTCAAACCCAAATTCCACATGACATTTTGGACTTTAGCTTTAGAATTTTAAAGGTATTACAAAAAAAAAAAGGATCTGCGATATAGCCTTGATACTTCACCAGTGTCGATCTTTGAGAATGGGTGAAGTGTAGTCAGACTGCTCTCATTTCTAAAAGGACCAGGGCAGGATTTTAGGATACTCTGCAGTGTGTAGGGGCAGTAAGACAGATTTAAGACTGAGATGTGTTTAATAAGAACCTCTATTCATAATTTTGCAATAACTTGTCATGCTAGCTCCCATACAGTTTGGGGCGTACAGTCCTGCTTGCGCTATTTCCTGCCCCGCCTTCTTCTTTTTTTTTGAATTGATGACTAAACAAGCAATAATCCCAGTCAGCTGATCCGCCTCATCAGGACCGTGTGGGTGTGATCCGATCACATTTTATTAACATCAGATGACAACATAAGCCAACCACCACTCAACTATCATCAGATTTTCATTCTCATGGTGCTAAATTCTTGGTACGTGACCTCAGCTGTTTTTCCATATGAGCCCCACCCACTTTGAACCATCTGTGTTCATATAGAGCCCTTGTCTTCTCTGATCTCCAGTGAAGCTGAAATTCTCACCTTGCTGCAGCGATGCTAAGTGTACTCAGGGCGTTCTCAGTGCACTCTGACATCACTGTTTGTGTGGTTGCAGGTTCAGCAAAGCCAGACTTCCGACTACAACCATCCTCTCCTTTGGGTGTGACCGCTGCAAGAGGCCGGCGAAACAATGCTTTTCAGCTTTTTGTTGCAGCCCTGAAAGATGAAACTGCACTGGTTGTAAATGCCACTGAGAGTTTAAGTAGTATACTGTGCGTGTTTGACAGATCACAGCTAATGTATTTACAGTGCTCGTGTGGGATGTGAGCCAGTAGTGACAGACAGTAGAATAAAATCAGAGTGAGCACAACCAAACAGTGTCAGTGATTTCAAAGCACCTCTTCTCCTGCTTGTTCCCGGTGACAGGCCTGAAATACCTGTCATGCTGTCAGACAGTGGCAAACAAGGCGGCTATTGTGTCCAGGTGCTCCTTTGTTTGCTCGATCTAGCTGGCCTGCTTGGCATGACGAAAGAGTAAAGCACACAAGAAGGGGGAGAGGGGGAGAGGGTGCTGGTGGCCTTGGTAAATTCCTCATCACATCAGGCGTGACTTCATTCCCCTCCGCTGCTCTGTTTGGATTCTGTGGGAAACTTGCCTCGGAGTCCTTGGGATTATAATGATTGACATTTTCAAATGTGTTTTGAACATTACACACAGCCTTTAAGAGGTAGTACTGTATCTGTTTTGCTGATTTTACATTTCATGCTACGTGTTTGTGCTACATTTTGGTATCAGCTTTCTTTCAAAATGTAACAGATCCTGTTTCTGATCACATTTAAAAAAAAAAAAAAAAAATCTGTAAATGTCATACTGTTACACAGACCGACAGACACAGATTTTTTGCAGCATCCCTGCAGACTTAACAAGGAAACCAGTGGAATCTGGATGGGATCCAAAGCACATCCATACTTTCTTCCTCTCTAATAGTTATTCCCTATGGGTGGACCAGATGACTTTAAAATCATAAGTAAACTAAAGGTATTTTTTACATCAGTGTTGCTTTGTTGTTCTCAAGCAGTGGGAAAAAAAACATCTGGGTTCCTCCATAGCAATGCGACTGATTGGCTAGAATATAGTCTCAAATGAAATCATTTGGTCTGGGTTACGATGACTCCACAAGTTGGCATGATTTCAGCCGGGGCACAAGACAGGTTTGCCTGGATTAAACCCGAGTGGAGGAAGCATATGGGCCCTCGTCGTCAGAGTGCAGGTGGTTCCCCTCTCACTGACTCAAGCAGAATGGACCCGCTGCATCAAACAACCAACAAAGAGCTTTGTTCAACAGCACTGGAAACTGATATGGCCACATCCGTTCTGTGCACCATGAAAACCACAGGTTTGAGTGTGCTCCAGGTTTGAGGAGTTGATAACTCTCTGCGTAGCACTGATACCTTGTGTGCGCTTGTTGCTGCATAAAATCAGTACATGCATGCTGCGAGGATGCTTGTGTAGAAAAAGCATATTTAAACTCATCATTAAAACTTGATGAAAGCTCAGGATGAATAGAATGTTGCATTTTAAACATTCACACACTTTCATGCAAAATCTATATTTTTCTGCAAACAGGATGCAGTGAAATAATTTAATATCTTAGCTTTGTCAATGAAAACAGTGTATAGCTATAATATGCACATGATTACTTCATGCACTGATGTACACAAATGCAAATATATACAATATACAACAAAAACACACTTGTACACACACTTTATGGTCCCTCACCACTCACCAGGGAGACAGTAGCAACACAGAAACCAGCAAGTAACAACAGCTACAGATTTGCAAACAAAAATATACATAGTAAATTATTGATAGGACAGAAAGCATAAACAGAGGCAGGCAGACGAACAAATGCATCAACAGACCGACCATGACCCCAACTCCACTCAAAGCCAGCTGACCTGCTTCAGTCTGCAGTGCAGCACAGAGCAAGGCTTTGTGCCTGAACCCAACGCTGATTACAAGAAGGTGGAGTCAAAATGAAAAAAAAAAAAAATGGTTTCATGGGTTCACTGTCTGGGGCACTGTGTTGTTGTTGTTTATGATGATTATCAAGCTATGTAGCTACTGCTGTCTGTAAACAAAAGGTCAGTGGCTGGGATATGAGTGTTGTGGTATTTTGATCTCACAAAATGCTCAGATATTTTTAGCAAAGAGAGATCCGAACCAATATCAATCAGTACGATACCGTGCCACACACAATGGGCTTGAAATAACAGACACACCGTACGATACAATGCATTCAAGTACAAGAGCCTGATAAGATATCCAACTGTAGCTTTGGGAATAATGGAATTGAGGTTAGTGAGGTGTCGATTCAACTTAATATCTCTCAGTTTGTATAACATGTGCCATCATGTAGACATTAGTGTAAAGGAACTATCTTTCAGGTGATTGATTGCTCAACGGCTACTGTTATAGCAGTTTACTCTCCGGACTAGAGGAAATGCTACAAACGTCACATTTACCTTTACTTGCTGAGAGTGGTCCACAGCAGTGGAAAGCAAAACCAATGTCAAATCTGGTCTATATCCTTCTATAGGTTTTTTTTCCATAGTAGCTAGCATGTTAACCATTACTTTTCAATCATGATTCCCTATAGCCTCAAATCTGCCCTGAAGACAAAGTGCTGCTCAGAGGATGTATTATAACCTCTTCTCTTGTAAACTCAATGAGGCCCAAAGCTCTTGTCAAGTGTCAATCACCACCATCCACCCCCGGCAACAGAGACGACTTAAAAATGACCCTTTCAAAGCACTGGACACATGTTTGTGGTCACTTAATGGGTGGAATGGGATTTAATCCTCATTTCCCTTTTCTTGAATCGGTCTTAAACAATTTTTTGCGACACTTAAGAACAGTGGAGTGAGTATTGTCACCTCATAAAGTAGTTAGGCCTATGGCTAAAGTAACAAACAGTTCATTATCTTGTTGCTAACTCTGTCATGTACTATAGGAGGGGTTGGCATAAACAAGAACTTTTTTTCTCTCTAAGGGCAACTATAGCTGCTTGATGAGTGACAGTGCCCAAAAATGTGGACTAAAAACGACTGTAGTTGAAAGATGCTACAACACTGTCTATTTAAATAAGTACATGTTTGTCTTTGATTTTTGTTTACATATCCAGAGAGAGGTAATGTTCTCATAGGGGCCTTATCCCCATGGTGAATCAAGCCTTGGCAGAGGTCCAGGAGATTTAGAGGCAGATACAGAAAGTTGTCCCTCTGAGAGAGCATCTGTGGGCTCACAGGGCGAGGGCCACAGGACCCGGGAGTGCCTGGTTGTTACTATGCTCCAGTTATGTATGTCAAGGCTGTATAAGGTTTCACATGGAGAAGCAGGGAACTAGCCTGGGAGAACAGTCAGGAAGTGGACAATAATTCAAAACAGAAGTCCAACAAAAGAGGGCCTTCAAATGTGTTGACTTTAAACCATATCATTTATCCACACATTCATGGTATCCCTGTGGAAAGACACTTATATAAATACGAAAAGGTCATGGGTGAGGCTGAGATGGAAACACTGCATTTAACTTTATCTTGGGGAAAATATGACTTTTGGAGCCTGTGGAGTTTGGAAGAAGATCATAATGTAGAAGTGGTTTAATGCATTGCTGCATATGTTGTCTCTACTACTGTCCATTGTGATTTATAGGAATACAGACATACTTGCTGTACTAAGAACATTGGAGTATCACTTGGGACTGGAGCCTACCTATAAAAGCCATGCTGTTCACCTATTACATGACTTGTGTCATGTTTTCATCCAACAAATCATTACCTGCAACAGGGTTGCATGCAGCATCCACCTCATTCTCATGGTGATTGATAGAGAGTTCCTAAGGATGACATTGTAAAAGTGCAATACTTCCCCCGTCCAGGGGCTGAGGTTGAATGTGGACCCTCACATCAGGTTTTAGACTTCATGTCCTTATACTTTTCTGATGTCTCAAGACTTCATTTAACAACACCACAACGGGGCTGCAAAGCCATTTACGTCCAGTTTGACACCATGGCAGCTAAATATTTTATGATTTTCTATTTTCGAAAGCGTTTAAGTTTATAGGTTTCTGAAATGCATTCCAAAGAGAGACATGCTCATGCATACATGTGCCAGAGTACACACGCACCCGTAATTGTAACATCTGCACACAAACCATGCACACACACTGGCACAACCTTCTTGTCATGCTTGTTGTATAACTCTGGAAACAAAGTGATACAATTCAGTGAGCAGTCAGTAAAGCGTGAGCTGCTTTATGGGTTGGGAAAACTGAGTTACTCTGTTCTGAGCTGGATCTGTCTGCTATGCCACACTGTGCTGTGCTGCGTTTACTGTACTCAGCAGGAAGCTACTTTGCTTCGAGGCTGATTCTCTGCCATGGTCTCCCAAGCTGCAGGTCTTCATTGGCTTTTCACTGTGATTCAATGTGGCAGTGCTGCTGCTCTGACTCAGGCACATACAACATGTGTACGAGCTCTTGTACATTTATATGAAAGGAGAGGACAGTGTGTGAAGTATAATGTAAGCCGGGAGAGATTTAGTTAGAGGTTGTGTGTTTCTCTGTGTGCTGAGAGTATGAACATACACAGACAGGATTTGTGTTTCTGTGTGGGTGCAGTGTCCTCAGATGTGTTTAAGTTGTTTAGGTCAGGGTTCATAAAGATGACAGATTGAGAGACTGTATTATCACTGTCAGGCAAGTTGTAATGACTGTGTCATTTCTTGAAGGAACACCACTCTCATTATCAGTTCTGGGATCCTTTTGGGAGGCAGCCTGCGCAGACTGGGGCCCTGTCAGCCTCAGTGGCACACTAACCCACAAGACAGTACAGGCCCTGGCACTATGCTTTTTAAAAGAAAAGTCCACACAATGATCTAGATTATTTTAGATGTTAGATAAAACAAAATAAGCCTTCTTTCTTATATACTACATCCACATTCCCTCAGTCTGACTTATCTGTTTCTATTTCCGCCAGTGATTTCTGGCTTTCCCCAAAATACCTTCACCTCACAGTGAATGGGCGTGAACGTGTTGTATCCATGTACAGTATGGCTTTTTTTGCATGATAGCTGTAATTGTAGCTGGAAAAATTCAGTTACACCCATTTATCAAATCATGACATACTGTATACTATGGCCTCTAATGAACTCTACAGGCATTTCTCAGTGAAAGGTTGGTATCTCCCATCTCTTCCTCAGAGGATCTCTTCCTGTGTGATTGCTGTTATTTGGTCAGCCGAAAAAATAATGAGGCCAGCAAAAGCTGTTGCTCTTTGACCCTAAGGGAAGATCTTATTCAGTTAAAGTGAATTTGTCGCTGTGGCTGAAAATATTTTGACATGGCCTGAGGTCATTTATGTTTGGTCTGTTATCTACAGTATGGGAGTGAACAAGACTTTATTCAACAACAGTACAGGGTACATAGCTGAAATCATCTAAATCATGTAACTGTGGTACATGGTATGCAAGCTATGAAGTTGTTGTTTATCTGAGAAATCTTTAGCTTTTAGGTTACATTGGGGCACAAACTTATCTTAAACAATGAGTCAACAACCAATATAAAAGTGACAAACAGAGAATTATCCAACAACTTTGTTCCCAACTCTACAAAGTTAGTCAGTTACTGCAGCTAGGGGACATAATTGTGCAGCATTAAAGGAGACATATTATTCTCCCTTTCCACAAATTAAAATAGTTCCCAGGTGTCTTAAAGACATGTCTGTGACATGCTGTGGTCAAAATACCCCAACCATCAAACATCACAACTCTTTTTTCATCCTCTCAAAACAGCCCTGTTCAGAACAGCTGGTTTCAGAGCCTGTCCCTTTAACACTAGAACGGCCATGGCGGTCATTTTGACCGTTTTGATATTTATATGTGCAATAACTTTGTTGAAAAAAAACATACAATCCTGCTGGTACCTGACTTTTCCTAAAAGTGTCTGTATTCTGTTTTTTAAATAAATCACACAAAAGGCAAAGAAAATAATGGTCACTTTTACCTATTTCGGCCATACGCGGTCATTCTGACCGCACGGATTTCCCCGCGATTAATGTTACAATTTTGGTTGCTCGGCAACTAGCCTACCATTGTTTATGTCAAGTGCCAGTCTCGAGTGATTGTATTTATCAACATTGGAGTGACTTCAGACAATGGCTGCAAATAAAGAGAAGAGAAATATGACGGCTGCATGACGCACCAGGTGAGCTCCGCTGTCCTGTCCTGATCACCAGCTGAGCTGCATAATGTCCCACTGATAGATTCTGTCCTGTATAGGGCTGTAAAGTCGACTGGTCGATATTTCTGGCTCATCTTCATCTTCCTCATATCACATGCTCTCCTCACTGTGCTGTCGGACCCATGTCTATGGTCGGACCTGGCTCTGTCTCCGTTGCGCACGCTATAGCGCTTCATGTCAGAGCATTTCACGTTGTGTGCTCCAGTCCGTCCGGTCCCGACCGGGTTACGGACACGTGTCCGGGTTACGGACACGGAGCACGGAGCAGAGACCAGGTCCGACAGTGCAAGGCTGTCCCTCTCTGAAGCAGAGGATCAAGTCTGCGTCACTCCAGTCCCGTCAGTCTTCACAGACAGTCCGCAGACTTGAAAGAGTTTCTGATCATATCGTTGTCAGTTTGTTCCAGGCGACAGAGTTTGTTCTTTGTTGTAATGTGAATTAGTTTAAGTTATTACCTTTTTGAAATATATGTGTTGGTGTTATGTTGTTTAAAAAAGATATTACAACACAATAAATTAATTAACTTTTCAACTTAGTATTTTTTGTGAGAGATGACAAGGTTTTGAATCAAACGGTCATTTTGACCGCTTATGGCCGTTCTAGTAGGTTTGGAATTCTGGCACTTCTAGTGTTAACTGCAATCAGCCACTGCTCACCCCGCCCCACCCCTTCTACTGTTACCAGGTAGGGGTGGGGTTATGCAAATTCGAAAACTAGTTACATCACTGGAAGACAACTGAGGGAACAGCTCAATAAGCAACATGGATTTCAATCTACGGACCCTGCAAATTACAGATTTATTTTGTCAATTCTCGCATTTTGGGCAAGACAAACACCCAAAAGAGTCTTTATAAAGTGATATTTCCATAATATGTCCCCTTTTAAGTACCGCAAAGTATAACTTAATTGTTCATGATATTATAGTGATGTATCAGGCTGGGACATTCAAGCAGTCATATAATTAAATGATAAGTATTCAGTATCCAACTTTTTTTCAGTTCTCCTACCCTGTCATCCTTGGAAAGTATCATTTCTCAAAAGGTTCCAGCTCTACATGAACTTTAAAACTTGTTGGATGGAGTGAATAATAGTTCATTCGAGGCAGAACAAATAAAACCTTTCAACAGCCTCACCATGAGGCTGTTGCAGCTGCCTCCAGACAAAACAGCAATCTCACCGATGCCTTTGCACTCAGTCCCCCGCCACTGTAGCTTACACATATTGATCTCCATAAACATGCTCATAAACTACCTTTAACACCTCTCGGCCTGGCGGCTTACATAGTACCACTGGGGCTGGGACTGGAGATTATGTGGTTTATCTAATAACCTCTTGGCAGCATCTGTCCAATCGTCCCGTGTGTGTGTGTGTGTGTGTGTGTGTATTATACTTTGTATGTGTAGCTGTATGTATCCACTTCCCTATACAGACCCATGGCTCTTCTTTGATTTACAACTTCTGTTTTTCTTTTTGCTTCATCCACCCACCATCCTAGTACAACACTTTACAGGTAAGTGGCTGCTCAACATATAGGCAAATAATTGCTGCTGTGACTGATATAAATCTGCCTGACACACACACTCATTCTCACATGCACTGAAACTCCACCCATGAGTTCACATGGCAGGGCACAGGCAGTGGAAGACAAACAACAGACACATAATGGATGTGTGTGAAAGGCTAGTGTGTGTGCGCACTATGTCTTTCCATCATGATGTTGCTACTGAGTGAATGTGCTTGTGTGTGTTTTTGCATATTATGTATATGTGTTTTTCCCATTCCCATTAAAATATTTTATACCCATACCACTAATCTAGAGGGCCTTTACATCCAGGTGTGACTGCATAAATAAACAATGATGTTCTGTGCATTTTGTTATTCATGATTTACATACACTGGATTGCAGGTGTACATCCATGTGTAATGGAGATGACTGGGGGGAAAAGGAAGCAATTGATATTCCCAAGCGTTAGTGGAAACTCTAGAGAAGTGGTGTAAATGAGATCCCCGAGGACTGAATTTACTGAGATTGGTCATATTTGTGGATATACGCACAGAGTCAAGCAATTCCTCTGTGATGTGGAAACAATTACATGGAGTTGAACAGTGAAAGTGTGAGTGACTACTGGGCTTTTTACTTTCCATGGTCACTGCTCAGCATGGTGTGTTCTTTTATGACAGAATATATAATATAAGAGGTTTAACATTAAACATAACTGAATTAATCAAATGTTGTAGCCTGCTGCACAGATGAGCTTTCATAGAGAGATAATTTTTTGCATAATGTAGCAGTAACAGATAGGTGTGGGCTAACTGTCAGGTAGTTACTGTAACTATAGACCTTTTCAGAGAGAAACAACAAAGACAGGTGTGGCTCATTAGAAAAAGCTCTGCTACACTAAATGGAATGGAGCCTTAATTGGTATCCTTGGTAACACCTGTATTTGTTTATACTCTCTGAAAAGTGATCTGATGAAGCTCACGTTAGCTTGCTAACATTATAACCCAGTCAGAATGAACAGTGAAAGAATTACTGGACAAATTCAGATATTTTAATATGGAGGAAAAGTGGAAATCGAGCAAAACAATAATAACACAATATGTCTCCATTTGCCATGTTGTACCAATGTTCACCAGGTTCTCATCTGCAACATCTAGAGGTGTTTGGCCCTACAAGGACATTCGCAGCGTTAGGATCGGTCACGGTGCGATCAAAGGCTTCAGAAAGCAGAAAAAAGCAGCACAGAAAAGCAGAGGATTGTTCAAGTTGTTTGTCTCCCGCTCACCACGTTGTTGACGGCGCCCATGTCGCACATGTTGTCGGCGAGCAGGCTGCACACCTCCTCCTGCCCCCAGTGAGCGGCTGCGTGCAGGGGCGTCCAGCCGTCCGTGTCCCTGCTGTCCACGTCCACCCCGCACTGCAACAGCACCCTGAACGGGGTGAGGGGGAGGAGAGAGATTTATTTGTCATTGTGCATTTACAATGAAATATTGTTGGAACAAAACCTCCACATGCCTAAAAAAAGAAGAAAGAGAAAAAGAAAAGCAAAAGTAATCGCTCACTAAAAAAAGTGCTTAGACCACTATACAATACAAGCACAGTAAAAGATAGAGTAAAAATAAAATGCAGATGGAATCTCAGGTTATATAAAGGGAGACGATGTAGAAGACTATGAATAAAAGATGTTTGACTTGGTGTGGCACCAAAATAAGACAAAAAGCTAACAAGCTGTCATTGCTGTCTGTTGTGCTTATAAAATCGGTGTAACACTGCAAATATTTCACTCTCACTCAATGTTTTTCAAATAATTTTTGAAACATGCATATCTTCGATGTATGCAAATAACCCGATAGCTTTCCTGCATTTACAAAGGATTAGCAATTCATTACACTGACCTGCTTGTTACAGAGACTACAGGGAAGGTGCTCGTCAAGTCTGTTGACTAAAGTCATGCCTTAGGTTTTAATGATACAATCTAATTTTTTATCAAACCACTACTGGATATTCAAAACGAATATGAGAACATGAGAACTAGCCCTAGACACTAGCCGATTGACAAAAGCTGGTGCAACCAGGTCCTTCTTGAGATAAATAACAAAGCTTGTACTTTGTTGAAATCAAGGTGCTGCCATCTGCTGCCACACAATGAACAATATGAACAAGTAATCACATGCTAATATCCCAAACGAATCAACTCTGACTGGATAACTCTCAAATCCAACGGCCATTATGTTGGCTTATTTTGAAGACAATTTATCCCAAATCCTGACAGCGCTCTCAAGTGGAAATACATTAGGGTATCAGTTGGGGACAATCCAGCATGACAGACTGGTGAAAGAGAGGACCACATTCCCCTCTTTGTCCACAGGCTTTTGATAGGATTACAATGTGAACCAGTGGAGGGGGGGTCACTGCATATATTTACTATAGAAGTTGTTTAATAAGATTAACTTTATTGTGTCCAATCGCTGTCAGATGTAAAGCATCACCGGCTCATTCCTTGCACAATCTGATTATCCACTGATGCAATCTTAACAAGCCAAAGCCCTTGAAATCAAAGGAGTCAACCATACGGCAAGAGAGCATGAGAAAGTTTTTTGCTCAAACACTTTTTGCTTTTGAATATTTAAATGAGTTCCTGGAACATACAAAAATGGACAACCTGTGCAATGAGCTGCATTCCTCTACATGAGAGATGATGACAAGCTATGGAGCTCGAGAGAGTTTATCAGGCCTGGGGTTAGCATCATCATCAGGCCAAACTTTCAATTGTGCTAACATACTAAACTGACAAAGTAAGCATGATGCTTACTTTGCTAATATTACACTCTTACTCTTGGGTTGTTTACTTTGTATTTTCAATTATAGCTGCCATTGGGTTTAGCCAGCTTCTTACTTTCTTATTTTCAAACGAACAGCACACAAAAACTTCTTCACCCTGAACAAAAAGCCTCAGAGGAAAGTAGAGCAAAGATCAGAATGATTAATCTCTTAACATTTCACAGAACCTATTACATTACAGAAAAGTATCTCATCGGGTAAACTTAACCTTATTTCACATGTCCTGGGTTGTCAGCCACTGCCTCTCCTTCCTGTAAATAAAACCAGAGAAACAAATTGGTAAGGAAGAAAGCTTACTTTGGCACAACAAACATGTGGCTGGAACATGAAAGCATCATGGTTTTCAGACTTTATTTCAGCATGTGAACACACAAACTAACTCTCCAACTCGAGAACAGGCTGGTGACGACTCTGTCATACCATTAAAAAGATCAGCTTTTGGCATATCCATTCATCTCTCCTTCTCGGCCTCTCTTTTACTGTGTCTCTGGGCAGGTAAAAAATAATCCTCATATCCAGGCTATTAGTCACAGAGGATTAGACCCCTGGCAGAGACGGGCAGAGATGGGAGGTGAGCAGAGAAAGAGAGACAGATTAAATACCTACAGTATTACGAAGTAATGCTCACGAGGAAAAGTGTCCTCCATAAACCACCACATGTAGATCCAGAGATAGAATTTGATGAATGAAAATATTTCTAACATGATGCTGAGTAGTGTTGCTCCACGTGTAATTGGAAACACATGCACTGTACCTGTGGGCAGGCCTTGGCTGCATAGTGTATGTGTCTTCCATTTGCACAACTGCACTTCAGCACTGAGACAGAGAGCATGTAGTGTTTGTAAACAGATCCATCCCGGTCTTGTACAGATTCCCTGATGAATCGCGGACGTGGGCCAAGTTTATTAACAGCATGGATAGAGATCTCTCCACCTCCAACCCTTTCAGAGGCTCATTTAAAAGTCAAGACTCATTTATCAGCTTTTGATCTAATTAAACAACCTGAAGGGACCAGCCATTATCTGACTCCATTAGCCACGGGCGCAGCATAAAAATCACTCCCAATCCTTCACAACTTTGAGCCAACTTTCTCACTGTTTCTGCTACAGCTGTTAAGAAATTTGATCTTGTTTTAATGTCAGATTTTATTGCTGTATTCTCATCTTTTTTCTCTCTCTTATATCACACCTCTATCTCTCATGAGACATGCCAGCTCTGTAGTTTTTCTTGCATGGGAAAATGTTGACTGACATGTAGATGAAAGAATACGATCAAGTTATTTTTGCATTATTTTTGTGTGTGAGACCACCATTCACGTGCAGCAGACAGAGCTTCCTGTTTGTTTGATGTCAACAGCCCTAGGGAAAAAACATGTATCTCGACCTGAGGATTGATTGACTGTTTCATTCAAGGCAATTTTAACATTGGAAAGGAATGACATGTGCCCACTCTGCTGGTACATTTAGGTATTACACCTTAAAAGCAGCTTGGGGTGGATATTGAAATATGAAGCAATAAACATTAGGAAGGCATAGTGCTAAAGTGAAAATATTGAAAAATGTATTTAAATAGTATTCTTAAAAAGCTGTGTTGTAAAAACCACAACATTTACAGATGTTAGCTCCTGGTGTCACCAAATCACCCAACTACATGCGTTATTACTACCATGCACAATTACCCAGCCACCAAAGAAATGTTATATAGCTTGCCTCTCATGCTGATTGCTCATATCCAACCATTTTGCAGTCCCTAGCATATTCAGTAATCACTGAGCACATCACTAGAGTCATTTTCAGTAGGCCTGCAGGCGTCTAGGAACATTACCATTGGGAAAATTAGGTGGCAGCAGTTTCCTAAGATGAGAAATGATGAGAAGACCAATTAGGATGGGAAGACACATGGCAGTCCCTCAGTGAAATAAGATAACATTGGAGGAAATGTACTGGTGGAGTGTAATTAGCCATGTTTACTGTCCAAGCTATTAACACTAATTTGTGATGCTTGCAAACAGGCAGTTTAAGGTAATGGGGCCTGGTCTTGTTCAATAGAGTTAATGATACCACTGCTGTATAGTTGCACAATTCAACAAACAGAATGCTGACCTGATATCATGGATTCACTTTGTGGGAAACAAAAATGAAAATAATAATAAGGTCACAGTTTGGTAGTGTGCACTGGTGGAGAAAATATTCAAATGCTTTATTTAAATAAGTACCAACTCCTTACTGTAAAGATCATCCAGTATTAGTCCTTCATTTGTAAAAATGCAGAATGTACAACACTTTCAAATATAGAAAATGGAGGTTATGCCGTAAAATATCCCCCATGACTCAGATATTGTTGCATTGGCAGTGGTACAGTAGCCTATATTGTGTAATACTCATGGATCAATGCATAGCTTAATTTCACTGTTGGGGTTTATTGGGCTGAAGCTAGTTTTAGTGACTTTAAATACACTTTAGTACAGTGCGCTCCACAAGGTCTTACAAGATAAATGTGAGAGGCTGCAAGATGATTAATGGCAGAAGAAAGAAATAAAATTCTGCATTTTTCTGTATAATTGGGTAATTTTACCTGCTGAATTCATGTCAGAGGTTTCTGTAAAGTAAAATCTTACTCTTACTTAAACCAAAAAAATAACTACTGCATAAGCAAATTTGTGATTAGGCCAATTTGTACATCATAAAATGTGCTCTTCCACAACTGGAATGGGGTCCACTGTCACTATCACTCTATCAGGTATACTATGTACAAAGGTGTACCTTTTATCTAGAAACATTTCTTTACAATTTATAATTTCACTGTATAAAGGTTTTTAAAGTTTTCACTTTTATTTGGAAACCTATCTGGTAAAATAGTTTTTTGCTACATTCAGCATTTATATGGTATTTTATAGCTGACACTGTGACACTATAGACTGCTTCAATATGGTTGATTTCACATGCATAATGGCCTCTGGTGTGCTGATCTCTTCTTTTTTTTTCTTCTTCGTTTTTTTTTTACTGATTTAAAATCGGTTAGTATGCATTGTGCCAACCAGTACATCCTCAGTGAATTGATTTGTCAGCATAATTTGAATAATGGCAGGATATGAACCACAAATTGAGCCTGGATGTCTGGCTAAGCCTTCCCCTTTATCATCACATTTATCTACTTACTAGATGTATGATGTAATATATTGTATGCATATGAATGATACGGATTTGATGCGTGTTTACTGAGGCTGTAACTTACATAAATACAAATGAGTGTCGCACACACACGCGCACACACTGTACACACATATTTGATCCCACACGGTAATAATTTACAAAAAGATATTGCTATAACTCCAGATAGTAAATGTGTTCAATTTGCTCAAAGAAGTTGCCTTCATTATTCACATTTGCAGGGCACAGTGCTATATGTCATGAAAAGGACTTTCATGGTATGTTGCTGTTGACATCCTACAGCCATTTGCACCTGGGTAGAAGCTCAGATCACATGTGTCTTCACATTGCACTTATTGAGTGGACTACCTCCTTAGAGACCTCAATCCAGTGGATCCCGGATTTCAGAGATGATAAGCTCTTGAGCAGCTCTGGAGCACCCCGGGGAGCTGCTCCTTCAACCTTCCTATCTGCTCTCATACGGAGAATTTCCAGCCCAGCACACTGCATGGCTCTGTGTTAGTGAGGATACTAACACTTGACATTGATTTTATGGTTGGAACTGTAAACTCTTGATTCGCTGAGATTTTAGAATTAAATGTAAATGCTACCTGTTACCTTTTGACATATGAGCTCTGAGTTGAAGTGAAACTCTCTTTCTCTCTTTTTTTTTGCAATTTCTGTGCAATTTCTGACATACAGTATGATGTAATGTATGTATCAAATCAGTGAGATTCATAATCCTGGCAACATATGATGTGAATGAGTTATTTTTTAGTGTCAACTTGATCTCAGAGAATTACATTTGCTGTGCTCAATACAGGAAATCCCACTTAAAAAGGTTGTGAGGCTTTCTATTTCCACTCATCCATCATCTGTAAGTGCTGGGTCTGTACTCGACCCAGTAAGAGAGATCAGATGAAATCAAACTAAAAGACACAAAGAACATCAAATGAAGTTATCAAGGATTGCATTAAAACAGGAGAAGTTGCAACACTCAAAATCCCAGTGCAAGCATGAAACTCACTTTGACATTAGCAGTTGTTTGATATTAAAGCCAAAGTTTAAACCTGGTAAAGTGAACGGTTTCTTTTATGTATTTGAAAAGATTACACAATGACTTCAGTGGTCACGGGGGGAAGCGAGACTTTCTGATGTCACCCTGGATGAGTTTGAAAGGAAGACACAGGACCGAAAGTTTAGATGCTGATCAGGAAGAGGTCATATGTGAGTTTAGTCACTCACTGGATGAGTCCACCAAACATTTAGAGAAGCCTTTACTTTGCAAGATGACAGGAAGCAGTAATCAACAGAGGGGTGGTAACTAAATGAAGCCCATACTGAGCAGGAGCTGCATGAATGTTGATGGAGTCATTTAAAAGGAAGAGAATCACAGTATTCAAGCTCTCCTTAATGATCCAGAGGTCAAAGATCACAGGAAAGCAACCAAGATGGCTGATTCTCATGAGCTCACACGTTGTGACCTGACTTGGAGAAGGAGGTCATGTAAACAAGAAAACATAGGTGTAAAGGTCAACGAGACTTCCACAGGGGTCACAGCCACCCCCAATGGATCCCCCAGGTCATCATCAGAGATGGTTCACTGGCTCTGTTGCTTCACTGCTTTTGGTATTTTCAGTTACAACTGTTGCATATGTAACGTTTCAAGTTGTAGAAAATAAACAAGCTTTGTCTTCACCTTGACTGAAAGTTTGTTTCTTTAATGCTCGTGTGGAATATTCTCCATACATACAAAACCATCATTCTATGGTGCTAACCACAAAACTGTCTCATTATTAATCAAAAATCCAAAAAACAATGTTTCTACAAATGAAGGGTACACTGTCTCACTTCATATTGATGGAGGCAATTATTGGGAAGATAAATTATGAAATTAGCATGCTAATGAGTTATTATCACACAATCACGTACATTGGTCCCAAAAGAGTCTCTTGCCATCAGTGGCTTGATGGGAACATTTCCCTGTGTTGAAGGGGAGACAAGCACAATACATAATGCTTGACAGTTGATTAATTGTAAGAATATGAATTATACACACAGAGTTCATGAAGTCACATAAGACACGTTAGACAGGTTCTACTGTGAAAACTGAATTTGTTTTGTATTGCAGTTGTTTCTGTTTTTAATTGTACAGCATTATTATGTATTTTCTAGAATGTGAATTCAATGTGAATTAATTAAGAGTAAAAAAAAAAAAAAAGGTAATTGTTCCATTTTGCCTGATTTAATATATCCTATTTGTCATCCAGTAGACGGCCCATGTTCAGCCCACCATTTGGCCACTAGGTGGCACTCTGATACCATGGTAAAGCAGCCCTAGCTGCCCAGATGTTATTCAAATCTAAAGGTTATCTTCTCCCTCAGTGCTCACTTTTTGCTATCTGAAAAAGGTCATCATTTGCAAGCAGAAGACAATCTGATGTAACATTTATGTAGCTGAATCATAATTATCGTCTGCAACACGGGTGTGGAGTTGATCACTATCACAGTTTTCAATGATCCTCACAAAGTTCTCCATGTACACTGAAGGTGAATGTGGTGAGAGGAGGTGTGCTAATGTTTACAATACAAGCTCTCCTGATAGTCAGTCTCCTTTATAGATTCCCCAGCAGCATGAAAACGTTTTTCACCTTCATGGTAACAATTTGTCTGAGTTCTCCTGTGACTAAAAGCGTCACAAAAGTGTCAATGTGTCACATTGATGCCGGACATGGGGCCAGTGTATCAGCTCGTGAAGGGATGAATCAAATGTCAGTGTGACAGGAAGCATATGAGAGAAGATCTATATTTCCATTAGGCTCCACAGACAGAACAGATATAGGGCCGGATTGCCAAGCATGTTTGTGCATATTTTACAGTAATGCAGCTCCTCCATCTTCATTGACCTACAGAGGAGGTGATGGAGACGCCCCCACGGAGTTAACACATATATAGACAGGCATAGGCTACACACATACTCTCGCAACACGCACTATCCCCGTCCTCCTCTCTCATTTGATGTGCGTGTCCTGAATCGATCCATACAAAGCGAATATTTCTGTACATGCTTTTGCCACAAGAGCCACTCCAGGACTTCTCATTCTGGCTGTGACAGGGGACCGGTATTATTGATCCATCTGCAGCTGCCTGAAGGGAATGACTGCCAGTGAAGATGAAATCTACTTGTTCACATCTGGTCCCTCTGCTGCAGAGGCCTGTAGCACAGTGCGGACTATTGGCAGACCACACATCAACTATGAGCTCTCAGACCCAGATGACACCGGTGGATATTGACTGAGCTGTGCACTCTGAGGTGCAGTAATAGAAATTACATGTGGTGCACCTCAGGTGAAGTTTTAGCCTTGTGTGGTCAAAAGGAAAATAATAAGCAGAGGATGCCCTTGTCTTTTTCTTTCTCCAGTGTCCTACATTTGCATCTGGATGGTTGTAGCATAGATAAAGGGCTGACTGGGGTCATGTGTTATGCTGAGTGCAATTTGTGTGACGGTTTTTCTATAAAGACCTGAGAGGCTGGGGGTGGAGAGGCCAGTGGTTTTGAAGGCAGTTTATATAAAAGCAGACAGTATATGAAACAATTTTCTCCAGGTGGAGACAGTATGGCAAAGATGAAGGAGAGTGATGATAAGGACTGAAATATTCTTTTGTAGAAAATCGCTCTGGGAAGTTTGAGGACTTTAGTTCGTAATGGCAATAACTGATTTTTATGTTTTTGGCCACATGGGGGCAGTGAAAAACAAGCTTTGAACACAACACTGCCATATTAACATACTGACAAACAGTACCTTTTTTTTTTATTTTTTTTTTTTACAAATCTAGCTGATATTCAGTGCAACATTATCATTCATTTGAGGTTGGTGTTTGAGTCCACTTTAGGAATGGAAGTCCGATATTCCTCTTCTCCTTCCTCTTCCTCTTCCTCTTCCTCTTCACTTTCTCTGCTCTCTCCCGACTCGGCTCTTTCTGTTTGTGTGTTGTGTTGTGCTGAGCAGGCTTTTTCAGCTTTTTGCTGACAATATCTGCCAGTTATGCCTGAAAACTGAGAGCAATGATAGTGAACCGAAACAGCAAAGTTGTGCATGTGATGCAACATATAGGCAGGCATCGCAAACCAATCCAACCCTGTTGGCAACAACTTTTTTGTCTTTGTTACCCCGTGTTTGGTTTCCACTAGCTACATCTGTGATTGGCAACTACTTTATAACAACAGGAGTTTTCTGTCCTCTGGCCTCAGGAGGCAGAAATGAGTCAATTATGGTTTGACAGACCAGGGTGAGATGATGAAAACAAGGCTGTTTGGGGGCTAAATGAATGACTGTGTTGCTGTGAAGCAATCAAAACAATTTTTTTTATTGTTCTGTATGATTCCAGGGTGTTGAAAACTTTCTAAAGGCTCAACTAAAGCATCAATTATTAGCAATTATCATGAGTTGCCTTTGTTCACACAAGGGAATTTAGCAGTATAATCATAGAGAGGAAATAAAAACACTAAAGGCGTTGAGTGCAAATGTCTCTGTCAAGTGCAGTGTGGATATGAGAGAGAGACAGAGGCAGCGAGCGAGACATAAAAGAGACAAAGCCATCCACGAGAAAGCTGTGCACTGTTGCACCAGGTTTTGCAGAGCGTTAAAGTAGCGCTCAGACATCAGCCACTAGAGGGCAATCAGGCTTGGCAGGGATATCTGTCACCGCGGCCACAAAGACAGAGAGACATTAGTGGAGTCAACGAGGTGTGTTGAGCTCACATCACACTAAAATGTTCTCTAATGGGAAAGGAGCACATTTAAGCCCACAATAGAATCCAGAAAAAAGTTTAAAGAACATTTCGCGTTTCAGGGTTTGAATCTTTTGTCATTTGAATTCCGTTGTTTTAGCAGCCGTGCATTTGAAACCGTCCTCCATTCTTCTCTACCAGACCATCACCCATTGAATGTGTGAACTTATCTATAAAACAGTGTGTTTGTGAAAATGTGAATAGTGTGAATTACAAATGATGAGACTTGGTGAAGTGATCTATCAAAGGCAAACTCTTTTTGCACCTTTTTGTGTGACATTGTTGTTTGGGGGCTGTCACCCTCACCTCCTAAAACCTTTCTATTTAAAAGCTGTTTTCTATAATAGGTACATTCACTTATTGTTTCTTGTAAAAGCTCATGTCTAGTGTAGTTCCTCAGATTTCTTTGTTTGTGTTATATCATACATGACTGTGAATGAGCCACAAACTCAATCACAGGCACAAATCAGGCATTTTACCAACACAAATTTAAATGTGTACAAGAAATAAACGCCTTCATATTGAATATGAGTGCATTTAACAATTAACAGAGCAAGGCAATTCAGCTCGTCAGCACAGATCAAAGTCAGAAATTGAGTTTTCATGAGCACTGATGGGCTGACTGACCAATGGGAAACACTGATACGTCTCTGGTCAGTCAGTTATTGGGCACAAGAGGATTTATGCAATACATAATGATATGTTCACACGATAATATATTCACCTCATTTGAATTAGCTGCAGATGGATTCTTACTATAATTCTTGATATGACATTACTGTCTTTCAAACCAAAGACTCAACAGTTACTTTGAGCTAAATGCATGGTAATGCCTCCATCTTAATTTAGTCTGTTAGCACACCAACATTTGCTAATTAGCTCTAACCCCAACTGAGTGTCTTTGCACCAGAGACATTCTGCCTTTGCGATGATAATATCTGCGTCAAAATCAGCATTTGACATTTGAGAAGTATTTAAATCTTTATCCTCAATAATTTTCTCCACGGTGTGAAAAAGGTTTGACAGCTGATGCCTCTATTGTGGCCACGGGACAGCTGTATAACACAGAGGTGATTACACACATCCTGACCAATCTAAGGCCATTGCAGTTCCACTTGTGACAGCCGCTCCATCAGCTCACCTTCTCTTACTGAGACAACGACAACCAGAGCACAGAATCCATCAGCGTGCATTGTGGTGAAATTGATCACTGCAGTCAATACCAACTAGTGAAGCCATTGGCACTGCTGCTGCTGCTGCTGCTGCTGCTGTTGCAGCAGAGGAGAAGGCATCAGGAGTGCTTTGCCTTGTCTGTGATCTATCTATCTTTAGGCAAGAGCTAGGCATGGGATCAATATGCTACAGGCAGCTCATATTTCACTGGTGGCCCAGCAGGAATGAGAGGGCAGAGCGGGGAGAGAGGGGAAGTGGAAGATGGGATGATGCCATGGCTTTGCAAGGCTTTCGGGGGTCAATCCAAAAAGCAGATAGCGTGGAGCAGAAACAGGTGATATGAATGCAAGCAAAGGTGAGAAAAGGAAAGAGAAGTTTTGTGTGTGACGTAGGAGTCAATAGTGCAGCAGAGGCTTATACGCTATATGGACGGCAGCGCAGCCTGACAGCTTGTCGATTCAGTGAATTTATAATGAATGTTCTTTTATTCTCCGTTTTCTCTCTAACCTTTCTTTTCTTCCTCACCCCCTTTATCTCACCTCCCTCCTTCATCTACTCCTGTCACCTCCCCCCTCTCCATTCGGAGCATCATTCCCACCCTCGCTCCATCCCCTCTCTGCTCTCCCTCCCTGTCACAGACTCATGTAACCTATCATCCCGAGAGTAAAAACAAAGAGTTATATGAAAGGCGCTTAGTCGCATTTCCTCCTACCCCTGCTGTTGTGGTGTCCTAATGATGCAAATGTTAGGCCGGCTAATGAGCAGGAGTTATGTTTCGGCTGAAGTTTACCACCCTGCTCGACCACCCTGTCTCATGAATAATATCACCGTGTCAGAGTCAAGATGTGTGTTCCTCTCGGCTCACATATAATGACCATTACAGATGGTGCTTACATACAAGAAAAAAATGACAATTGTTGGTCCGTTACAGTGTCCAAAGGAGCAACTGGGCATCTTAAAGCAATAATGAAAATTCATAATGAAGGAGTCAAATGTAAGCAATGTGCCTTGTCTGAATTAGCACACACACACACACACACACACACACACACACACCCACACGCACAATGCAGGCAGAAGAAGTGTCTAAAAACTTCAGAGGGAACTCTAAGCACCCTCTCACCTGTGAGAGTCACATAACCTTTTGACTCAGAGTTCATTCTGGCTGTCACCTAACACACATGCCTCTAAAGCAGAGCCAAGCCAATAGATGTGAGCTCTGTGTTATTACAATAACCCTTATAGCTGCTTGCATTTTGCTCTCTCCCCGCCTCGTGGCTTAATCCACCATGCTTTTGCCCTTGAGTTTTTCAAAGACAGCCTGCGGGCTAGAATTGCCCTTTGCTGACTTGTGGCTGACAGTGAATAAGTTCCATTCTCGTCTCCTCCCTTTTATCTCTGAGATCATACTCTGAGTGGGTCAAGATCAATGGTGCTCCCTGCAAATCTGCCCAGACTCCGGGTGCTTCTCATTGACCTTACACAGGGGTAACTGAGCACTCCTACTCTCATCCAGCCGGCTTTTACATTCACTTCTATGGAGACATTCACCTACTACTCATAGGTCTCTCATCAAAAAGTCAGAGGCCACGCCGGTGCCAAATGGTCTATTTAAGTTCTTTCTTAAACTCAATCATTCAGGAACATATTAAGTGAGAGTGGCAAGCAGCTTGTAGGTGTTAAAAGGTGAAATTATCATCACTATTGAAGAAATAAATAACAAGTCCAGGAAGCTAGTGAAGCTCCACAAGAATCTTTCAGAAGTAACACACTGAAAACTGATGTCCTCAGTCGTCCAGTATTCAGTGATTTATGCAATTTTAATGCCACCGTAGAGTTTGCAAAGAGTCCATCGAGACCTACAGGAACAGAGCATTTGGAGCACAAATGACAAAAATCCCAATAACCAAGGACGTGTTGTGACAGGGTGATAAATGGCTTTACATGATGGAACAGACAGGATTCTGGACACTGGCAAACTTCTTGACAACAACACAAAGGGGGAAGAAAAAATCAATTTCAGGTATGGTATAGAATTAATGTTCTGTATTGACTGAGCCGGGGGACAACAACATAAGTCTGTCTCAGCGATGGGCTGTAACGTAGAATTACTAGCACAAAGTCACTGTCACAATAAATCATAATCATTGCATACCAGTGAGTAAAACAGAACTAAATAAATGGCTAAAAGAGACCATAGCACAATAGAAAACCTTCGACATTCCTCCTCTGAACTCTGTCTTCTGCTGTGCTGCACCAAGACAATAAAATAATGAAAAGTAGAGTGTAAGTGATGCTATTGCCATCCTAAGGCCTAATACAGATCGAGACAGCAGAGACAGCAGCCCAGTCGAGATCCAGCTGGGGCTCACATCCAATGGGATCCCTGTGAGACCCGCTTCAACAAGATGGATGACGGGCACCGAGCTTCAAACTGGGCGCACTCAGCCCAGACATCATTGGGTCCGGGCTGAATAAAGAGGTGATGGCCCCTTGCCTGCTCTTTCCTAATAGGAAGAGCTGCCTGGCTGATATCAGCCCATAAATAACCCAGTCGGCGTGTCACTGGAAAAGAACACACTCACCTGAGCACACTCAGTCCACAGCATCACAAGGGAGAGGGTTTGATGCAAGACTATAAGGTCCTACGGTTATGAAATGGCAACACAAGTTTATGTGAAGGTAGGTCACAGAATCACATTTTGACTTCTATACATAGTTTTAAGAGAAAACAAGAATACATAGGCTATAGACAACGCTACCTAATGGCAATAATAAATAATATTTCATTTAATAAATAAAAATGTATATTCATGTAAAAGAAACAGAAAACAATTCCAAGACCAAAGTAGTTTCAGGTTTTTCTGTGTTTTCACAAAATTATAAGATAGGAAAAGAAAAGAAAAACGAAATGAAATGAATGAAAAATATATGATATACAAATATTATTATGTAGAATTCTTGTATTAGATATTAAAATATGTCAGCACTTTTTTTTTTTAATTAATAACTGGTACGACGGGGTGGCTGCAGTCAGATTGTGTTTATTTCTTCCTCGGTTACACACTCTTCTGTGAGAGACGCCAGTGAAACCAGCAGCACTCTCTCGAAGGCATTCGACGTCACGTGACTAGCGTGCGTCACGGCGTAACGCGGAAGTACTCCAAGCAATATGGCAGCGTCCTTGACAGGCATGTTTTGATTTGGGTGCAGTGTCAAACCATGCTAAGGAGTTGTGGGTTTGACGGAGCGGACCGGTGACAGACAGAGAGCGGAACATGGAGAGACGAGAGTTCGTGGCGTCGCTGGTGGTAAGCTGCTGTTTCCGTGGTAACTGCTCTAATACGAGCCAATAATGTGACCAGGCAGCTTCTCCTGTGACCACAGCTCATCACCCCGATGAATGAACACAGTATACAACTAGAGCTTAAGCTATAGACTGTTTTCTTGTTGAGTATATGAACTAAAAAAGTATGAACCTCTATGGAAAATACATTATCAGACTAGAAAGGAACACAGTTAGATCACGTGCACCTCTGAAGCCTCGTGCACACACAAATGACCTTTTAATTGCTCTTAATGATCCTCAGGTTTTTCTTAGCTCAGCAACTGTACAAACTTGAAAACAGTCTGATTTCAAGGGGAATAGAATAGCTAATTTTGTTATTATGAAGATTATCACAGATGTGCTGTCAGTCAAGTTAACCAGTTCTATTTGGTTTTATTTACTATTCTCAGTGTGTTTAAAGTTACCTGGAGCTTCTGACACTTGTGCTTGCAATAAGTCATGAGGAATGAAATAGCTCAGCACTGAGAGTAAGTGAACAGAAATAGACACACATAATGTACATTATCAGTCTGAGGACACTCTATATTACCAGGGTTTACAAAATAGCAGTAACAAACAAATAAGCAAACATTACAGCATCTTTCAGCATATATCTCATTTACTTCCAGACTTGAGCCATAATGATGCATGCATGTATTTTTCTCTTTCTTTCTTTCTTTCTTTCTTTCTTTCTTTCTTTCTTTCTTTCTTTCTTTCTTTCTTTCTTTCTTTCTTTAACACACACATCAATGATTGAAAGCACGTCTTTGTATCATTTTGGCGTTAACGGGCCTTAAAATGCTCCCAATTTCAGTAAATAGTTTGAAAACACATTTCTAGTTTGTGTTCACAGACAAATTGAAAAAAGTTTCAATCAAATCTTGATCACACAGGGTGCCATTCTCATGGATCTAGACAGCTGTGTTCCCCTAAAGCAGCTTATTGTTTTGATTGTGCAGCTATCTGTCTGTCTACCCAGCACCATGTAGTGTTTAGATCATAGTGGAGCATTTGGCAGAGTTCCCCCCCAGGATTTGGTAGAAACCCTGCAGAGTGATAGAAAGCTAAAAGAAGTATGAATTTTGGACTTAACATTGCTGGCCAAAAATATGGTGTGTCTGTTGAATGCATGATTTTGATTGAACAATAACAACAACTATGATGTTAGTTTTCTCTGTTTGTCTGTCGGTTTCTGTGCTGCCCTCAAGTGGCCGACAAAATCAATTAATTCAGGTCTGAGTAAGATATCTGAATCTTTGTACCACTGGAATCCAAGTGAGTATATCTTCAGCTCTGTGTCTTACAAAGTGATTTGATTCTCCCCAGGCGGGAGGCTGTGCGGGGATGTGTGTTGATCTGACCCTCTTCCCCCTGGACACCATTAAGACCAGACTGCAGAGTCAGCAAGGCTTCTACAAGGCAGGGGGCTTCAGGGGCATCTACGCCGGGGTCCCATCTGCTGCTGTCGGCTCTTTCCCCAATGGTAAGACACTCATTTTGATAGCTGGATGTATGTTGTATGTGAAGGACGTTTTCTCAGAGGTACACACTGAACAATGTACTGAGACTCAACACTGCACTGTGTTGGTTATAATGTCCACAACGTGTTTGAGTTGGATGTTTTGGAGCTTCATTTCACTGTTGCACATTAATTTATTTTGTTTACTTCTCGCGCCTCGAGTCACAGTGCAGTGATAATGAGTTAGAGTGCTGGATCGCTCTGACCACTTTGAAAGTTCACAATCAAATTAGTTTTCGTTCTTTGCTTTGTTTTGTATTATGAAGTTCTCAGCTTGCATCCTCATTAAATCAGTTCATGTTGTGAAAAAGTTCTGTTTTACATTATATTATATCATACATGCATATTTGTTTCTTGTTAAAGGTGTACAGAAATGGCCGTTTGTCCTGTTTGTCGCGCCGAGTTGTCACGAGCTGCAACACGAGTTTACCCGAGTAAGGAAAACGAATTTGATTGGTCGTTATCGAGCGGGCGGGATATTCAAAGCTTGGGGCGAGCCCGAGCTCCGCGTGTGTGTGCGTGTCTCAGACGTTTGAATGACGGATTACGGATCCAATATCAGTGGCTGGTGAATCGTGTACAGGCTGACGTATAATCCGTGCGCCTGCATTATCCAATGCGAAGAAAAAAATACACACTTTCATCCCGGATTTACTCAAAAATAGAATTTTGCACAAAGTTTGGCCTACATCGTCTGATAGATGAGTTATTACACTAATTTTATGACCCAGAGTGGGCTTAAATTCAATTTTCTTTTCTGTACACCTTTAAGAATGTTTTGAATGAGGAAACATATCTATGGTAATGTATGATTTACAGGAAAAGCCAGGAGTTAGATTTTTATATTGAAAGCAACATATTGAACACTTTTTCTTTGTACATGATTATATATCCAACATACTGACAAACTTATTAAAGGCCATCACCTATCACCACATTATGTCCAATATACTGAATTATTTTCAAGAATCACCTTGGATTGAGGTGACTCTCTTTAAGTATTACACAAATTTGTAATAGTGAGAGGTGGTCTGGGCCACACAACAGGGTCATCTACTCAACTGACGTCCTCTGTCACAGTTTCATAATGAACCAAAAGCCTTTCACAATTTCAGTCTTATTTCATTTCAGAGCTGTGTGCAGTGCAGTGATTCACTCAGCCCCTCCCTCCCTCTTTCTCTCCCTCTCTGTCTCTCTCACACACACATACACACAAATACACAAACAAACACACTGACAATGGCCCTGTCTGTCATAGTTGGACTAGCTAAAAACCAAAAACACATACGGGTTTATTTGCATAGAGCGGGGGAAGTGAGACCGGATCACAAGTGGTCACTTGAGACACATATGGAAACTGGTTCTAATACCAGGTGTGAACTGACGTACTAAGAGCTGTCCACTCCTGGTCGGACCACAGTCACACCAGACGCATCTTAATGCCAGATCTGACCAGGGCCAGAGCCTGAGCCCTTTTTCATGAACCCCTCTGGTGTCAGAGAGAAACCGACTAAGACAAAGACGTGTGAGTCACATGTTGTGAGGTTTGAATATAATTTATCCGATGCCGTTTCCTTTTGAATTCAGTTCTTCTGCACGATGAATTTATTTGAATAATGAAAGTAAAGCCTGAACTTTTCCCCCACAGGGACACACACTTTCTTAGCTTTTTACCTCTATTGCACATAGTGTGTAGACACAGACACACACACACACACACACCTCAGTGTCTCCCTTGTCAGTGGTAGTGAGGGATATTAATTGCTGTATGCTGGTTGACTAATGGGCCTTAAATGGCTGTGGTTCTGCTTGGTTTCAGCTGCTGCTTTCTTTGTCACCTACGAATGCACAAAGTCCCTGCTTGGCGCTGGCGGAGCCCTCGCAGCGCCACATGCGGCACCTGTCACTCACATGCTGGCGGCCTCCCTGGGTGAAGTAGTAAGTCTTCGTGTCCCTCATTCTCCCAACTTTTGTTCTCCAATTTCTCTCTTCCAGTAAACCTTAAAGCCGTGCCGTTTGTGCGTGTTTAATTGAATCTCAGCCGTCCTATGTTTAGAAGGCCCACTGACCTACGCACTTGTTGTTGCTCTTCCGTTCCACTTGCTGCTTCTTTCCCACTGAATGTAACTCCCAAATGAGCCCCACGTTGCGCTAAAGTTATTGCCTTTCAAATTTCACAGACAAACTATACAAGGGGGCAGCGGGGGAGGAGGGGGTGGATGTGTGGTTTTGGCTCTAGGCCCCCACGGTCCAGCTGGGGGAGTTACAGAGGCTTCCTCAGCACTGTCCCAGCATTTCCCCTCACCAGCTGGGTAAATAAGCTCTCATTACTGCCTATTGACTCATCTACTTTCCCAGCTCAGGCCCCCAGACTCTGCCAATTTAGTCAGGGGAATTCGAGCTTGAAAGTAACGAGGAGCGGCGCAATTTCCTCAGCCCATCCTCTCCCAATCACTCGCAGTCAACCACAGAATCTGAGCCATATGGGGGCCATGGGTATTCGCGCTGGCATGAATGGATGAGGGGTATGGAAAGAGCGATGCCCCCCCCCTGCCTATACCACCCTGGTTTTCTGCGAAATACCAGGTTTTCAGTATTCATTGCTTTTGGATGGATGTAATTTAGCCAAGTTTTGCATGTTTATGAAATGGGATTATCCCACATGGGAGGGTCGTTGCTGTGCTGAGTTGATCTGCGTCTTGGCGTGTGAGCGTTGGGGAGAGGACATCATGTTACTCCCGGAGTTGGTGCAAATTCAATAAGCATTTCACCTGTTTTGGATCATCTTGTTGTCATGATAAACACAACCATGATTGGGTGATACTGTAGGAGCACACTTAAAAGCCTGCACATTTTTCAACTTTTTCTCTATGGCACAGCACAGATGAGTGTAAGAGGTGAGCCTGAGGTTGCCGCTACCTTTAACCCCTTTCCTGCTGTTCTGGATTTGAGCACATCAAACACTTAAATCCTCAGAGTTGAGCTGAGCAGAGCAGGGGCGGCATCCCTCCGCATTCTGGCAACTGGATACGTCTTGTTCAAAGGGAGTAATCTTCAGGCTTAGCAATGAAAGGTCTACCTTAGTGCTGCCCCCGAGTTGCATGCAAGGCCCTAATTGCCTGTGCTATGATGCAACTGCTGCCACATACGATTCTGCGTCTCCTCACTCACTGCTTGTGACTTTTAATTAAAAGTTATTGCACTGAGGGTCTAACAGAAGTGGTGGCAACCGGAGTAGCTTAGGTGCAATAGATTTGTTTTGTCTGTCGCCATAGTGATCACATGGTTAATCAGTTAGCTGATAAACAGGAAATTGATTAATGAGAAAATAATCTCTGAGCAATTGTTTAATTTGCTTATCAAGCATAGTATGTCTTGAGTTTGAAGGTGTATGCTCTTAAAAGTTTCCACCTTTTGAAAACTTTAGGATGGTGGGTCAGACAATACAATGTTTGTTACAGATGAATAACAATAAAAAAAAAGAGCTGACATATAACCTGATACCAGTACCTGTAGATAGTTGCAGCCCCCTTCATATATTGGGTTGTCTCATTTGATTGGCTGCTGATCATCATTGGCTGATTTTTATTCAAACTACATGGCAAATAGATTGTAATTAATGCTGCTAGTCACTTTTCACCTTAAAACCAATCGTTTGGGCTTAATATTCTAGTTGCACTGAGACGTAATGGCCGTTGTGTAGTGTAGTCCCGCCTCCCGCCTTGTTCAGTGTGTGAGACTGATATAATGTATTGGATTGAAGTTCTCTGCTCTCTTCAACCTCAGTCCAAAGCTGAAGCACAAACCACATGGATGCCAACATGACTCCATCAGATTTTCAATAGCATAATATTTCATCTTCCACTCCTTGTTGTACTCTAACTCGTACTCTCTTGTACTCTAGCTGTTCTGGCAGTGTAGGACGACAGGGCGACTTGGTTTCTTGGGGTGTTTCTCTGTAGTTCTTCCTCCTTCTTGTCTCTCTTCCTGGGAGCAGCTGGGTGCTGGCAGGCTTTGACACACATGGAGCTTGAAGAAGAAGAACTTATATTCGGTCTTTTACTGACTTCCCAACTCTGCCTCCTCATCAGCCTGTGATCCTTTCCCCAGGAGTCCATTTAGTTGTGTTTTACCAACTGTTTCCACTCTGCAACATTCGCAACAGAAGCTTGATGGGACTTAGTGCTTTGCTAATCCCATCCCCAAGCCTCCCTCTGTGGAAGATGCGCTCGACTTGGCACTAACTCACGAGATGTGGACTACATTCAAAGTCTATTATGATCGTACCAGAGGAAGTTGTAGGTCAGAATTTTATTCTGCATGAATATATGAGATGGGAATTGAAAGAAAGAAAAGAGAACACTTACACACAGTTCACAATTCTTTATAGTCAAGCCTTTAGGGTGATTTATGATGGGTGATCTGCCTGCACTGAAACAACAAGCTTCACCCACTCTGTATTTGAAATACAGGAGGATTATAATATAATTATTTTCAAAATAAATTATTGATCTTAAAGCAGAAGTAAGTGGTCCGGTCGTTTTCGCTAATGCTGCGTTCCAGGCAGGCTTTTGAAATCGTAAATTACAGCTTCAAGTCACAACTTACGCCTTTGTAGCGTTTCAGGCAACCCACTCGTGTTTTTCCGACCTGTTTTACCGGTGAAAGTCACTATAACGGCCACTCGTAACTTCCGACCGTTGAACTCGTACCAGATCGAACTGGTACCACTTCACGGTTGGAAAAATACGAGTTTCCTTGAACGCACCATAACAGTCCTCGTCGCTACGTCACCACATACACGGCGTTCCTTGGCTGCACACACAGCCCTGCATGCCGTTCTCTCTCCTCATTGGATAAAAACTGTAGGATACGATAAATGTTTTCTCCTCGGCTCAGAGCAGAGCAGAGGGACTGAGAGACCCGTGTTTCAGACCAAACACTCTATGTAAGTGATTGCTGTCGGAAGATATAACTATTTAAGACTTATATTAACACAAATATATCACTTACTTCTGCTTTAATTTGCTCAATCATTAAAATTCAGGTAGTGGGAATAGACATGGTCCATGGATATTGGGTGTAAATTTACTACAACTTTTGGACAGTGGTCTTCAAATGACAACATGATTACCATTTCTAACCTACTTAACGCCTGGCTTATCTTGAACACAAAAGCAGGACTGCAGAGACGGAGAGGGGGACAGTCGGAAGTTGTAGAGGGAAATAACAAGAGGGTCAAGACAATGAGAGAGATACCCCCCCTCCAACCTCCCCCTCCCTCGCCAGAAGTGTCCCGGTGTTTGTGTGACTGCAATGGTGGGACGCTCCCATAAAGAATGTGTAAGCTGATGCCGTCTGTCAGGCTCTAGCAGGCTGTTATCCAGCCATTAAATCAGATTTATCTTCATTCCCATTCGCTCGACGTCTGCCCTGAAAGCTCATTTGTCAAGGCCAGGCGGCGGGCTTCTCCCGCATCTATAAACCCCCCGCCTCACCACCACGCGTCTGTGGGAGGATGTACTGGAAAATACAGTGTGACATGACAAGATAGGGGGACAGAAAGAAGGAGGTAGCACAGGGGAGGAGTTTTTTTGGGGGGGAGAAACTGGCAGCCACTTAACTTGGCACTGAGAAATAATCCATGCATCGCCTTTGAGCAGCGCCACGCTCTGTGATTTATTGGCTGTTGTTTCAAAGTTGGAGACACACACAGTGTCCTCATCTCTTCCCCTTTTCTCCATGACCTTTTTTCTTCCCTCTCCTCCTGGCTTCTTCCTTTGTCGTCTCATATTTCAGTCTGTCTTTGCTACTATGATGCATTTCCAGGAATAGGCTTATGATCAGGAACCTAGAAAAGTCATGGGAATTTGATGCTCGTACATATTGTGGCTACAAAGGCTTTACCGTGTTGCCACTGAGATTTCAGATGTGATGTTTGTGATGCGAAGGTTCTGTTATCCCGACACAGGTTAGTGTAACGACATATGAACATGGTTTTAGGGTATTTCTGCTCCTGAACACATTTCATCATCATTGTGGTGACATGTTGAGATGTGTTTAGTAAAAGTTTAAGTCAAGATAAACAAACCTTTCTGATGGAGGTAATTTCTCCATTGGTTTGGGTATTGTTAAAGTCAGGCTCTATCTGGCACTTATATGAAAATAATTTTACATTCTGCTCAGTTATCACCACATTGCACATTTTTAATTGGATTTTTCCCTCAGTTATTTGCTCGTCAGTTTCTTTATATGTGTGATTGCAGAACTTCCTCTTTGGCAACTTGCTGGTGAATGCAGTACATTGTAATGACAAATAACCCCAAATAATTAAGACCCAAAACCAGTTGCAGCCTGAATACTTTTCTTTTTCTCACCTGTTGTCTCTCTGTGATGCAGAAGAGTAATAACAGCCCTGATTGACTGACCACTGTGTCCTGATGGCCATGAGCATCTAATAGAGGGATGGGGGCGGGGGGGGGGCAAAGGAGCGGAAGACAGAGGGATGTTATGACTCCATTTGCAGATAGATTCGCTGGCTATGCCGATAATGTGTTGCGAGTCACCGCTAATTTCCCATTCCTTACTGTTGTTTTGCCAGTGATTGAGCACCGGCTCCGTACTGCGTTGTTTGGCGGCCATTGCTGGAAATTGAAAACACGCTCTGTCATTTGGATTAACAACAGCAGGCCAAGGGAAACTGAAAGGCTCCAATCACAGGCAGACAGCCTCCTAATTAACACCGCCTGATGGATCCAACAGCTTGTAAATAAAGATGAATGGTAGCAGGAATTTAAAAGACCGCCAACGGGTTTATCATAAGTTTACAAGCCAAAGCGCTGAGAATGAAGGGCGAGCAAAGTAGGTGAGGAAACAGGCGTCTTTCTTCCTGTCAGCCTTCCACCTACAGCCCTCCTCTAAACGTGAGGCAACAAGATTGCTTTTTAATGAGGGGCCCCTTCCTACAGCTTGTATTCCTTCTTTCTTTCCCTTTTTTTTTCTTTCATTCTCTCTAACATGATAGCGTACTGCTTCTACATCACCAGGCACGATGTGACTCTATGATCCAGACTTTCTTTCGCCCCAGCCTTATTTTATCATGGCCCGATTCATCACCACTGTTTCCCCCATTTGCTGAGATCTGAGATGGCCTCAGAGGCTGCACACTTCATCTTCTATTCACTCAACATCCTTCTCTCCACCCCCTGGCGCACAAATTACTCCCAAATAAACAATGTCCCTAATTTATTTGGTATAATCTCTGCCTCATTCTGCCTTCCCCTCTGCAGTGACAAGAGAGGAAAGGCCGTCTCCACTCCAGGCCCCCCATCCAATTACGTCAGTAATTACTTGTCATAGCCACTTTCTTTCTGTTTAGCTGGCTTATTCTGCTCCTTTGGAGAATTGGTTTGGGGAAAACATGATATACAATGTATTATAAATGGTAACTTGACCAAAGGGAGGGTAAATGGGATCTCTGAGATGGATGCAGCCAGCGTAGTAGTAGTTATCACAGGGGAGCGATGCAGGGGAAAGTTCGGCCACTTGGTGGTACTGTTGCACCGTAGTTGGGTTGCAGCTGGAACGTGGTCACACTCACCTGAAATACCAATGAGCATAGCACTGAAGTCTCCATAGACACTCATTCAGATGTTTTGTTTTTGCTCTCAGAGAACGAGGTTTCTCTATTTGCTTTGGCCTGCAGCTAAAGTGACACAGTGAAGATAGAGACAAATACAAAGATTTAAAAAGTAATTGATAGTTTACGGGATGTGTTTTTTTTTCTAGAGATACAGAGCAAAAACTTTGCCTGTGTAGTTCATATGTGATCTCTGCTTGGTCTGTGATTTCACTTGCCTTGCAGCACTGCTGACTTATCCCTTCTCCTTTGTGCTCCTCATAAATTCACGTTCTCGCTCATGAGGCGTCCTTGGTGTCTGGTAGAGGAGACGACCGAGAGGACGAGCAGCTGACAGAGATGAGCCCTTTAACAGCTGTCGTGGTCGCCTTTTCTCCCCACTCGCAGAACACAGCGGCAGAACTTTATCCTCCGGGGTCCGTCCGCTAAAAAACTTCTGCCGGGGTTCCCATATATGTATCGCTGAATGGAGAAGGGGTGAAACACAAAAAAGGGGGATGCATTTCATCTTTATTGCATTGCCTCCATCACTCTTCCTCCCTCTTTGCTCCTCTGCTGGCTTTACGTCGGTGAGGTGGGGCGAGGGTGGCACCGGCAGACTGGCATCTGTATGACCGAGGGGAGTCACAGCAGGGGGGGTGGCTCACCAATCGCTCTGTAAGATTGCTTGCCGTTAGCCAGTGCTTCTGCTCCGATGCAGGATAAATGGGAAATCAAGTCGCCAGGTGGGCAGCTGTGCCTGCTTGCCTGCCTTGAGGGCGATGGGAGTTATGAAGCATAAATATTCATGTCTATCTTCACTAGCTGTTGGCAGTCCATATTTTTGTTGACATATGGTGGATGAGTTGTAACTTTTAGTGGGAAGTGTGGTTACTGGGGTGTGCAGTGCAGGAGTGTCTGGACCTATCAGTGTGTTTGATGGAAGCGCGTGTTGTTTGGACACAGACACACAGTCGGTGCGATGACCTTTTTCTCTGGTGCTCAGGTGTCATGTCTGCTACGTGGACCGGTTTTGTTAATTGGCCCACTTGCACACTAACTAAAGCACTTGTTAACCTGCCAGCTCCATGTAATTGCTCTCCTCCGGCTGTGACATATCATGGCCACCTGCCACATAGCAGAGACATACACGGGGGCTAGCATCATGTACAGCACCTAGTGGAGCAGTGTGCGAGGTGGTGATGAGTCTCTGTTCACACACACCGACCTGCAAATTTATGCCAAACTGTGTATACACTATACAAAGTCCTCAAGAGGCAAATACAATAGGTGCATCTCAATAAATTAGAATATCATGGAAAAGTTTGCTTATGTCAGTAATTCAACTCAAAAAGTGTAACTAATACATTATATAGATCCATTACATACAGAATGAAACATTTCATGTCTTTATTTATTTAGTTTTTAATTTCAAAGGCATTTTTAATATGAAAATGTTGCCCTCTGAAAAGTATGTCCATCTACCTATATGTACTCAACACTTGGTTGGGGCTATTTGACTTGAACTACTGGAAATTTCCATGATATTCTAATTTATTGAGATGCATCTTTTATATATTGAGATTGTAGTAATGTGCTGTTTTTGGTTCTCTCCGTCCTGTAGGTGGCGTGTCTGATTCGGGTCCCCACAGAGGTGGTCAAACAGAGGACGCAGGCTTCTCCATCATCCACCACCTACCGCATACTACTGGGTACACTCAAAGAAGAGGTACATAGCAATCAAAGGCACTTTTTTTGTGTGTGGTTTTGGTCATCATTCCTATTGGTGATTATAGCACTGTTGGGCAAAGAGGTAGTCAGAAGATCAAAGAAATCTCACCTAAGGACTACACACAAAATATGGAAGGTTGAGGATGTGCTGAAAAAGAACATTTTAACATATCTGAAAAGAAAATCAGCTCTGCAACTGAAGGCCACACTCAAAAGATCTGGAAAGCATCAATTTGGGAATAATAGCAATACACTGTTGCACAGTCTTTCCTGTATTGTGGACCCAGTTGTCTGCTTTGGAAAGGTAAAATTGCCACCAGGGTCTCAGTCAGGTCTAAAATCAGGGTTTCAGTTGATGTTAAACCATCTGACAGGTGTTTTGTCTTGAATATACCAACATGTTCATCCTAACCAAGTCATCAGCAGCTACTTTGATGTGCAAAATGGAAAAGCCCATAATTATAAAAGTTAGAAGGTTGTAAAAACTGGCTTCATTATTCTTTAATCCTATATTTTGCACATATAAAGTTTGACCACAGGCCATAGGTTGTTGTAAAAATGTTTGTCTCTTCAGCTTGGATAAATATGATGTATTTTTTGATACGGTGTCTGCTATCCAGTAAATATTAATGGCTTCTTATATTTTCAGTTGATCAAATCAAAACCAGTCAGATGATATTAAATCAAGTGTGCGTGTGTGTGACAATTGTGTGTTTCTCTCCGAGCAGGGTGTTCGGGGCTTGTACAGAGGATTCGGGAGCACAGTTCTCAGAGAGGTAGGATTCATTCAGATGTTTTTTTTTTTCTTCCTCCACTCTGTCTTTCACTCACTCACTTCTTACCTGCCTGTCACTCATTTGTGATAATGATCAATTGCACAAAGCAGATCACATGCATTCTGTTCGTCCGTCTGTGGTTAAGTTCAGTTTGTACGGTTAAGTGAAGAACATCTTCCAGATCTTATTGAAATCAATTTCACGAGTTTATACTAAAGACAATTAGACGACTCCTCAAAGGCTGCATAGTGAATTCTTTTTGATAGGCCGGACTAATATTGAGAGTTTCCTTCTGCTCTGACTGAAGACAGTTTAATTTCTCTTGGGCTTTATTGAAGTTGGAAATATTGATTTACAGTTTTTTTCCCCTCACTTTCATCTCATTCAATTACTTTTTACTCAATTACTCTTTCATCTCCCTTGTTCAAGACGCACTCCCTTCTATTGGAAGTACATCTGATTAATTAATGCAATTAGTTACGTTATAAATGCAAAACAAAACAAGGATAAATGAGCATCGGGCTGCACTCCCTTGATGGCCGCTCACCTTTTTGTAATGAGAAAGCCGCTCTAGTTCTTTGATTCATGATCTTCTGTTTAATTGAACCTGCAGTGCATGATAACACAAAATAATTGTGCTGAAAGTGGTATAGATCTCTTACTTTAAGCTTCGCCCCCCGCCTGCAGAGTTTCAATAGAACTTGAAAAGAAAATGAGAAAGGCAGACAAAGAGGGAGAAAAGAGTATATGAAGGTGACACTTGTCTTTCCATCCTGTTTTTGGGGAGGTGGGAGAGGGTGTAATCTAGTCCCCTCCGCTGTGCTAGCCTGTACTTATTTTCTGCCTCACTAAACTGATGTTATTCACGCAAATTCCATCTGGACAGCCAGGGAAAAAGGACAACAAGACACTGTGATTTCTCCGAGGGGCTCTGAATAAATGAATACATTTGGAGGCTGGCGCGCGGCCTGTATGCATACTAACACTGGCAGATGAAACGCAACGGTGGCGGCAGGGATTTGGGACGCGGGAGCGGCAAAGGATGCGCCGCGGTGATTGGCTTTAACGTGTGTCAGGAAGGTAATTCATTTTCTCTCAGCCTCCTTCGCTATCCGCCTATCTTCCCCCCCCTTTGCTGAAGCGACCCTGTCAAGATAAGTTTGTTTATGTGGTATGGCTTGGCAGCCCCGCGGCCCCCCCCTCCTTTAGCTGGCCCACTAATTGGGGTCTCTCTGTGCTATATATTCATTAGGCAGCCTTCAGAAGGCATTTCTGGTGGGCATGATATCACATTAGTGTGGGATGTGAGAGGATGCACCACGGTGGGGAGGCTGGACTGGAGTCAGGAGGTGGAGTGGAGGTGTGTCTAACTCTGCATCGGACCAACCCACATCCACACCACTGCACCTGTTTGAAACGGTTATGCTGGCCTTAACTTTTTATTTAAAAATCTGTATGTGGACCATTGACTAATTTTTTTTTCTTGTGCACCACATTAATCTTTTCTTTGGTCCACTCTGTCAAGTTGTCTGCTGAGTCAGCACCTTTTGGGTTCCAGCCGAACAGAGCATGAAATCAGCGCGATTCAGATTGCGGGGGGATGAAGTTGCGCCGTGAAAAATGACTTTATTCTGCACTGAAAAAACGAAGGAGTATTAATTAACATCAGCAAGAGTTTGTTCAGGACTTTGTGAGAGAGCCGACTTGTTCCAAGCTCCAAGTCCCAGTAGAAGCCGTTCGTGCTGTCATGGTGCCGATTTGTATTCAGTATGTGAAAACACACAGGGCAGCCGTTTTAATCAAGTCTCCAACTGTATTTCATCATCAAGTGATGTTTGTCGTTTTGACAGGGGTGTCTACATTTCAATCTCTAAGGACGGCCTTTGTTTGTGATTGATACCGCCTGGCACCACTAGATGGCGTGCTAAGATTAGCACTGCTTTACACAGCTGCGTCTCAGTTTCTCTTTTTACTCTTCTCCCCTCTCTTTACTGTACAACCCCCCTCTCTCTCTCCCCTCTCCATGCCCCCCTCCCCCCATCACACCAATCCAGCCATATGACATTTATGAGCTGCAGAGCTGCGGTGAGAATGATGGCTTTTTTAAATTTTTTTATGGCGAGCCCTTTATTTTTTCTGATCAAAAGCGCTGTGAGCTGATCTCAGATTTGATCTTAACTGCTGCAATTTGAGTTTGAGTAATGGGCCTGAGATGGGCTATTAGATAGTAATTTATTAATGTGGTGGTACCAGGACTGTGGCGGGATAGGTGTAAGTGAGGTTGACAGTTTTGACTCAGGCACTTGGAACATCACCTGATTGAGTGTAGCATATGGTCACAGTGCGTTAGAGCCGGTGCTCTCATGCTCTTTCACCTACACAGTCTAGAAGCCCCTTGATCTGAGTCCTCCTTTACACACATCTAAGTGGGGAAGCTCACATACGAGGAAGGGAGGTAATTGAGCTAAGCCGAGTGAGAGTGAACAGTCCACTGCTCAGATGAAAAATGTCTTCCTCTTTTTCCCTTTTCTGGCGTTTTTATATATGTATATGTTTTTTTTTTCTTCTTAAGCCCCTGAATCAGCCCCAGAGCTTCTCCTTCCCAAGCAGCTGCATGGGATCTGGCAGTCTGAGGTGGAGGATGTGGTGGCAGGGCTTATGAAACACCTCTCCATCCATCCAGACTCCTCCTTACCACACCTCTACTTCCTCTTTATCCTTCTCCTCTTAAGTTTGATCCCTTATCTGCTTCCTCCATCAAGGACATGGCTGTGAGGAAAGACTTGTTGACTTGGGTTTTTTAAATGGGACCAACAGGTGATATTACATTGCTCCAATTTGAGGATTCCTGCAGTTGCTGCCTGTTTCTCAGCTGGTGTGAATGTTTTTACTGATCGTTTCCACCACGACTCCCCAGAACAGCTTCAACTTAGTTTTTCCATTTATTCACATTTTTTTTAATCTATAGGTCTATACACTTCCAAAGGCAAAAAGGCAGCAGCATTTAATTCTTACAGTTTTGATACAGATCACATATTTTGGATTAATTTGTTGAAAGTTCACAAAAGAAATCAGATAATCTTTATTCCATTAATATAAAAAGCACCCATCATTATTTCTCTTTGATAAAGCAAATATTGTCTGTTTTGCCTGACAAACAGTCTAAAATCCAAAGAGCAGTGGATAATGTGACTCAGTTTTAATTTTCAGTCAGTTTTCTAATCAATTAATTGACTTATTGTTTCATACTCCAGCGCCACATTCTCTTACTTTCATTCTCTGTCTTCATCTGTACCAGGGCCTTAGTCTAACCTCCTTCCAGTGTGTTTGATTTCCCTTGTTGTTTAACCTCCTCTCGGCCTCAGGCAGACTGGACCCAGGAGTTTAAAAGGTGGAGGTCTGGGTGAGAGTCTGCATGTTTGTGTGTACGGTATGTGCAATCACAACCGTGCTCTGACGTGGACACTTGTGTTATGATTGTCCGTCCAGAGCAGCGAGGGAGTTCTCCTTCCTCAGCTGTGGATGATGAGGTTGGATCTGTATCAACAGGCACGAAGCAGAGCGGAGCGGAGCAGAGCTGACCCCTCTGTGGCTAGTTTTTTGGAGAGGAGCCACTTTTCACTGTCTGACGCAGGTTCAAAAGGGAGAGGTGAGGGGAATCTCTCATATCCTGTCTCTGTGCGCACTGATCCACAGAGGCTCATGTTTATACACCCTCACATGACTGAGACAGAGCAGAAGTGAGGCAGAGAGACAAGGCAGGGGAAGCAAAAGGTGTTTATTTTCCTTTACATATGTAAAGTCAGGATTTGTGGGACACGTGTGGAGGAGCGGACGGTTCCTCCTGTTTTGTGTTTAGACTTGGACCCCGTCGGAGCAGCTGCCATTAGTCTGTCAGAGCCAGACAGTAAACCAACTCTCCTGAATGACTTCAACACCTCCGAAAAATCTTAACAAGACTGGATTAAATGAAATGGAAAATGTCACGAGATTGCACTGGAAGAAGGGAAAAAATAAACCAAGGAAAATATTAAACTCTTGGTTGAAAATGGTGTATATAATACCTACCAGTGAGATGAATGTCTACTCTTACAGTATATTGTTTCATTTCAGGCTGTTTTGCAAGGGCCATTTTCAAATGGTAGCTGTTGCATTCACACAGTCATAGAATAGATTTATTTCATCAGTCTTCTGAAAGCCAGTAGAGGATGAAAGACTCTGAAATGAAGTTTTGCTCTGTGGGTTGCAAATATGGAAGTGAATGTTTGAAAGAGTATGAGCTACTGGTGTTACTATCTTTTTACACTGTGATCAATGAGTAAGAAGACTGAGAAATCCTCTTGACCCTTGTGGATTTGACCTTTCACATGACTTAACCTATGAGGTGTGTGTGTGTTTGTGTATGTGAAGAGTCAGTGCTAGGTGTTAGGTGCTATATTCTATTCTATTCTATTCTATTAAGGTAGCCTATGGTTGTAATTGTTAGAGACACAGACGTACTGTACAAACTGTACATATGCATCTACATGAATAGTCTGAAATAGTAGTTCGGCCTTATTTGCTTTTTTTTTCTCAGAGAATCAAATGAGGACATTGACGCCAGTTATATGAGCATAGGTCAAGTTATGAAGCTAAAGCAAGCTAACTTTGTTTGGCGCAGTAGAGTAGGGTAGAAATTGAGGAACTTGGCTCCGTCCAAAGGTAACAAAATCTGCCTATCAACGCATCTAAAGCTCATTAATTAAGATCCTGAATCTCGTTTGTGTAATCTACACAAAAACTGAGGTATGAAAACATCAGTTTGCCGTTTTACAGAGGCCTATGTACTAGACTTTTTCTTGGCTGGCACCAGTCATTTATTCTGTTGATTGCCTGGCAGGTGGTCCCAGTCAAGAAATAGTCAGACACACAACCCCCTGTAAAAAAAAAAAAAAAAAGGTTGATATTTTACTACACTTTGTATCATGGTTGTCTCATCCATACAAAGTCTTAATTAGTGACCTTTAAAGGTGCTGGTTTTCAGTCTTGGATTCATATTTGTAACATAGACGTTAGTAGTATAAATTATCCCCTAGTTCCCGGCAAGGAAAGCAAAAAAGTGTACTTGGCAAAATGTTGAACGTCTAATTGTGTCTCCTTTCCAACAACTTATTGACTCTTTGAGCGTTCCTGTTAGTTGCTTCACTTTTTGTCCAAGAAATTTAGACAGGAACTCCACAACACAAATAATGCTATACCAGTAATATGCCTGCTTATACATTATTGCTCTATGAATTCTTCTTGATCCTCTCTCTACTGCTTATCTCTTTGCAGAGCGTAGTCAATCACTTGATTGCTACATGCAATTATGGTCGTAATTTATTGATGTATTGTAGAAGTAATTGAAGCAAAACGGCACAATAATTGCCAGTTACTCAGTTGAATTTGCTGATTCTCTCCATTTTATGACACTGTAAGGTTTGGATGGATGCTCAGACAGCACAAGACATTTGAAGATGTTACTTTGGACTCTTACTTTATTACCTGACATTTCATAGGACATGAAATTGTCAGTCTAATCAGAAATAAAGATATAGCTGGAAAGTTCAGCAGCGGAGGGAAGGGGAGTGGAAATTTTCTTTTTTTCGTGTAGGCCACCAGAATTCACTACTAGCCAGTACTTAAAGAACAAGTAATAACCACTTTCATCTATCTAGGCTGTGGTCAATGAGTAACATAAAGTATAAGAAGTAGTAGGATGGATGGTTATGGCTTTTTTGAGGCTGATCTTGATTTTTACCTCAAGATCTAATAGATTTCCATTGAGAAGCAGCTAAGATGACCTGTGTTGAGGATGTCGTCATTCAAGCTTTTTTTATTATGGTTGGTCCAAGGTGAAGCCATGTGTTTGTTGCCTGATGTGTCTGTTTACATCAGGGCCTGTAACAATATCGACGTCTTTGATGAATCCCCTGTCCACCTGCTTGAGTCATAGAATATGAATTTTGAAAGCTGTCCCCCGTTTGAGTTGTTTGCAGGTCAAGCTGACATTTGTTTTAAGAGTAATGGCCTTCTTAAGCCACAGAGAGCGATTCCTCTCTGTCACTGGATGATCTCTATCACTTTACCACGCACGTCACCTCGGGGATTAATGCTTTACTCCCACCGTCACTCTAGATAACGGATGGACGGGCTTCTGTTCACAGTGAATGGCTGCACCTGTCATTCACATTAGCGGTAGCTGTGTGAATACAATCGCATCTTCACATTTGTCTTTTTCTGCGCCTCATCACGCGTCCGTGCTGGCTCATGCATCCAGAGCCGTGCATCCCCCTCATACATCCAGTCCCATTTGGGCTCCACATTGGCAAGAGGACTAATGGTGCAAATCCGACTAAACCTCCGTAACCTTTCTTAGATCAACATGTGGTCGTATTGATGAGTTCTACAGTCGTAAGGAGTGAGCTGCCATGCTACCTGACCCCCACGTGTGCTTTGTGCTCTGTGCAGATTCTGCTGCGGGACAGTGCAGGGCTTTCTGTATCCCCCCCCTCTGTTTAGGATGATGCATTGAAAGTCTGTGCCAGTGAGACCCATGGATCACACACAGAAGTTAAGTGCCTTTGTCCCCATCGAGCTTTTCAATCCACTCAAAAATCCATCATTGCGTGGATATAATTTGTAATGCAGGGATTCTCCCTGCGTTTCCGCGTTTTTATTACCAAAATCATCTGCCAGACCTTTTTCCAGGAAGAAGACAGTTTTTCTTGACAGATATAGTTGTTTTTATTCCTCTACTCTCTGTAGTGTGTGTGTGAGTGCGAGCACTGTGTACATGACCATGGTGGCCATGTCGGTGGTGTGTGTTTTTCTCTGGGACTCGGTGTATGTTTGCTTCCCACAACTTTATGCATGTTTGTCTCAACCGAAGCAGAAAAACTTTGGTGCTCCACATGTGTTTCTAATAGCACACAGCCCCGTCGGCCTGGCAAGGGACTGAGGGTGTGTGTGTGTGTGTGTGTGTGTGTGTGTGTTTGGGGAGGGGGGTTAAGAGTGTGTTTAACGGAAAGGGGGAGTAGGCCTGGAATGGAGGGAAGTAGGACAGCAGTGGTTTGGATGTCATGTGGAAGGAAATAAGTGTCAAGACTACGCTCCTGTATGTTGGAATGTGGTGCCAGTATACAAGATTGAGAGTGATACATTATTCCCCTGACAGCAATACTTGCACTGCAGATTTCTTTTTCTTCTTTTTTTGAATTGGGCACCTGCTCCACTTGAGTTTAGTAGACATTAAAGTGACATAATACCCTAACTGTCTAATCACTGTAAAAACCATCAAGTCAATCAGCCCATTATAAAGTCACTGAAACAAACGTTTACATAAGTTAACCCTTCAGCCACGACTTATTTTCACTATAAATGCATGGGATGACAGGAGAGAGTGCGAGTTAAGGGAGTGGAAGGAGGATAAATCAGCGTCTGTGCAATAGCCAGACATGGGGAAGCACCCAGTAATTAGAGGTTAGCCTAACTCTTTTTTACAGCACCACTACACTTTTCATGAGAAGCAACAATGCACATCCGTCTCCCTCTCTCTCCGTTTCTTGCCTCCTCTCCAAAAACCAGTCCCTTGTGAATCCAGTTGGCTTTTGGAATGTAAATCATTTCAGACTGCGAGACACACAATTGGATTTTTCAGTTGCGTTACCATCGCTGTTGTTGCACTCTATGAGGTTTTCTGTTGCATAAGTGGCCTTTTTCCCAGACAGTCATATGAGGCTTTCCAGAAGAAGCACCTGCCCCCAACACCCCCCTCCCCACCCCCCACGCCCCCCTCCTCCTCCTCATCCCCACCCAGGCAACCATATGCCTGCCCCCGTTTCCTCAGCCGCAGTCATCATCTTGCTAGCAGCAGTGCTTACGACCCAAAAGCATCTGGAACAAACCACCTGAAGGTCAAGGGTCAGTCTGTGATGTCACTGCTTAATGTTCGATGGAAAAAAGAAATATAAAGTGTCACCGGCACCACGAGCATTTACCTCACTCAACCCCAGCAGAGGTTAGGAGTTCAAAGCAATCCATAATTCAACACTCATCTGCATTCATGGCAAGCTGAAGCTGTTCTTTAAGTGAGCCAAGGGGTTACTTTAATATTTGTGCTCGGTGTACCATGATAATCACTCAAATTATGTCGTATTCATGACAAACTGTTTTTCTGCGAACATTTTGGTGGCAACAATGAGAAGGTCTCGACTAAAAGAAAGGAGTGTTTGTCTTGAAAAAGACCATCGGTGAGTTAAACACTCTGGTTTCTACTGAAATATCTCAACAGCTATTAAATGAATCATGAATCACAGCAGATGTCAGGGAAGGGGTGGGAGCTGGGAGTGCTGTTATCCTTTGTTTTGTTTTGATTTTTTTATTCCTTCTTTCTCTGATAACTTATGAACCAGACGTTCAGGAGGTTTTTCCAGCAGCCAGATTATCCGTAGAGGTGTCCTCCTGTCCATAACAAACATCCAGAAACAACCATAAAGATGTTTCACTTTAAAAATCCGCATTTCAACTTTACATTTCAGGAAACTGGACTGACATTTACAATTCACCCTTTTTCTCTGAAATCTTACTTCACTGACTAAAACACTCATCTGGTTCAAAATGATGTGTTGAAATCCACCATGTTGCGAAAGGTGTATGTGGTTTAAAACAAGGTCAGTTTTGAATTTCTGGCTTGACAACCACAACGCTGACCACTATGAACAAATCACAGACATAAAGCAAATTTACGTACACACATCTTAATAAATTATAACACTTGTCTTGTCATTTTTAAGACGTTTATATGACATGACAGTGTAGAGTGAGAGGAATTGGATTCAGAGAGCAGGGCGGATGACATTTGCGATTGCCTCATAATTTCTTTTGCAACCATCACAAGGTCAGAATTTTAATTTGTTTTCATCACCTTCAGCATAGTTTGTTTGTAGTGCTAATTAGCAAATTGCAGTATTTTAACATGCAAAATTAATGGTGTCTAGCTTGTCAGTGATTTTTTTTTTAAACACTGGCATATTAACATTAACGCTGTGAACATTTAGCTTGCCAATTTTAGCATTAAGCTCAGATGTATCCAAGTGCAGCCTCATAGTGGCGCTAAGGTGTAAATACAGGAGCAAAGATGGATTTGTTTCACAATCACTGACAAGCTTGGGAACATAAGCTTTTACCTGAAGTTCTTGGTAGTGTTTTTCTATTCACTAATGTTTGTGTAGCTCAGCATTATGTTGTGTTGTGTCAAGGTCCGTAACCAATAGATCAGGTCCATACATGGGTTGTTTGACAGTCTCATCTATTCGACTGTGTGTTTGAGTCACTGCCAATATACACTTGTCTCACTATGGAGATTCTGTTATTTCCAGCTGTGCTGCTGCTGTGCTTATCTGATTTCCAGCTGATAACGTAGGTCCACATTTGTGTGTGTGTGTGTGTGTGTGTGGGAAACAAGGAGACAAACATTTCAGTGATTAGTTTGCTGGAATGACTCTGGTCTGTGTTTTATTGCTGTGGGCATTGCTTCCAGAAAACAGTGTGTGTATGTGTGTGTGTGTGTGTGTGTGTGTATGTGTGTGTCTCTATCACGTCACATCATTACTGTGGTTATTTCACAAATGTTTCAAATATAGCGCTGGAAAAATACATGAACAACTTTCAGCCAACATGACTGTGTTGCTGCAAACACTGTACTGGCATAACCGTCAGCATGCAGCTGCTTTGCCTGGCAAACAACCACAACTTTGCATAATCAGTTAAAACACAAAACAATTAAACTATAGAGCCATTTTTTTTGTGTGTGTGGGAAGTTTCACAGCAAATAACAAATTAATGTGGTGCTGTTGTTTTGCTGTAGCAGCTCATCCATGGTGACGTTCCTTTGTTCTGCTGTCTGCATTTGAATCTGATGAAAATATGCAGGTTAGGGTTAGGGTTAGGGTTAGGGTTAGTTACATTTGTCGCCGGAGCTGCCCAACTTTGTTTGCTGCCGACTGTGTAAGTGTCTATATAGCTGAGCAACTGCTGTTGTTCTACTGCAGGCCCAGGCTTCATATCGGTTCCCCAGAGTCTGTAGCCTGTTAAAACTGCCATATTTCTCCTCATGTTCCCTTCAGTTTGCTGGGATCAAAGTGCCATTCTCTTCAAAAGCCTGTCTGCACTTAACAGTACCAGTTAAAAACTTTGGACACATTGTCTCATTCCAATGATGCCGCCGTGGTGTGGTACTATAAATCATTCACACTGAAACTCATCCCACGCTCTGAGTAAACATCGTTGGCACCATCCAGCTGAACGTTATGTCAGAGATTCTCCAGAAATCTATTTCATTTGTAAACACGATTGGAAAAGACAATGTCAAACGACAATGTCAAAGCCGAAGTGGGTGGCAACTCAAGGCCAAGAAATTGCATGGCTCTAAAAAGCAATAAATAATATCAGCTCCAGACTTGTTATTGATACCAAACCTTTGTTTATCGTCACCTCTACCACCTGCATCCCATCCTCTCCTGTGCTCCAACCTCCCCATTCACTTTGAATCCTCTCTCCCATGTCTGACTGCTCCAGCCTCAGCCAGATCCTCAGGCAGCCGTTCATCTTTCTTCCTGTCAGCGGCTAATTGGTCGACCCCGGGGGCATCCTGTGTCGCAGCACACCGCAATTCGTTGGCCAATACGCACATCGATGTCATCTGTCAGTGGCTATATGACGGATTCAGACTGACATGTTTTTAACCATATGGAAGGGAAAGAAAAGTCTCAACCGAAGAAGAATCATTGCCCAGGTTTTTCCATCATGCAGATATCCTGTACAATTTCCCCGCTATTAACATGTGGACAGATGGCATATGGATGTGTTGTCAGCCTTTTTTGCTTATGTATGAAAGCTGCTGCTCCCTTCATTAAAGGCTGTGGAGAAAGAGCAGCATCAGGTGTCTGCTGATAAGGGAGATTGTGTGTTTTCCTTTCGCCTGTTCTGCTGTGTCACGCGTCCATTTTGGAGCAACAGTTCTGCACAGAGCTGCACACAGGTGGGAGGAAGAAAAAAAAAAAATCACCAGCGCAACATAAATATTATTCCGAGTTTCTGGGAAGCATTTCTCTCATGTCGATGGAATTGCTCTCTTGAATCTTTGCCAGCGCACTGTTTCCCCCCCACAACCACCTCTCCCTCTTTTCCTTTGCCCCCCCTCCACCTCCCTCGTCCCCTCTACCTCAGAACAAGTCTTAATTTGTCAGGAGTATTACTGCCCTGCGCCGACATTTGCTGGGCTGCAGCAGCTTATGGGAACCGGAGCCAGCTGCAATGTGATTGGCTCACGGGAGAAGTGCCGGCGCGAGAACCTCTCCTTAGTTTAGCTTGTTTAAACATATACACACACACACACACAGAGAGAGACACACTCACACACAGACCGTGCTGCCTTGGCATTCAAAACTGTCAGGTGGAATTCCTCAGCAAGTGCAGTCACACTCGTTCTAGTTCCTACAGCGCCGGGGAGTTGGAACAGTTGGGATGAGTGATTGCTCGTCGCTTAAGGCCGAACACTCCTCATAGTTACACAGTATAGGCCTTAAAGGGACACATGCTCCTGCTGCAGGATGCGTACAACTGCGCGGCCTCCAACACTCCCTAATCTGTGACAAATTTAGCTTTTGAGGAACTCCACTGAGCATGAGGGGGAATTATGCTTTGTATGTGTTATGGGTTTAGGTTTAGATAGGCATATGATTTGTGTGAAGTGTGCCTCTGGGGAGAGTAAAGACAGGTGTGTGTGTGTGTGTGTGAACTGTGAACTGAGACATGAGCATGTAGGGGTCTGTTTTTTGTAAAATGGGGAGCAGGCCTGAGCCTCCACTAACCAGCACTGCAACCTCCATGAGAAAAGTAATTCAACCTTCTCTCTCTCTCTCTCTCTCTCTCTTGCTTGCTCCCCTCTGTACTCTCAGTTTCCCCCCTCCCTCCCCTCTTTCCTCCCTCTCTCTCTCTCTCTCTCCCTCAGGCCTGTCTTATGAAGTGAGAGGCCAAACACAGGCCCAGAGTGCCGGATCAGGCTCCTTCTATCGATTGACTTTATTTATGTGTTTGTTTATTTATTTAAAAGGCCCTGAACCTCTCTGTCCCAGAGGTGTACTTAGGTGCTACACACACACACACACACACACACACACACACACACACACACACACACACACACACAGCCCCTCTCTCTTACTGGCCCCGTGCTCATACAGAATCCTCCTGTGCTCCTATGTTTAGCCAGGGGTTTTGCAGCGTCACTGTCGGGCAGAGCGTGTTGTCGTCACTGCAGTAACTAGGTGTGACATTAGTCATACGTGCACACATGACTTGGAGTCTGGTGTTTAGTAACATAACAAACACTGAACTGCCCCATAATAGGAAAATAATAAAACCCACCATATGTGGTTAAAACAGTGACAGTGTTGTACGATTCAATAGGCTGGTGCAGCCAGATTGACCCAGTTCTTAAAGTGTTTAGTAAATGATCAGACAGCTGGATGATCAATTATGATTGACATGATGGAATATTTTTTTAAACAGTTTTTGTTTTGAATAGTGTAAATTGAATCTATTATAATCTACTAAAAAAGTAAAAATAAACAGGCAGGTTAAGTTATTTATTCATGTGTGTGTTCTTTAGAAAAACTTTATTGACATTAAAATCATTTAATTTTCAATATGATCTTGTATATTATTAATATTAATATTAACAACAACAGTAAGTGCAGTGTTTTGTTTGGATTTCATGAATGTTTGGTGTAACTCGGAATTGTGAAATAGAGTTTATTTTTCTCACATTTTGTGTAGCATATTTGTCTTAAATCCACATTAACAAAATATTAAATAAATATAATTTTGACTATTGGCTTGAGGTCATAGTCAAAAGCAGCTGGAGTTATTTAGGGGAATAAGTGTTGCCCCCCACTGTTCACTCTGAGCTCAGGGTATTGCTACATGCATCCTTATCACATATCTGTCATACTTCATTAGAATAGCACTAACCAGCAACATGTCTCTGTGTGTTCTGGTTTCTCTTGTGCTTACTGGTGTTTTTGTTACCTTACCACCTTTGCGTGCATGTGTCATGTTCATATGTTGATCCAAACTGTCCCTGGGTGACAGACAAACAGGTCTGGCTTCTTCCCACACAGTGGTTTTCTAAGAATGAGGTTAAACACTTGGCAAAGTAACATATGGAGGTGTCCAACACCACCGCGCTCTCTGACATGATTAATGACTTTATCAACTTTCAACATATTAAAATCTGATCTCTGTCTGTTTGTTATCAGTGTGTCACCGCAGTCAGCTCCTCGTCATACTTTTGTGACACACAGCATCAGGAATGTGGGTGTGTCTGAATACTTGTGTGAGAAGTATGAGTGTGTGTGTGTGCGTGCGTGCTTGTATGAATTCGGCAAGTGAATCCAGCTTGCAGGCCTGTTGCATTAGCAGGTAATAAATGTGGACTTAGACTTGGGGCTTTGCTACACCTGGCCGGCCCATATGATTTTTTTTTTTTTTTCATTTGTGTGAATGCGTAGTGTGTGTCTGGTTGTGTGTATCTGTGTCTTTGTCTGTGTGTGTCTCTTGGTCTTCACATGGCCCGCAGCAATTCCTCACTTTGAATAAGGCTGCTGCTGATCACTTCACCATCTGACTCGCATCTGTTTTCTCTTAAAAAAAAACAAACTCCTCCTCTCCTCTCCTCTCCTCTCCTCTCCTCTCCTCTCCTCTCCTCTCCTCTCCTCTCCTCTCCTCACCTCTCCTCCCCTCTCCTCTCCCTCCTCCTCAAGATGTATGTAAAACACTGTTGAACTTGTAGCTTGGCCCCAGCTCTCGTTCCTGCTACCATGAAGAATTAAAATAAAATCTCATCTCATTTTTTTGGACACGTTGACAAACATTATTCAGGTCTCTAGGGTGTACTGTGCTACTACTAAAAGTATCAGAGTGCAAGGAAATGCTGCGACTGACAGATTGTGGTGCAGCTGAAAACAGCCCTGAATAGGACAAACAAACAAGAGGACAGTAAATCTGTTGCTCTAATCTCTTAACCTTAACTCAAAACTGACTCACTATTTCTCATAATGACTACTTAGATATCTGAAAGAAGCTATTGTTGATTTTATTTTCTGTATAAATTTAATTTGAAAGAGTACACATGGTCTCATTTGAAATGGTACATTTGGTAAATTCCAAATCCTCGGCTTTGCCAAATGGATTTGGAATGGTCACTCAGCATCAAGTACTAACAGCGGCTCCAGCAGACTTCTCTGGCTCATGAATCATTCGCTCTTTTGCTCATTTGCTCCACATCTGGTGGCAAGAACGGAGCAGAATGAGCGTGGAAGTTGTTGGGTTCAAGATTGCACCACAGTGTCTTGACTGTCTTGAGTTAGAGTGTGAGTAGTACTCTTCAGAATACTGTTATTTGTGTCTGGGATTTCATAATGTAGCGGTGAAATCTGGGAGGGCGGATTTTCCTGTCATTGTGATGACAGTAAACTGTCATCAATCCTCTACTGGCCTTTTGAAACCATAAAATCTGAATTTTGACAAGGCTTTACTAAGGTGGGAGGCTTTACATGTGGAGGAAACAAAAACCGATGCTCTCTTTTTCTCCACAGTGCTTGCATCTCAACCTGAGATAAGGGTTATCAGCATGACGGCAGTGTAAACAGTCAGATTGTTATCCATTGTGGAAAATGATTTGCTTTTCATGTATCACATTAAGAATTACATCATCTTGCATCAGACACATCAGAGATTCTTTGCCACAGTTAAAGGTACAATGTGTTCAAATCTCAATCTAACCCCTACACATTTGTAATGTATAATGTACATACATTACATTTCCATATATGACATCACAGTATGTAGCTTGTATACAATAAACATAAAAGTATTTAAACATCATGTATCGTTATCAAATCAGGAGTCAGAATAGTTTTATATATTGACATATTTAATCTTGCCCATATAAAGATGTATATATGTGTATCATATAATGTGTTAAATAAGTAAAAATCAAGCAGAGCCTCTAGTATGTTGATATTATGTAAAGTAGGGGCAACAAGGAAAACATATGTAAGCATATACATTTTTATATGCATACCGGTTTAGGCAGCACATACATATACAGTACAAAATATCACCTTATGCCCTATCATATAGAGTCTAGACATTTCAATATATTATGTACATATACAAATTTTGCAAAATATTCAATCTAATAGATGTAGCCTATGTTCAGAGGGTGTATATTCAGTAGTGATATACGTAATCTGGCAATCTGACAACATCACACATACTATGTGGGGACATACTGTACATCACATAATGTATTTCTGTCTGAGATTTGTAGCCACAGTAGCAGTTAGAGATGGCAGCGTTGGACAATCCACCCCTGAGGGGTCAGTTTAACTCACTGTGGGCTCCGTGTTACCCGCTGAGTTTTCTGGTAGTGTAATGTTGAAGTTCTTGTTTGTCGGCAGTTTAGAGTTTAAAGCTGTGGTTAAAGAGTTGACCAGATGTTGTCCTGGTGCTGATTTGAAGAAATGCCTGCCAGCTACGGTACTTTTTTCTTTTCTCTTTGAGGGCTATGGTAAAAAAAAAAAAGTCTCCAGTGTGCTGTTAATGTTAAGTGGAAGGTACACGTTAACATTATGCAGTTTTAATGAAACTGTATTATGATAAATATAAGACATGCAATGACAAATTGTTACATTTTGTTGGAGAGCATCTGAACTTTGGTTTCCAGTGAAGTTGGCTTTGAGGAACCTTTCCACAGTAGCAGTAGGTAGATGTTTTAAAGTAGGAAAACTCCAGAGATTGAGGGATAAGGTGCTTTTGGAAAAAATGAGTAATGTCTGTCAGCTGTTGCTTTGGCCATCTATACGTTTGTCTGCTTGTCCTTCCATCTTAATATCCATCTCCCTGACTCGTTCTGTCTCCTTCTAAATACTCATCAGTATGCAGAGGCTGTAGTATGACCTATTAAAAGTCATTTGTCAAATTGCAGCCAACTGGCTTGCCTGCAATCAGGCTCAATGTGAATATATTTTGACATGTGTTTTTCCTGCCCTCCACTGAGTGCCTAAAGACCTGTGACAGCCTGGAGCCTCTCTGAATACTAATACAGTTAGCACTAATACAGTTGGCAAGGACGCTTATACACACAGACACACACACTCAAATTGGGGCACTGTCAGCAAAATGACACAGCAGACGCAATCTCCATATTCATATAATATAGTACCTGACAGTCACAGCAAGTGGCACTGTCACCTTTGATCATTTACGAAATGTGTCAACTAGCAAACATGTAACGCTGCTCTTCAGACACACACACACCAGCAGAAATATGATTAAGCATGCCAACATATTTTTTTATACAAAAAAAAAACAAACAAAAAACACTCATAACACATGCAGTATAGCTGGTCCGTGTGAGAGCTGGTCATGCGTTTCCCAGCAGGGGAATCCTGTCACCGGAGGCCGGCTGGATGACACAGATGTTTGTGGGCTTTGGGAGCAGATGCTGCTGAGCTCCTGGAACACAGTTTTTACGCCACGGCCAAGGTTCAGAACCATAGTTTGGCTCGATTTCAATAAAAACTGTGCCTATAGCTCCGACCTCAGCTCAGAGGAGACCAGCTGTGATCCTCGCTGTTTATTTCAGAGTAGTATGCAGCGAGAAACACACAGGGAGAGAGGAGCGGACATTAAGGTGGTGAAGGTAGATTTGGTAGAAGGAGTGAGGAGACTTTGATAAAGGTTACGTGCAGCACAAAATGACAGATGCATTACAGGGCCAGAAAATCAAGGGCAGACACTAGAAACAGAAACAGTGGGTCAGACTACTGTGTGAACAAAGGGCTGAATCATCTCAGGAAAACTTGAAGCGGTCCGGAGGAGTGCAGCTTCTGGTCTAACTGGGCAAACTGTGTTTTTCTAACTCAAAAAAATGTCTCCTTCAAAAGAAAAAAAACCAGGCAGGGCCAGGTTTGGATGAAAATGGGTTTGGGCTTTGATTTAAGATTATTTTCATTCTCAATCTGCTTCTTCAGATAGTAAATCTGGTGTGAGTGTGTGTTTTCATGTTGAGATTTTAATGTCAGGTTCACAGGTCAGTGTCTGCAGCCCTCGACGTGTCAAAAGCATTGGGTGTGTTCATGTCCCTAGTGACCGTTTGGATTCGTTTGTTGATAGCAAACTGATCGGCTTAAGTTTGAGCTTTAAACCTCAGTAGCTTCCAATGGACATAAACATGGCTGCTGCTGCTCGGCCTTTCGGGGAAGTGATTTTTCTTGGTAACCGATCCTCTAAAAAAGCAGCTGCACATGTATTTTGTGTGAAGTGATAAACTGAGATAAAAACATGCTCTAATTTATTTGTTTTGTCAGTGAACAGCCTAATGTGATGCAATGCATTGGGATCCGGTTTGTTTGTGTCCCGAAGATGCTGATCCATCGTTTTCTGAAGAGACTCATGAAGTCAGGCCTGTTTTTCTAGAGTTTCAAAAGGACCCTGGATTCAGTGGCCATGAGCACAAGCGCACACACATTTGGCTTAGCTTCATGAGGCTGAATAGGCCATGGTAGCTGAGGCATTATATGAGGCAGTGGGATGAGACACAGTCAGCAGTTAGCACCGTGGATTTTTATGCTGCCTGGCTGCCTGCATGGTAGCCTAGCGTAGCACGACCCTGGCAGCCTTACGGCGCTGTGCTAGACTGCCATGTCATAGCTGAGGTCTAAATATGCCCTCAGCGCTTGTGGCAGACCTCTGTGTAACACAGTAATATATTACAAGCATGTGGTTTGCCCACCGGCCCAGCAGTTACACAAAGTGTCCCCTCTTGACTTCAGGTGCAGCACCTGCAACCAGTTACAACCAGGTGGGCCCTCACATTTTCCTAGAGCCGCTCACTGGGCCCCAAACTCACTCTGTCACAATCTGCACAGTGTAGGGGCTGCATCAAACAGGCTTTTTCATTAGTGACTAAATTGGTTGCCGTTTGCTCTTTGTTGGTTTTTATCTGTCTTGTGGTTGTATGCTTTTTGTTTTACTACATTGTTTTTTTATTGTTGACTTTTATGCATTTTTATTACAAATTGTGCAGCATTTGTAAGGGCTGCTTTGAATATTTCAGTATGAATAAAGTTTTATTATTATTATAAACAGATCAACTGATTAATAGCTGGATGGCTGACAAATGTCAAAACATAGTGACAAATACCATTAAAAATATTGTCAGAATCTGAGAAGAAAAGACCAAAGATATTCAGTTTATTAGTGCAGAACAGAAGAGAAAACCAGCAAAAATCCACATTTGGAACCAGAACTGAAGCTTTGGCCAGAAAATATTGACATTTTGTGCCAAATAAAAATAGTTTTATAATCTTTAGACTCATTGTCTCAGCTCTAGCACAGTGCTTGTTCATTGATGAATGTTTATCATATTATTTTGTAAATGGTAACTGCGTAGAACATTAATAACTGATGTGAAACTATTGCATTTCAGTGTTGTTCAAGTCAAAAACCACTTGAATGTTTTACTGTGAAGTCTCCTGTATCAATAAAGTGTTTCCACTACAATAAAAATTCAAATAAGGACGAGGCGGGGGAGGAAGGCTGGACAATAGCTGAAGTGTTGAATCCAAACTGGACTTTAACTGGAAACAAATCGAGTTATAGTTTATGAAAACCAGGTTTATCCACAATAGCAGAAGATTTGATGTCCACTGTGATGAAATGGTGTCAAAGTGGTTTATGATGAGTTTTTGCACAGTCCCCGTTTCCCCCAGAGCGTCAACTGAGTGAGAGGCTTTAGCAATTAAAAATGAGATCAAATAAATCTGGAGGCAGTGGGATAACCGTCATGTGTGTGTTTCATTATACCTCTCACAGTTGTGCAAGACCATGATTTTTTTTTTCTTTTCCAGTGGGAATAAAAGGCATAAAAAAAATAATTTTGAAAAACACATTACCCAATATTCAACCTTGAGGCACTTACACAATAATCCAAATGAATAATAACTTTCTCACGTCATTCTTTAAGAACTGTATTTACAGATCCACAGTGTGATTAGCATTTGAGAATTTAACCCTTCAGTTGTCTGATACTGTATCTTTATATCTCGGCTCATTACAGTGACCTTTGTAAAAGTGGCTGCTGATACAGTAGACTGTGAAGTTTCTCTTCACAATCCTCCTCCTCCTTCTTCTTCCTCCTTCTGACTTCTTGAAGGTTTAAACAAAGTTTTATGGAATATGAAGAATTTGCCCATGAATGGTCTGAAAGGAATAGTTCAGCCTCAGACTTCTCATCAATGTGCCACAGAGTAATGAGCCTTGAATGGACGGAGTATTTCCTCCCCCTTTGGAAACACATGTGGTTCAGATGATCTTTCTTCAATCACAACTACTGGGACAGGAAGGATATGAGTGACCATGTGTCTGTCAGGTGCAAAGGTGGCGGACATGTCTGTTGGCAAGGTTAACGCCGCCTCAAAGACAAAAGACGAAGAAAAACAAAATGTGCTGCTCGGTGCTCGCTCCTCTGGGATGTTTTTTTTTTTTTTAAATCTTGTGTTTTTATTGCAAGCCAGAGCGGTGACACATGGAGAGATTGCTGCCGAGGTGAAAAATGTATCCCACAGACGGTAACACGTTGCGCACACAGCTCAGTAGAAACTTAACTTAAAGCAGATATCAGTGGAATGTTTTTGTTAATATAAGTCCTAAATAGTCCTATTTTCCGTCAGCAATCACTTACATGAAGTATTTCAGCCTAAACACGAGTCTCTCCGTCACTCTGCTCTGCTGTAACCCGAGGAGAAAATTTTCCTTGTGGGATACAAGTGTTATCCAATGAGGGGAGAGAACGGCATGAAGGGCTGTGTGTGCAGCCAAGGGATGCGCGTGAATGTGGTGACGTAGCACGAGGACCAATTGATGCCTGACAAGGGCGGGGGCTGCTAACTCATGGTGCGTTCAAGGAAACTCGTACTTTGTGTTTTTCCTTCCTGTGAAGTCATACCAGTTCGATCTGGTACGAGTTCACGGGTCGGAAGTTACGAGTGGCCGTTATAGGGAACTTTCACAGACAACAGGACGGTAAAAACACGAGCTACGGGTTACCTGGAACGCTACCAAGTCGTAGTTGTGACTTGAAGCTGTAACTTACGGTTTCAAAAGCCTGCCTTGAACACAGCATTAGCCGAAACGGCCGTGCCACTGATATCTGCTTTAAGGTTGCTTTTGATTGGGATGTTCACAGCGAGATCAAGGTCTAGACTAAGAGAGGAGGAAGTGAGAGAGGGAGAGATGGATTACGTGTCCAATCCCCTCTCTTCAGCACTTCTCTCTGTCTCTGCCCATCTTCGTTTCTCTGTCAGACGAGAGATTTATTGTGTCTCTCGTCTCCGTCCGGTCGCAGCTTCAGGTTGTGTGTTAGGCTGGTGAATTAGAGCACGCTGCTACGAGATGAGTCGACTCACTGCACTGTGCAGTGATTAGCTCAGGTATATCCTCCACCCCGGCCTCCACATTCAATTTAATAACTCAAATAAACAAACACACACACACCTGGATCCTGCCTTATGCCACGTCTCGTCAGGTTCATGCATGTTTCAAGTGTGTGTGTGTGTGTGTGTATGTGTGTATGCGTGTGCTCCCTCACCCCTCCCTCAACTATAAATGGCTTATCAGTTTTAATCAGACCACATCTGGTTTTCAGACGTTCAATCTCTGCTGGGCAACACAGGCACACACACACATAGGCACACACGCACTTACACACATATTCACACACACACACACACATGCACACACACCGCAGGCACAGTGTGCTAGGAGTGTCAAACCAAGTCATAAATCACTGGTGGATCAGTCTTTCCAGATCCTCTGCTCAACCCATCTGTCTTCCCCTCTCTTGCTTCACTTGTTGCAGTGCATCAAAAAGTCCAGCCCAACTTTAGTGCACGGTTAATGAAATAATTATGATTTTTTTTTATTTTGAAGGTACAATTTAAACAATATAATAATATTAAGAAGAAGAAGAATTTGTATTCACCACCTATATGAGAACAATACGTTGTGATAGGAGTCTGTCTCTCCCTCCCTTCCCCCCTCTCTCTCTCTCTCTCTCTCCCTCTCTGGCCTGGAAAAGCAGAACTCATCGAGGTGGTAATAAAAGACAGGTGCACTTTTATTCCTTCTGAAAGCTCGCTCTCATCTCACCACAGTTGGAAAACAGAGGTGTGCTCGCCGTTCGTCGTATAACACCCCTCTTTCAGGGGGCTGCATACCAGACCTCTTGTCCATCAAATAAAGTTTTTAGATTATCTCAGAGGACTGAGAGAATTTGCCTCTGTCTGTCTGGATCGACCAGATGGGCATGAAGAGTTTCCACTGGAACATTTCTGTTGGCTCTGTGTGCCGGCCGGGTCTGCTTTATCAGGCAACGACCATGTGTGTGTGTGTGTGTGTGTGTGTGACTGGGCTGTGGGCTGCGTAATAAACCCTCCCCTCCTTCCATGGATGCATAATAATTAATATAAATTTCTTCATACCATGGGTCCTGAATTGAGTGGTTAACTTGTTGACAAATGATCCAGACACCTACGGCATAAGGAAATTTACGCTCCTGCACTCAGGTCATACTTGAAATAAATGCCATATTGTCTCTAACTCATTCATTATTCCTTATTTTTAGACGACTGTGTCATAAACAAGCTCGCTGCAGCTGTTTTTCAGCAGATTGAATTTACAGTCGTAGCAGCAAATGTGAAGCCTGCTTTTGTTTATCTCTGAGTGAAATTGAAGGCTCATGTCAAAAAGTAGTAAGTCTGCCATGACTCTCGCTGTAAGCTGCACTGTCTGCAAGGAGGGAGAGATTGACAGGAACTAACAGTAAGAGTGTAGTGGAGCTTAGTGGACGGCCAGTTGGAGCGTACACTAATCATCTGTTGATGTTTACACTACTTTTACTATGCTTGTCTTACAAGGCTGATTTCAGAGCAGTATTGACTTTTCATGGATTCTGGTTGAAACAAGTACGAAAGCAAATTTAAAAATATACCGAGGTATTCTGTTTCTCATTAGATGATGACTGGAGGCTTCTTTGCTTCTTTCTCAATATCTCCACTTATTATGAAATGGGCTTGTTTCTTATTTGTCATATTTGGCTTTTGTACAATTGATCTTTTACGAGTTCATTTCAGAAATTTAATTTGATCTGCTCAATTGAATTTACGCTTGTTTGACAGCTTTATGTCTCAACTTTTGTTTTTAAATGGCCTTTAATAAAGCTCAGTCATTATAAAAAGATCCTAAAAGTTTTACGCTCAGCTCTCGGAGAGCAGATGCGGAAGATACTCTTGAACCTAATCTACCGCAGATTGACTGTTTACATGAGGTCACTTCATTTGGACTAAGAGCTTAATAAGCTCATTAAGTGGCATAAACACAGCTCATGTATGGTCTTTGTGTTTGTCGCTGACTCACAGTTGGATCAGTCAGGTGCTAACGTAGTCTGATGGAACGTGTTGGCGCAGGCGGCACAGATGGATGAATGATCCGGTTGTTGCTCTGATCAAAGACTGATGACACAGCTCGGTGTCACTTTATTTATTTCTCTCTTTGGTTTTTGTTTTTGTTCCCTCTCTTCCTTCCTGTGCTGCTCTGCCATTCCTGCAGCGTCAGAGGACAGGAAACATGTGCATGTGTGTGTGTCAGTCTGTGTGCGCGTGAATGAGAGAATATATGTGTCTAGGTTTAGTCTGAATTCGTGTTTTTGTGTGTCTCTCTGTATGTCCGTTTATATTAAGTATTCCCATTCCTGTGTGTGTCTGTGTGTGTGTGGTCTGACTGTGTGTCATTTGCCCCTTGATTTGGCACTGCCATTGATTTCCTCCCGCTGTAACTTCCTGCCTGAGGCGATTTAGTGTTTCCAGTGGCAACACTCACTCTCCAACCATCACTCTAGACTCACTCCCTCCCTCCCTCTCTCCCTCCTTCCCTCTATTCCCCTCTTCCAAGTTTGCTCAATCCACCCATCCATCCATCTATACATACACGACTGTCAGACCACAGCCCCGTCTCATTCATTAATCATCAGCAGTGAGAAGGAACAAGGGAGCAGTCAGACGAGGGAGGGGGAAACAGAGAAAGGTGGCAGGAATGACAAGTGCAGCCGACTGGAGGTTAAAGATGAAACTTGACCCTGCGGGGAATCAGAAAGTAAAACTGACATAACCCTGAGAATTACAACTTTGTTTCTTCTGTGTTTTTTCAGATCCCGTTCTCCCTGGTGCAGTTTCCACTTTGGGAATATTTAAAGGTATAGTATCATAAATGTTGTCCCGCTCATTTTATTCGTCTTTATTATCCATGTATTTTATTTCTGCCTCGTCCCTCCACTTCTCCACCACCGTTCCCCCAGCACCATCATTTACACTAATTATTCCCTGTGGTAAATCCATAGTAAAGTTCTAACAGTGTGCTTATGCTCTGACACATTCACAGCCGGCTCACCCTCTGCATTCCCCCGTATCAGCGTGGCAGGAGAAAATGGCACTTTTTACGCCTCGTTTTAATGGGTTGTCACGACTACCATCAAACCAGCCCAGAATTTATTGTAACGTCTGAGCATATCCAGTTTTTTCTTTTTTTTTTCTTTTTTAAATATCCCTCTTGACCTCTTTCTTGATGTCTTTCTCTCCCGTGTCTCTCGGCTCCTGTTGCCTCCTCTGTTGTTACATTGTGCGGCCCTGAATACATAAAAAGCCGTTTCTTTTTTTGAAAAAGACGGAGTGACATCATGTCTCAAGGGCGCGAGAGGCGGACAGTCAAACATTCCATCAACGTTGAGAGAGCGAGCAGGCCGAGTTTAAGATGGAACAATATGTGGCACAGCTGTGTGTGTATACGCGAATGTGTGTATCTGTGCATTTGTGAGTTAGAGAATGTCGTTCACAAGTGTCTCTTTGTCCCTCAGTCAAAAGGCCTTCTCTCTCCAGACCATCTGGACACATCCGTTGGCGGAGAGCTGAACTGCTGGAATCTGGACCTCTCCTCTCCTCTCCTCTCCTCTCCTCTCCTCTCCTCTCCTCTCCTCTCCTCTCCTCTCCTCTCCTCTCCTCTCCTCTCCTCTCCTCTCCTCTCCTCTCCTATCCTCTCCTCTCCTCTCCTATCCTCTCCTATCCTATCCTCTCCTATCCTATCCTATCCTATCCTATCCTATCCTCAACATGACATGATGCTCTGAATAATGAAGTTACAATAGCAGAGGCCAGGATGAAAATATAAAGCAGCTACCTTGAGGTGTTTTTTTCCAGAGTGACCACCAAGATGTTCAGAGGCTTTTATAAATAAGAATAACTTGATTTAGGTTGAGAAAAAAAAAGCCCAAGTTGAAGAATTTGAGAGAATGAATGTGTGTGGCATGATCTCCCATCTGCTCTGTGGAATAGTAATGTGCTGCGTTATGATCTCTTTCTTTTTATTTCACAACGAGCCAGCACAGCTGTCAGTGAGAGAAACAGAGAGAGGAAAAGGAAGAAAACCAACCACCCAACTGCTTTAGGCCTCTTGGAAGAGGAGTCAGCAGACAAATCCTTTCGCAGAGTGCATTAAGTTCAACTGGTCATTGAATTTCTTGGATATCGTGAACAGGTTTGTTGCAGGCAGGAAAAGTCGAGGGATTTGGAGAATTGATTGAGCAAGTCGCAGGATATGAAAGAATTTGACACATTGGTCACTGCATAGAGATTTAATGCCTTTTCACACCAGAAACTATTATCCATATGAATATTTTTCCCCTCTTTTTCATTTCACAACAGTGTGGTTTTCAACTGTGCAGTTTACTCCATCTGTTCTGACCTCAAAAACAGCATTAGCAGAACAGAAGGGTGTAACACTTTTAGGTTATGATTAAACACCAACGAACAGCCACAAAAAATTAAAGGAATTCTGCTTCACAGGCATGATGGGAACTCAAATGAGTCAGATGGACAGCACCATCAAATACACACACACACACAGGCACGCAAAAATACAAACACATACGTGACGTACCGACACTTGCACACAGACCCACCACCTCTTTTCCTGTGGGAAGCCATCCAGGTGCAAACTCTGACCCTGACATGGGGGTTCACAGGTCAAAAAGTTTGTTTTCCCAGGTTTACCCCTTATTATTTATTCATGAAACAGAGGAAGAGAGAGGGAGTGAGTCAGAGAAGGGAGAGAGACAGAGAGGAATCCCCCAGCGTGAGGCCTTTGATGTGGAAAACAAAATCTCCTTTTTAATCTGGCCTCTAATGGAATACACATGACACATCCTGAGCTCGTGTGCACTCTCTGCCGGTCCCTTTTTTTTTCTCTTTCTCCCGTCTTCTTCTTCTTCTTCTTCCTCTGTGTTTACTTGTTTGTGTTCGCCTGCGCGTGCACGCACACATGGCTTTGTGATGTTCACATGTGTGCGAGATAGGAGGAGAATGAGATAACATGTTACAGATTAAATGTGCACGGGGTTGGAGGGTGGATGGGGGGCGAGGGGGGTTGGATGGATAGACAAAGAAAATATTAGTAATCGCTCCATGCTGTTTCTCAATTGCTCTCCCTGAGAAGTAATCATACCTTGCAGTGCCCGAGGCAGCCCAGCTGTCCGTGTGCATTTTATACAAAGACTAACCTCGCCTAGCCGCTCTTCCTCGCTGCTTTGCTGAAACTACTGGGGGGAGAAAAAGAGACAGCCTTGCCCCCCCCCCCCAAAGTCCTGAGTTCATCCTCAAAACAAAAACATCAGGTGGTTTCACTCAGTAGCCAGTTGCATTTGGGCAGGAAGTCCTGTGATTTAAGGGGTTTGTTCGACACAGAAACGGCTACATCTGTCCTTGTTTTCATTTAACATTACGTTTTAATTTGTGTAAATCAAGAAAATGCTTTGGAGTAATGTAAACAGAAATCGACTTGGCAAAAATTGATATTCTTATTAATGCACGTCAAAATTAACACAGTCTGAGAACAGTACAAAAAATGCATGCAAATGAACTCTGTGTACCAACATACCTAAGGATAGTGGCAGTATCCAGAATTCCCTTAAAGACATTTATAGCATCCTCGACCTGCCCTTCTGAGAGAGAACTAACTTTAACTTATTCTACAATGAACTTCATTAAAATCAACAGTTTGTTGTCTTCAAGTCCATCTCATCATATTTATTTGTGCTGCTCAGTTTGTGGTCCGCCTCAAGCCCATTCATTCCTGACTCAAAGAACACCTCACAAATTTGTTGGTTGTATTTTTTTAAAAAAAGCCTCTGTAATTTATTGACAACAGCTGGTCACTGTAGCTTTTAGCAAACATTACTCAAAAAAGAATAAATAGTGAATTTGTTGGCAGCAGAGCGGCGTGTATGTGTGGAATATGTCATCCAGCGCAACAATGTGAGTCCATGAAACTGGTTCTCACCGATGTTTTTAATAATAGTTTCGACAACAATGTAGCTCTGTGGCACCCAGGAGCTGGACGTCTCCGTTCTTTGGCTACACAGACAACGCGTTCTGAGAAAAACTGCAGAAAAGTATCATACTTGTGCGTAATTTGTTTATGACAGTGCATCAATAAATGGATGTAAAGGATTGGTTGGACTTGTGTCAGTTGCCAAAAATGATGCCATTAAGCAACATGTGTAAGGATTTAGCCTGATAGAGTGGGAGCGTATTCTCCAGCCTCCCTCATGTACAGTCCCAGTTCTTGGGAAACAAGTAGCATGACATCACTGGGGAGAAAAGGCAACACAAAAATAGCCGGACAAGTCGGTTCCCAGCCGTGGGCCTGGACCCCAGACCAGACCAAGGTTCACAATGTGTTTTCAATGTGTCTGATATCTGCACTAACTACAATCTCCTCTCTCTTTCTCCCGCTTTCTCCCCTTTTCTTGCTCTTTCATCATCCTCCCCTATCGACAACCCTCTCTTTCTCTCTCGACATTTCTCTCTCTTTCTCCCAGACTCTGTGGTCGCGGAGGCAAGGTCACACGCTCTACTCTTGGCAGGCTGCAGTGTGCGGAGCTTTTGCAGGTGCAGGGGATTATATGCTGCTTTGGGAAAGAGGAGGGGGGAGAGGGTGGGGGATGGTAGGGGGGGTGGAGAGGGAAGGAGGGATGGATAGATACATGGATAGGTGAATAGATGGCCAGGAGGGAAGGACAAGTTTAGCCAAAGCCAAGAAAAGAGGGCAGAGGAGAAGATAAGAAGTTTCAGCCTTTCTCTGAAATACTGTTGCCAAACAGCAACTGACTCCTCAGTTCAGTGACTGTGCATCACTAATGAGAAAGATCTCATTATTACGCTCCTCAAGCCCTTCAGCTAATGAAAATCATACCATTGGAAACTCTGTGGGTCTGTTCAAGCCAGGACGAGTATCAGGGGAGACACAGACAACCACGGGGACAACGGAGGAGGGATGAGAGGGGCCGGTTCCTGGGTATGGGCCCCTGCAGCTGTGCGACCTCCTGAGCACTGGGGCCTGAAGTGGTTTAAGAGAGAGGAAAAAAGAAAGGCACAGGAAAAGAGGGAGTGGACTGAAAACAGGATGAACAGGGGAAAGGAAAGAGAATTATGAAGCACAAGATAGATAATAGTTCCCTGTTAACCAAATGTTAAAAGTTATACGTATCTTAGTTGTCCTGTGTTTAATGATTATGTAGTTTAAAGAGTTTGATCTCAAGAAGATCATTGTCGTAAAGGTTGTAGACATGAAATACACTCCTTTCACAAAAATAATCAAAACAACCCCCATGCACATACACACACACAGAAAAAGGCGAGGGAGAAAATATCAACAACTAAACCAACAAATTAAACTCAGTCACTCACAATCAACCACTTAAACAAATGAAAGGTTCCTTATGTTGCATTGAAAAACTTTTCAGGGAGTGAACGTCATGTCACACTGATAACATAGGTGAATTAGAATCAAAGCAAAACCTGCAGGATTGAAAGACGTGCTGCGTTCAACATGGTATTCAGCTGTTTTGCCAGGACATTGTTTTACTATGACAACAATCCATAATACTATTATTGATAGTCAGTGATAACGATGTGTTTCTGGAGACAAGGAAAAAGGTTTTTGAGGATGTGTTTTTACTGAAACTACCAGACAGGTTCATGGAGGCGATCGCGTCCCAAAACATTTTTCTGGCATCAGCCTTCAAGGTGTGTACACACACTGAACCTGATTGGCATCTTCTCCACTTTGTGTTGCATCCGTGTGGGTTGGACGAGTGACAGCTGACATTCCATTCGGCTCATGCAACATCACTGCCGGCGTAGCTCCTCCCAACTTTGAGAAGGTCAAACACCTGTCAGAGAATGCAGGGATGTTTTAGCAGGTTATAGTTTAATACGTGTGAAGCTGTGTGTTGTTTGTGCTTGTTTGGCAACCTGCATGAAGAAAAAAAACGCACACAAAATGGTCAGATGCTGATGCAGAGAGACAGCATCAGCACTGCAAACACGTAACTGTCTCTGGTGCTTTCAGAAAGCAGTGATGGACATTTCACTTGTACAGTATCAGTATAAGAGAGAGAGGAAGGTAGTATGTGCGTGCAGTATTGTAGCTCTGAATAGCAAATGTGTCACATCATCTATCCTTCAACCCGGTCTCCATCTTTGTTCGTGACAAAAAAAAAAGCAGAACAAAATGTCAAAATGCATATTTCAGAAGAAGAACAGTCCTGCGCTGGAGTTGGCCCATGGAGCTGATATTGGATAGTTCAAGCTTTCAGTCCATAACTCTTGCGACACCACAGCGCGCCAGACAGGACAGGAAAATTGAGGTTAGCAGCTCTGGGGGCGATGAAGAGATGGAGATGGAGGTGAACGAGACAGCACCCCGAGGAGACGAGATGTGGCTCCGTGCCACCCCCACCTGGGCTCGGTCCACGATGGGAGGAAGAAGGAGAAGACGAGGGAAGGAAATTAGAGTAGAAGAAGTGAGATGAGAGACATGAGATGTGGACAAGAAAAAAAAAAAAAAAGATGTGAAAGAGTTTTTTGATAAGGAACAGATCAGATCAGGGTGTTTGCCCACATCAGTGAGGCTGAAGCTTTTGTTCGGCCAGTGGGGAACAAAATCTGGATGAGACTGAGGTAACTTTATATAAATATGGATGTATGCAGGTGTGTTGAATTTCAGTATTCAGCTCAAAGCAAACTGACGCACTACTTTTCCAGAGTGTTGATGGAATTTTTAATGACAGGAAAAATGACAGAGAGGTGTTGAGCTGGAAGAATAGAAGACGACTTGAGCCAAAAGCTAGAAAAAGAAGACGAAGAAGGGGGGGATCAGGGGGGTCGGCAGTTGGGGGGAGGAGAGGAGGGGGGAGTGTGGGGGCGTAGGTCCTGTGACCGAGCCGCTGTCCAAGAGGGAGCCTCAAGTTTCACTCGCTTCCCCTTACATTGCACTTCGCACTCTCTCTTTCACTCGTACATAATCTGCTTGACACTGGAAATGCTCACACAAGCGCATTTAATCATCGCAAATATCTCCACTAACACCGCGCACTGACTTACGACGGGCTTGACCCTGTCTGAACCGCCTGGAGAGAACCGCCTAGCCCGAGACGGGATTACATCACCGACTGGTTCTTTCGCCGTCTAACCTTCATCACATCACATTGCGTTTCCAGCCAAATTTAGATCCTCCAATTCAGCGCTCCATGTGCAAGATTTATAAGGATAATGCATCCTTTTATTGCTCTCCAAGAATATTAGAAAATAGCCCTGCAGTATCTTTTTCATCCTTGCTGAAGTTTCAGTTTTATTCACCCAAGCAAGAGAAGAAAAAAAAAGAAAAAAAAATCATTTAAACCCACTCTTCTAAGCAGCCAGCAGTAACTAGTAAAATGTAACAGTGTGTTACACCATGCTGGACCTCAAGCTTTCCTGTATCCTCAGCTCACTTACAGTCACATTGCTCCTCGGTGGCCCGTATGGATGTGTTTACCCAGAGCAGTTGCTATGTTTGTGGCAGAGTGTCACACACACATGCACACACACTCGCACAAACACGCATACATTCCCACTTAAACACACACGCACACTGCAGCTCAGCGGGGACACCTCTGGATCGCGCCGCCCCTCTAGCTTCCAACTTGGAGTGCTGGAGGGAAGTCAGGGTGTAACTGCTGTAATAAAACCTTTCAGTGGGAGTGAGTGTATATGTGTGTGTGTGTGTGTGTGTGTGTGTGTGTGTATCCAAATGCGTCTGCTTTTAATGCTTGTGCGTACAAGCAGGTGTGCCTGTGTGTGTTTGTGTTCTTGTGTGTGTTACAGGAGGGAGTGTGTGTAGCTCAGGGGAAGGCGTGGGTTGGATGAGGCCGGAGGAGGGGGGGTGGGGGAGGGGGGAATAGAAGTGTGTCTGTCTGGTTTTTGTGGTCTAATAATGGGGAAGGTCTCGGATGGGGAATATTATCATTTTTATGAACTCTGCGGAGACGGGGGCCAAGAGCTGCACTGTTTATTGCTAAATTAATACGTTACAGTAACTGCGGTTAAGTAATTGGACTTTTTAAGGGTTTATTTTGAATATTTAAAGACTGTTCTGAGAGCAGAGAGAGGCCCCCTTTTATGTCTTGTACTTCACCAAACGTGTGTATTTGTCTTTTGTAGGTGCAGTAGCGGCGTTTGTTACCACTCCTCTTGACGTGGCGAAGACCAGGATCATGCTCGCAAAGGTATACACAGTCAAACACACACAGCAGCGCACAGCACACCCACTGGCAGCGACTTTTAAACACTGCTGTCAGGTGATGCCTCGCAGGCAGAGAGCTGAGCCGACCTGCAGCCTGAGCAAATTTCAACAGTGTCAGCAGCAGCAGCAGCACACAGGACGGAGCGAGGCCGAGGTAGCACCGGGACAGTAGTGAGACGTACACACACACACACACATTCGTCTTCTGACCTGGACTATGGATAGTGTCGGAGAGACGTATTTGTGCGCATGGTTAGTGTTAGAGTGAGGACTTGTTGCTGCTCCAGAGGAATTTCCATCTCAAGGCTGCTTGTCACCGAGAGGTGAACCAGAGGACCAGTGTCCCACTCCGCTACTCTGTGGAAGTGTTCTAAGGCTGCCCCCCCCCACCCCCCACCTCCACCTCCACCTCCACCCCCCCTCCTCTGTGTGCAGAGCAGTGGACCTCCCTCCTCCTCCTCTTCCTCCCCCTCTCTCCACCTCCTCTTTTCACTTCTGGCTCGCTCTGACTGTACGTCTGGCTTCCCTCACTTCGTCCTGTGTGTGTACGTGTGTATGTGTGTGTGTGTGTGTGTGTGTGTGTGTGTAAAGGGTAGTGAGTTCAGAGTTACCCCAATCCGCCCCCCCCCCCCCCCCCCCACATACACAGACACACACAAACACACACTGACTGTCCTTGGAGAAGACACAGTGTTCCACCTCCCCTCCTCCTCCGTCCTAAACTAATGAGATACTGGAATTAACAAAACACTCGGCCGGTCTTGATCTTCTGTGAGAAGCCGTTGGCCGAAGGTGGAACAGCGCGGTACAAAGGCTTCCTGTAAACATGATCTGAAATGCAGCTGCTGTAATTTACCACCAGCAAAGGACTCGGCCTGCGTTGCCTCAGAGCTGTTCGGTTATAACTTTATAAGGCCAAGATTTTGATTCAGCAGATGCAGGTTAACAGGGGAAAAAAAAGGCTTCATCTCGTTCAGTGAGAATGAAATAAAAGCCAGGAGTGAAACTTCTTCAGCTGAGAGATTGGAGGTGTCTTAGTTTAAAACCTGTTCACAGATTATAAGGATTTTTAACAAGTTAACAGTGTTGTAACATTCAAAATTTATGATGCAGCTCATGTTTGCAGAAATTAAGCTAACAGTGTCAATATTTGCTGTGAAGTGAACCTTTCTTATTTATCTTGCTGGGTACAACAGTTTGCATTGTAACTGAATATTATATTTGTTTATATATTTGCTATTAGAACATTTAATTAATATTAATATATTGCCTGTGCTATGATCTAGTCTTGGAGATCACAGATTCCCAAGGTAACATTTTAAAAAGTTTCCAAAAAAAAAAAGGATTAGTTTTCTGTCAGTGGCCTTATGAATGAACTCATAGTCATTTAGCACTAATTAGAATAGAAGTGTAAAATGTGCACTTGTAAAGTAAAATATGACCAAAACGGATCTATGCTGCTCTGGTTCCCTAAAGGTGTGACATGTCATTTTTCAATATCATGTCAGTTCAAAGTTTGGTCCCACAGCAACAAAGGAAGGACAAGTCGAGGCAGGAGGGTGGAACGGAGACAGACGGAGCGAGCCGGGCTGGTGTTGATGGGTATGGACGGTTTGGATCAGTCGACGGGGGGAGGAAATGTGGGTGTTGGAGCTTGTTACTTCAGTTTCCTTCCCACAGCAGCAGAGGAGAAGGCTTCTCTCTCTTTTTTTTTCCTCCTCCGGCCCGGCAGGATGAATGAGCGGTGTTGTACAGTAGGCAGTCTGGCGCGGAGGACGCAAACGAGGGCGGATGTCCAGGGCACAGCTGGACGTGTGAAGCTCCTCCAGGACAGGACTCCTGCCACACCACCCTGCCTGCAGCAGCAGTGACAAGCCTGGCACATCACACTGCTGCTGCTGCTGCTGCTGCTGCTACTGTACAACACTGCTCCTCTGCTCGAGCTGGCCTGATTCCCGCCAGTGCACCACACTATTGCCATTAGTGTCACTTTAACTCCCCTCCACATGTCAGGGTCAGGCTGATGTGTTCAAACGCCGTCTTGACGAGTCAGTGTAGATGCTTCGTGTTGTTTATAATGATTGCGAGACTTAACATAACAAAGCAAACAAAACAAAACGAGAGGAAACTCATAGATTGAGCTGTTTGAACTTTTTTTTTATGTCAGCACTAGTTGCACAGGGACTATGTGTGTGTGTGTGTGTGTCTGTGTGTGTGTTTTGGACACCCTCTTCCTCCGTTCCCTCCCTCCACCATTCCACGGCGGTAAAGGAAAAGAAAACTTGTCAGACGAGGAGAGGGGAGACTCATTTCTCAGCCACCTGTCTCCAACAGAAACATAAGGAATAGGGGTGGCTTTTTCTTTTCCCTCGCACATGAAGATAGAAAAAAAAATGCGGGAATCTTCCTCCGGTTCCAGCAGATCCTGGAGTCGCAACCTACAAATGGACGTTGCAAACTGTTTCCTACATGTTCAGCGAGCTGTGGCGTGGATTGGCGTGCATGCACCTACACACACACACTACAGCTACTATCCTGGTTTTAGCCTTTCCCTCCACCGCCTCTTTCTTTTTCTGCTGCAGCCACCCACCCTCACTTAACCCCACCAGGCCTTATCCTGCAAGCTCTGCCACTTCCCAGTGATGGATTAAAAACTCTCTGGCCAGCTAAGCCGTATTGTGTAAATAAAAGTGCCAGACTCACGGGTGTTGGGTGGTGGGGGGGGACTTGTTGAGTGTGTTTTTGGGTGGGCAAATGGCTCGGTGTGTTTTCTGAGCCGTGAGTGTATGGGTGGGTGATGGAGGTGTCACCTGCGCTGACACAGCTGTCCATGGCGAGACGGAGGAATGAAAGGAGGAGGAGGAGGTGGTGGTGGTGGTGGTGGTGGTGGGGGGGGGGGTCTAACCGGGGGCATCTGTCCGGGGGAGCAGGAAGGGAAGAAGACAATCTATCTGTCATCACACCTCTATAATGCTCTCTCTCTCTCTCTTTCTCTGTCTAGGCTGGCTCGACCACAGCAAGTGGCAACATCCCAGTGGTGCTGTACGACGTGTGGAAGAGCCGCGGCCTTACAGGGTGAGTGTGTGTGTGTGTGTGTGTGTGTGTGTGTGTGTGTGTCTCCATTTTGGACAGTTGCTCCAAGACTAGGGATGTCACGATTATACATTTTCTTGGTACGATTATTGTCAGAGAAATAATCACAGTGTTACAATTATCACAATTATTATGCATTAACACTATGAATGTGTAAAATCAAATATAGTCAAAAAGTAATTACATTACTCATTGTTAACACAAAATATTTCAAGTATCTATTAATATATGACCAATTATTAATCCCCAGGGGAAGTGTTTGAAATATTCGGGTCATAAATTGTCATCTATACCAAATTTTTACGTATCATTTTTTTGTTTTGTTTTGTTTTGTTTTTAAATACAAATGACACTTACTAACGTTTAAATTCCTACCAATTCAATGTTACATTAATTAAATGGACCAGTATCTGAATATTTACCTTTATTTTGGCAGACATCTGCCGATATGGTTCCGACATAATCTTTTTTGGGAAGTGACAGTATTTGGGAATCTTTATGATTAATTAATTGTGCTGTTTAATACCACGATTAATTGTGAAAACAAGTAATCGTGACATCCCTATCCAAGGCTAAAATTGTGATTGCTTAAAACTGTTTTATCTCAGCACTTTTTGGGAGGTGGTGAGGGGGAGGGGAGGAGAAGGGTTGGGGGGGGGTGGATTTATAGCTGCAGCTGAAAAATGAGATGTATAAAAGCTTTCCCTGCCATCTTGCTGCACCGGCCTATTGATTAAGGTGTTACAGGGGGGCCAAGTGGAGGGGTTTATTTGAGTGTTTTGATGTGTTTATGATGCACAGCAGACAAAAGGCCAGGTCTAATGGGGCCACAGAGGGCTGCCAGCACTAAAACAAACCCTCATCTCACAGTGACTGATGGGGCTTCTTGTGTACAAGCCGCCATCATTTAGTTGGGATGCACCTCGGCTCGATTGCTCGTAGCAGATCTGGTCTGGGCCCGGGCCAGGGACCAGTGGGACGCCGCCCTCCCCTCTCCCCCTCCCCTGACTCACAGACACACACTGACAAGCCACTGTATCATTGTTTGTTTGTGTAGCTGCAGTACTGTAAAATCTAATCAGTGAGACATTACACTTTGTGTTTGATATGAGCCACAGGGGGATTCTCCTCCAACTACTTTAAAACGATGTTTGAGACTCCAAACGTTCACGCCCTGACTACGAATCCCACTCTCCTCGCTGCTACAGCAACCAAGTGGTAATGTTCAGGAGAGCTCTTTGATGCCGGTGCCCACCTCTGCACCACACCTTTGATGTTTTTTTCTTTCTTTTTTTTTTCCTCCTCTTTCTCTCCTTCCCTCTTTCCTCCAACTCTGCTCCCGGGCTCAGCGATATCTCCGAGCTCAGAGAGCGTAGACCATAAGCTCTACATCATGATGAGCCCCTGAAAACCTTCCTCTCTCTCCTGATATAGTATGTTTAACTAGTGGAAGGTGAAGAAAAGAAAGAGAGGGAGCAAACTTAAGAGAAAGAGATGAGAGAATGAGACGCAGAGACAAAGGAGAGTGTGTAGAAAGTGAAAGGGGGGGGACGGTTGTTCCGCAGGGCCAAAGGCCTGGTGGTTGCGCTGGTGCATGCCTGATACAAATTGCTGGGGCTTTAAAGCTGTAATTATGGTAATAGGCCCAATTGCAGTGTAGTGAAGCTCTAAAGTGCTTCCATGTGTGTGCCATGCCCCGGAGACCCCGGGTGAGCAGAGAGCGGTGGAGCTCACACCGGCCTCCCCCAGTAACCTGCAAAACAACCAAACTGCACCAGGAGTCGTGTCAAAACAGAGACTAATAGGCAGCATGTCCTCCAGGCTGTGTCTGCTCTGTGCCTTATGTAAACCACAATGGGAGAAAAGTAAACAAATGACAGGTTTTTCCCGCATATGCACAACAAAGCAGAGAGTCTGGAAGGTTGCGGTGAACCTTAATTGTACTTTTATGGCAGCGGCAATCTGAGTTTTTCGGCTTAGGTAATCAGGTCGAGGAAGGTGAACACTGTTCCCCCACCCAGTTCAAATACATCTCTCACTTACAGGGGTGTGATTGGAGGAGCAGAGATCTGCTGTGAACCTGTCGGCTCAAGTGAAACCTACTTTACTTTTACTTTTTGTTTTATCAAGTGAAAAATAGTTTTTAGTTTTTGTTTTTTGGGGGATTCGTTTTTTTAGTTTCCTGCCTTGCATTGTGTGGCTCAAACTAAAGAGAAAGGTCATCTTTATTTTTTGTTAAATGCATTTGTTGCAGATCTCAACTCTTTGACCAGAAAATTAAAGATGATACACAAAATCAGAAAACACAGCTAAAGATTCTGCAGCCTTGAACCAGTTCTTTCTTTCTTTCTAAAGATATTAATCTTTAAAAACATTCAAAACTTACATTAAAGACCCTTTAAATAATTTCTAGGTAATTGAAGAAGCTCTGGGACAATTTATTTTTATGAAAAGGTGTATTTGGCAACAGCATGCAGTGCACATTGCCACAGACACAGTGTGTGTGTGGTTTTCTGTGGACGAGTGTGTGGTTTGTGTTTTTAGGAGAAGTGCTTTAACATCTGTGTTTCTGACTTGACTTGTGTTATTGTCATCCACCTTTGTGTCCAAGTAATTCAAGTACACCCACCCCCTACTGCAGGAATGCATAAAACATCAAACTGTCTCAGTTTTGATTAAGACCCACACACAGGTTAGAACTAGTCTCTTTCTTTTTAAATGTACGCTATAAAAGAGCTGTATATCTAAGAGGCGCTATTTATTATAACCTCGGCGTTGTTCCTACGAAGGTGCCAGAAATTTTGCACCAACACCTTTCTAAACTAAAGCCAAGACATTTTCTTTGAGCTCATCGCCATTCTTCCATATGCTCCTGTCAAGCCTCGAGACTATATTTAGTGCGATTCCTCAGGAGAGGTGATTGGCGGACATTCGGGGAATGACGGCGCTCGGTGGCCGGCCAGGCTGTGATGTCAGAGTGAGTCAGGGAGCCCAGGGGGAATATCAGAGCTCTGGCTCAGCTGTGACGTGTCAGGGTCCACAGGTGGGCCCGGCCCCAGATAGGAAATGTAACGCCAGTCCAGAGCTGAGACAAAACAAGAGCGTCGAGTTTAAAATTAGTTCATTCCTCTCACTGCTGGCCGTCACATGACAAGACAGAGTGGAATATGTCAGGACTTGTTGTGTCTAGCGTGTCGTCGTTCGGCCGTCCAGCTGCCCGCTGGACAAGTTTTCCTCTCCTCACTTTTGTCTCTTTCCGTCATTGGATTTTGATGAGCTTTGGATCCTGTTAAATATTGTTGTGTGAGTAATGTTCAGAAGTTGCCTGGAGGGGGGAGAGGGCCCGTGGCTTGGGTTTCAGCAGATGGTGATAGATAGCTCTGTCGAGATGGAAAGAGCTGAAGGGCAGGACAACAACCTCTGACTAATGTCTCCACGTTTATTTGGAGCATTTACACCAGTCCACGCTTACACAAACACACTTGAATACTCTCTCCCTCACACATACACACTCACTCTTTGTGTCTTATACACACACATACGCAGACCAGCCGTGCGCAGCCAGCCAGCCCTTCACTGAGCGTCTTTTGGAAACACCCGATCTGGGCCGGTGCATTCTGAAACGTGGAGTTGTGTGAATGGTTGGGATGTTTGGAAGATCCGTGACATGCTTGGTACCTTGTAAAGCTTTGTACTCTACAAAAGTGATGCGCAAGTGTGAAGTCCATCGGTGATCTGTGAGGGACCGAGCTGAAACACACGAGGAGCCACAGGTTTATTTTTAAAATGAGAATTTTATTTGCCCAAATGACGTATTGATCATTTACAAAACCAAGTAAAATTGCTCTGGTTCCAAAAGACGTCAAATTAACAGAACTGGGCTTAGTCCGGGATCACAGAGTAATATATCAACCCAAATGACAAACATACACGCTAGCTGATCAGACCAGCTGTGCACACAGAGCGATAACATAAACACCTTAACTAGCAAATAAACAGAATGGGACAGTTAGTCTGTGGAAATCAAGATTTTGTTGATGCTTCAAAACCAAACACAAGTTTAAAGAAATACTCAATAATCAGAACGAAATAACCCCAGTCCCCCCGTGATGTGGCAGGCACTTGGTACAGTCTTAATAGGCACTTCCTCTATTTAAGACTCCTGCTTCCTGAGGCACATCCTTCACCCCATCCTGACCAGATGATCCTGGGAGCTGGAGTGAGGAAATTCCCCCCAAGCACTTATCAAACTAAACAAAAAAAGATATATTGAACAAAAATGATGAATATACAAATATTCATGCTACATATAGAACTAATGCAACTGCAACAAATACTAGATACAGCAGGTATGTTGTCTGAAAAAAAAGAGCTTTGTGTCTTTTTTTTGACAAGTGTCAAAAGTCTAAGATAGTGAAAAAGGTGTCAGTGCATGAGAGTTGCTGCCATTTGCTGTAGGTGTGGCCACCACACGACATAACCCAAATCTTAAATTACCAGTGAAAGAGCTCCACTCAAGCAGCCACATATCGTAGCACAGTAGGACACAGTAGTGTGACCCACGTGGCAATAAATCTGACCCTAATTTCTGATAAAGACTTGGACAGTAGCCTGTGGTGGGAGTCTGCACTGAGACTATTAAGTCAATATTGTTAGAGCAGAAAAAAAGACCTGCGGCCCCTTTTGGCCGCTGTGAGCTAAATGCTAATATCAGCATGCTAACATCCCACTGTTTGCACAGTTTGACCATGCGCACCACTTTTTATTTTATGCCTTAGTCTGTCATTTGCCTACTAGTGCTTTAAAGGAGACTTAAATTTCCCCCTTTTCCACAAATTAAAATAGTTCCCATGGTGTCTTAAAGACATGTCTGTGACATGCTTCGGTCAAATTACCCCAAGGATCAAACATCACAGCACTCTTTTCATCTGCTACCGGTACCGGTACTCACAGGTAGAGGTGGTATTATGAACATTTTAAAACTAATAACAGCATTGAATGACAAATGAGGGAACAGCTCGTAAAACCACATGGATTTCATTATAGGAATTCTGCAAATTACAGATTTTTTTTTGTCCAGCCTTCAAAAAGTGATATTTCCATAATATGTCCCCTTTAAATGCAAAGTTCTGCTGCGGCTGTGGCTGATGGGAAAGGTCATCATTCCCAAAAGTGAAATAATGATTTGATGATCAGATGGATGGTTCAGGATTGGGACAAAAAGGTCCTGTTTGCTGTAACCATTCGTCCTCACCACACCGGATATAATGAGGAATACAACTACGCTGTAAGATGTAGTGGACTTAACACAGAGCTCTCAGTCTCCAAAGCTCAGCTTCATCAGTCCCCCCGACTGAGTTGGTATTTTACAGTAGTGGTGTATCAGGTTGGTTGATTGATAAACACAAACACATACTATCTTTTTTTATTTCATCTTATCCTTTGTCAGCTGTTATTATCTCCACTGGTGATGGCACAGTCTTCACACCTCTTCTCACAACAGCTTTGCTACTGTGGTAATCATCTCCTGCACAAACACATCACCGCCCGCAGCCTTGAAAATGTTGTATTTATGTCCATGTTGGTCGCTATTAGCTACATCTTGGTCCTCTCAGGATCTCTCCAGGGAAATCTATGGAATGCTTTGTGCTCATTGCTTGTTTCTGTTAAAACACCCTGGATAAACACAAATGTCCTGTGTCTTATAAGACACAGATGAGGCAGTAACACATCGAGCGGCGCCTGGATGACAACAAGAGAAAATGCTTCATCGACTTTGAGATGTCATACGCACACAAATATGACCCAAACCCTGAGCACAGCAGGGGTGCAAAAAACACTCTGCCAAATGTTTAATTTTGAACCAGATTTATTGGAGATCCATCCAATAGTTGCTGAAACATTTCACTGTGAACCAAAAAATGTGTTCCCAATGTGATGCAAAGAGCAACAGTCAGAGGACGATCAAAGTGTTCAGGACACACCGTCTGTGGAGGTTTTTTATTTTGTGCCAGTCCACAGAGTTTGTGTTTGGATATTTCACTTGATATGTGAAAGCTGTGAGCTGCTGCTGGAGCTGGAGCTGGAGCTGGAGCTGGAGCTGGAGCTGGAGCTGGAGCTGGAGCTGGAGCTGGAGCTGGAGCTGGGATCAGAAACCTCGACAGGATTTATTATATGGGCAGAAAAAACGTCTGTAGGAAATCTCATGGCAGTGGATTCTAGTCAGTAGTTGTGGAGATGTTTCAGCCTGGAGCAGAGCGATGGACCATCAGACCAGGACAGTTCCTCCAATATTTCAGAAGGCTTGTAAAAGATAAAATGGACAGAAACAAGGGTCGAACACACAAGCCCACACAGATGATGAATGCAGACAGACATTTTGTGTGCGTAGACAGTTTTACGTACTTTCTCCTCACACACACACACACACACACACAGACAGAGCAAGGCACACAAACACACAATAGTCTTCATCCATTACATCTGGCTTGGATGGGTCCAGACCATGTGAGCGTGGGGGCGTTTTGGCAGACGAAAGGTGTTGGTAGGCAAGTACAGAAAGAGAGAGAGAGAGGGAGAGACAGAGAGAGAAATGGGGAAAATAAAAGGAGAGAAAGAGAGAGAGAGAGGAAAACGCAGATGAACAGACGGCACAATGTGAGCACGTGTCTGAGAAGTGGATGACGCAGCAAGAAAAGGAGACGGAGGAGAAATCCCCGAACAACTGAGCCAGCTGAGGGGGCCGTCGCTGGACAGGGAGGCCGAGAGAAATGGATGGATGGACAGCAGAGGGACATGTGTGGATGTCATCTGGCCATCAGTCATGCACTGAGAGAGAGAAAGAGAGAGGAGAGGGGGGGTGAGAGCTCCAGGGAGCCCCCAGGGTGGGGGCTTGAAGCCTAATCCCAAAAACAGCTGTGTGTAGTGGGGAAGGAGGGGAGATTGGAGGGAGGGGGGGTTTGTTCTTGGGAGATGGGTGCTCTCTCATGTCCCATCACATCCTCTGACCCCTGCAACGTCAACAGCTTCTTGTCAGGGCTCGGTCGCTGTGACTCGTGGGCCCCTTCTCACTCCTTGTAAAGTGGTTCCACGCAAAGAGGCTTCATGTTTGCCCCCCCCACCCCATCTCCCATGGACCCTCTGCACTCGAGCCGGCCCTGCCTCCGAGAAGCTGCCGTAAATCACTGGCAGATACTGTCGATCGGTGCAGTGATACATGAGAGGGCGTGCGCTGCCCTCAGCTCTGTTCACAGCGTTTCTTAATAAAAACGCGCAGCAGGCAAACTTTGGGGAAGAATTTTCCAAGCTCAAAAAAAAAAAAAAAAATCAACTGTAATCGTCCTGTAATGCTGCCTTGAAATGAAGATCGGGTGTGTGCATGTGGCAAAGCTCAGAAATTCCCGACATGCCGTGAAAAATGTAAGGCGCTGTATGTGGTAGATACAGTGGGATTAGACTTAATTCACTGGAGAGGATTGTGCTGTGGGAAAAATAACATGCTTCCAGATCCAGCTTTAGTCTTGTTGTGCTATTAATTTTCTGTCCTGTCACCTCTTGTGTGGACGTATTTGTTTTGTCGCTGTGCTTATCTGAGACTACAGGAGTTGTGTATGGTTGGAAGTAGCGCTCGTCCCTTCACAGAGCTTTTCCTGCTTGTTTTTACACTGACAGTGAAAATAAACTCAATTCATGTGTTCAGCTTTAGGGTCAAAAATGTGAAGGTTTGTTGCTACGTTTCTCAATTAGGGACTTTTACAGTAAATGCTAATGTGTGGTCTTTCCTGATATCAATGCTAAAACAAGCTCGAGCTCTTAAAACCAAGAGAAGCTGCAGCAATAAAATCACTGTCTTGTCTCAACTGGATCTCTTTCTTCATTCCTTCCTTCCCTCCTTCCTTCCTTCCCTCCTTCCTAGTCAAAAGGAAATGAGAAGTGAGAGAGAATTGTAACTGAATTGAAATGTAGCTGTGTGCTCCTCAACCACAAGGACTGACCTGGATTTGTACTGTTTTTTCTTTTTTTTTTTGGTTAAGGCATTAAGTATGTTTCCATCTACCTACCTACCACAGTTATGGAAATGTGAAATATTAGCAAAGATGGCAACATATTGCAAAAGTATTTTTACACTTGGCTGAGTCTGGACAGTTGGTGTATTGATAAAAGACAAAACGCAACAAAGTGCAATGGAAAGAGACATGGCCAATCGATCATAACAATTGAAGCATGTGAGTGCTGAGCTGCAGTTCAAAATCCAGAGCTGCTATGTTTGCTGTGATATAAAATCGGCAAATCCTCACATTTTAGAGACTGAAACCATCTTAATGTCTGGTATCAACATGGTTGATGACTGTTTTTAATGCTAAATTTAAAGGATATTGTCTCTCCTTTTTCCACAGGCTGTTTGCAGGTAGCATACCGAGGATAACCTTCATCAGCATGGGAGGTTTCATCTTCCTGGGAGCCTATGAGAAAGTCCGCCGTTCTTTGCTATAGCAGCTGGTCGTCCAGTGATGGTCGGGTCCGGAGCCCAGACCTGCAAGAGCTGCAGCGGAGAGCATCTTCAGGAAGCAGCACCCTTGTCCCCTGGAGGGCCCACCATGCACTCCAATGCTACTGGGCCCCTGAACAACGAGGGTCACCCGGTGCTCAGGGGAAGAGCCGTCCACAAGTTTGATAGTATGACTCACCATTCCTGCTGATCTGTGCCCTGCAGGTTGACTTGACCAGACTCAGTTGCATTTGTTGAACTGCACAATATGAGCAGTGAAGCATCTCTGCTGTTTAATGTGTGAGTGAATGAATGAGTTACCGTTTTAAAGACTGTCTCTTCTTCTACTTTGCTTCCCTTTGGGCCGCCTTCTCCACATTGTTTCATGATTATTTTAGTGTTTTATCCATATTTTCTCCTCTCCATTAAGCCAAGCCACCTGTGTTAAAGATCCACCGGGGAGACACAGTAATATCTCATCATTGTTACATTCCCGCTGGAGCACAACTGAGCTCATCCATCTGCAAGAGCTTTAAATTCATACTAGAGATGCCTCCAACAATAAACCACTTTGTTAAATTAACACGGCTTTTGTTTTATTAGGAGCCCCAGGTGTCCTGCATCTCCCTCTGTGTTACAGCTGGGGGGGTATATCTGTCGACTTTAATGTGAAATATTAATATTAGGTGACAGGAAAAGATCAATTAAGATGGCGACTGTCTCTGTAAGGTGCAACTTGCAGGTTTATGCAAAGTTAGTGTGATCCAAATTAAAATACCGTTGTTGATTTCCAGCAGGGCAATGAGAGAACAGAAGACAGATTGCTCCATCACAGAGTTATTAATGGTGATGGATGTTGTTTTCACAAAAATCTATATTTACAAAAGAAAGATGTTTAAACTGTTGTCTGAGGGTTTGATTGAAGATCAATGAGGTGTCTGCTAACTTGGAAAGCTGCTAAGCTGGAAACGGGGAAACGGTTAGCAGTACTGTCTGAAGCTGGTTCCTGCAAATTAATAATACAATACATAACACCTATGTTTGTGTTAGCTAACATGTTAGTGTTATATTTAGTAACTAGAAAGTGCCCAAAATGTATAAATATTCTGATAAAAACAGGGTTAGAATCAAGAAACACTGATATGATGCAGGGTAAAACATAAATGGTAATGCAAAGTTTCTGTTTCTGTTCAGATCTGTCGGATTCCAAATGAATTAATAAAAATCAGTTCTATTCTTAGTATAAATTGCATATTCATTATTTATTCAACAACTGATATTGTATTTGAGACTATTCTTTTAATTGGATATTGTTTAAGAAGAGTGTACTTCTTAAAGGACCAGATCACTTTCACTTAATGCAGTGTTTTTCAACCTTGGGGTCGGGACCCCACGTGGGGTCTCCTGGAGTTCAAATGGGGTCGCATGAAATGTCTAGTAATTGAAAAATGACTGATAAAAATATTCTTTTAACAAAGTATTATTTTCTTTTTAATTATGATTAAAAACACCACACACAATCTTAAACAACCGTATTCTATACTTTCACTTTCTCGAATATAAATCGAGTTCAAATAAAATGCAGCATATAAAAAATATCTGAACTGACGCATGAATGACGGCTGCGATCACATGACTGCACGTGATCGTGGGGTCGCCAGAAATTTGTGATGTCAAAATTGGGTCACAAACCCAAAAAGGACTGAATTAATGACATGGAGCTGTTCACATGGCTCTAGTTGTATTTGCCACTGAGCCCTAGAACCAAATGTAGCATGATTTCACCATGTGTGGGTAAGTGAGGAAAATATGGTTTGGTTGTTGTGTTAACTGACCACTTAAGTAAGAACAGCAGTTACGATGAACATGAACTACAGATGTTAATAATGCCACTGGCCTGACACGGAAAATGATATGTTTCTGTGGGGAAAAGAAAAATGCTAAATAATTGTGTAAGTGCACTGGTGTGTGAAGCATCATGGGCTGGAATTAAACGTAATGTGATGCTGTGAATTAGTGGATTTCTAAAGGATTCTTTTGAAGGTGAGGATGTGTAAGAGGATTCCCTCTGAACCAGCTGACTCCACAAGCATGAACGGCCTCCACTCTGCACATGTTCCCTGTTTTTTTTAAAAGCGACAAATAGTAACTCCCGTAATTCAAGATGACTTATTACAAACTACTCTACTACGTCAGGCAGAAGACGGATCATCTTAATGACATAAGCAGCAACATTTAGCCTTGCCATCATGCTTTTCTCCTCTCGCTTCCCGTGAATCAGCTCGGTGTTTGTCCTTCAGCGGTCGGTGTGTGGAGGTAGCCTATAAGCTGAAGACTTGCTAAATCCTAGGTGGGGGCAGAGGCAGACGGATGGCCTCACAGGTGGGAGAGTTTGTCATGCTGCTTGTCACTAGGCTGTTGGACAACAATGGTCGGTGTGTGATTGGTGGAGGCCACGGCCAGGGGCATGTCAATCATCCGGTGACAAACGTCCATCTGGAATGCACATTCTGGCCAGCCACTGACCCTCAAGTCAGCCCTGACTCGATAGCAAATATTTTAAACAGCCCACAGAAGGAAAAAATATGCCTGCTGTCTTTGGAGCTTCAGGGAGCCAGGAGACATTCCTGGTTGGAAGATTAGCTCTGTGTGTGTGTGTGTGTGTGTGTGTGTATGTGTGTGTGTTTTAGCGGTCCAGGCGCAAGCTACTTGACTGCTTTGAAGATCAAGGTCTCTGGGTTTCATGTCCATGCTCCATTTGAATTGATGACTTCACCATAACCGCTGCGACATGTGAGCAGCACTGAATGCTAACTCAGCTGTTTGTGATGCAGTTGTCGCACAAAACATCCTTTCACGTGTTGATCCGGGCAGAGACACAGAAGAAAAAAAACACTTTGGAATAATAGCAAAATGTGATTTTTTTATTAGACACTTCAATGCCATGTTAGACACTTCACTGTTCGCAGCTTTGACATTGGTACAACGGTTTTTCGGACAATTTGTCTCAATAAATTACTCAGAACACGACCTGCACCCGACTCCCCTCTCGTCCCTTTTACCTGCTACACTGGAACTGGTTTCCCACCAGGGCTTCTCTGATTGGTCTTTGCTGGTAAAAAAAAAAAAATCATCTCTGATTGGTGGTGCTATCAGGAGTAACAAGAGGAGCACGTCCTCCAGCTCACCTTGATAAGGCCACTGATAACAGAACAGGGTTCAGACAAGGGCACAGTGAGGAGGGGGTGGGGATTTAACAATGTAACTACTACTGAGTGATTTGAGAGCCAGTGTATGCAGGGACAGTGACAGTCCAGGGAGCGTCTGACTGCATTATTCCTCCAAGTTTGGTTAGAGCACGTTTCACAAGCTTTCCCACTGTTCACAGCATCGAGCCGCACCTTTAGTTTCCTCAAGCATGAAACATTATTCAACTGTAGTGATGCTGAAAAGGTTATCGTAATGTGGTGGTGGTGGTAGTGTGACAAGAGGTGGAATACTGGCCATGCACATCATCTGTGGATCTTTAGGCTTAATACAGCAGTAACATCATGACACAATACAACATCATTCTCCCTGATTCTCCATCTTTTTTTGTTTAAAAAAAAAAAAAGTTAATTCATAGCATTCCAATTGCTTAATTAATTAAACATTGAGCCAATTACACGTCAGCGCTGGGGGCGCACGTGACTGGAGATTTCATGACAGCTGTCCTGTGTCCACACTTCTAGCTGTTACAGCTTTATATGATACAAACTACAGCTCCAAAATTACAGCTGTTGGCTGATGTTGCAAACCTGTGCCAAAGTCACTTTCCTGGACAAATAAAGAACCTTTGAGAGGAAAGGTTTTCTCCCAACCAGCTCAGAGCAGCTTTGCAGTAACATTTATATTGTGAAACAGGTGGAAGAGCCTTAATGTTACAGTATGTACTGTCAACTGTACCTTGTCAAAGTAAGTGGAATGTCTCCTCGTGCGGAGGAGTTTCCTGCATTCTCATTGGCAGATATCACGTACACAATCGGCTTGTTTATGAAGTGAGTATAAAAAGTGCTTTAACTGACCGCCTGCGAACATCCCACCTTGTACCATCTGACGTACCAAAATAATTTACATCAAAGCTCTTCCTTCATACGATAACAAGTGTGAACTGTGTTTCTGTAAGGCCATGGTTGGCAGCGTTTGTCAAAGGAAAAAAAAAAATTCAAGTGCAATCAAGTGTTTTGTTTTGTTTGCTATAAAGAGTGTACCAGTATCTCTCATGAAAAGTCTCTTGATATATGCTATTACAAGTTGAGTTTTCTTTGATCATGCAATAAGGCACCGCAGCTGAATGTTGGTAAAAGCTGAAAAGACAGTCTTTTTTTGAAGAAAAATAAAAATACCATCACTCCTTTCTTTGTCATGCACATAAATTCAAATACTCTTTTGTAAAAGTTATATAATATATAATATAAGAAAACTCTTATGTACAGTCAAATGTCCAAAGGTATATTTCTCTTTTTTTCCCCTGCACATACATACACTGTACAAGATTCCCTACATTTACATGCTTCAAATGCAAGTCACATTTTTTTGGAGCTAGAATTTATTGGTCACCTCCCAAGGGAAGGTTTTAACTATGTACAGCTCATACGCTCAGATGGGACGCCACCCACACAAGCTCCACCTTCAAACTCCGGATGCCCCCTGTGTTTTTTTTTTTCTTTTCTTTTTCCCACTCCCGGCGCCCCCCTGCCACGACATCCAGGAGGCTCAGGATCGATCGCCTCGATATGAGGTAGCAGTTTATTTCCCAGTGCAAAAAGATTTTTTTTTAAAAGTCCACTCATCTATCGTGAGTCCATGTTTTGGGCTAGATGCAGCGCATGCTAGTCGCTGGCTCTCCTTAGGGGGGTGCTCTCATTCTGAGAGGCTCTCAGGGTGTGTCCATTGGACAGCAGAGTCTGTCTGAGCTCAGGCTCACAGTCACTGTCGTGGCTCGTCACGCCGGTCAGCTTCACCGGCTTGTGGAAGGACTCTTCCTGTGGTGGAGAGCACGGCGGCGTCTGTCCCGCTCTGCTCGCTGAGGAACACAGAACAGAAGGAGGCGGAGTCAGAAACAGGCAAAGTCGATGACGTGACGTGTGTGTGTGTGTGTGTGTGTAGACAAATATGCGTTTAGCTATAGGATATGGAGGTGGTGGAATGTGAGAACAGGGCTGCGTTGACATGCGGAGGTGAGAATAGGTATTTGGAGGCCAATTCCTGTGGTATTACTCCTCGCAAAAGAAGCTGAAACCCAGAACAGGCCCTGACGTGCAACTGCAAGAGTTTTGGCAGCAGAGGAAACTCAGTGCTGCTTTGCAGTGGTTTCCGAGAGATATCCTGAGGGGCTCTGGGCATGCAACTATGATACACTGTCAGGTGGTGGTAGGAGCCAATCTATCAACAATCAGGTTCAAAGGGGTTTGTCTCGATAAGAGCTCCTCGCATGCTGATAGTTTCTCACGGTATCACCTGATAGGAAAACTGGGACAGTTTGGGGCCGTTGGAAGCCGACTGGATTTATTACTTCATTACTGTTTGTGTTTACGGGATCAGGCTGTTGGCATTTGAACTCGCTCCGATCGTCTTACCTTTTCTATCCTGTTGGTTCCCTTGTAACGTATTGTGGTTTTTTGGATACGCGGATCCATGAATGTCCTTCCGGATCCCGTTGGGTGTCCCGTTGCAGAGCGGGGCTGTGTGTGAAGCCGGGTCGTGATGCTCCGCTGGGTGAAAGTGAGAGTAAGGCGGGGGCAGGGAGTGCTGCTGATACTCTGTGCCTCCGGCTGGGCCGTAGCCGTGTGTCAGGTAGTCGGGATCCTTGGAGTAGCTGCTGCTGTTCTCCATACAATCCGTACACACTACTGCACCGTCGTAACCTGCGGGCAGGGAGGGAGAAAATGAATGAATTGGAGGCAAAAAATCAACAACTGTGTATCAACACTGTGGTTTGGGTGTCTGCAGTAATTATCTCTGATGCTGAGCAGGCCTTCGCAGACAACGCTGCTCCTTTCATCGTTACGCAACACACCAACTTTGCTCATGGGAAGAAGGGGGGGGCAAACATTTGGAAGAGCGAGCTGAGATTGGACTGTCAGCTAACCTGTGGTGTCTACGACGTGTCCGTTGGGCTGAGGTCCACCGCCGGCCTCCACGCGGATGCACACATCCTGCCGCTCTGACAGAGTGCCCTGGGAGGAGAGGTAACTGGGCACATCTGGAGGAACTATGGTCTCATCTGGGGGAGAGATGAAAACATCGGGACACGCAACATTACAACCAGGGCTGCGGGTGCAGACGGTAGCGCTATGATGCTTTCATTCAATCATTTTAAAGTATTAAAGGAATAGTTCAACATTTTGGCAAATTGGCCCATTGCCATAATCCCTATAGTTTTAGGAGTAGGTTTGTTACATTTAATTGTTGGTGCAAGCTATTTTTAGAACGGCGGAGCAGAGCCGCAAGCTGCACATTCTCATGGTGAATGTGCAGGTCACAACTTTTTTTTGCAGCTCATGGCTCTGCTCCGCCATTCTAAAAATAGCTTGCACCGACAATTATACTCCTAAAACTATAGGGATTATGGCAATCGGCCAATGTTTCAAAATGCTGAACTATCCCTTTAAAGCAAAAAATTACAGCTCCACTCTAGTATTTGACCCTACGTAACCACGCAACTCACCTGTGTTGGTGACGCTGCACTCCTCGCTCTTTTTCCTTGTCTGGTAGATGATGCACACCCACACCAGCGACGTCACCACGATGCTGGTCACCACGGCGATGACGATGATCCCTATGGTGACCGTGCTGGGGCCCGACGGCGAGGCGCAGGGGCTCCTCTGCTGCTTCACCACCAGCTGGCTGTGAGCGCGCTCCGTGCCCAGCGTGTTGGACATGAGGCAGGTGTAGCGGCCGGCGTCCTCCAGCGAGGCCGAGCCGATGACCAGCAGCTGGTTGCCCGGGGTGAAGTGGTGTCTGTCGGACGGGCGCAGGGGCTGGTCGTTGCGCAGCCAGGTGATGCGCGGCGGCGGACTGCCCAGGGCCTTGCACTGCAGAGCCACCGTGTCCCCGACCAGCACGCTGCGATCCTCCAGGTCCTGGGCTAGATGGGGGGTTTCTGTGGCGGACGAGAGGAGATGTTATAGTTCTCTTTTAAAAGCCTGGAGACTGCGCCATCCCAGAGGTCGGTGTTTTCTATTATTCCTTTGTTATTCTATGGCATCAAAGTTTTAGATTTCTGTTCTTGGGTTTCTGCTTTGTTCACAGTCTCCGTTACAGACTGTGGGACCGTGGTGATTCAGCGGGGCAGCCTCAGCACAAAGTGCGATGTTCTGAGTTTGATATCCAGCCACTGAAGAGCTCGTCTCACAACGACGGTCTCATCTAACCACCGTATTTATACATCTGAGGTCAGATCTGTGATCCTGACAAATTCACTCGTTTTCATTCATTTTGACATCGTGACACACCAAACAAGATTTGTCTCGGGGCAGAAACCCTCTCCAAAATCGTGTTTTCACCGTTTCCCTGGCAACTTCGTGTTCTGTGTGTGTGTGTGTAGGTAGGCCTCTATTCTCAGACTGAGCACTTCCCCTCACAGTGGGACATACACAGATTAAGAGATCTCACTTAACCCACTTCAGTCGCCCCTCACTCTTCTATCAATACTTTCTCCCTCTCCATCAATCCCCCTCCTCTACCACCCCTCCTCTTTTCTCTAAATCCTACTTGCTTACCTTCCCCCACACACACACACACACACACTTCAACCATTCCACTTCTTCTTTGGCTCCCATTTTTCTCCCCCGCCACTCTTTTCCAGACAGGGGCCCCTCGACTCCCGCCACCCCCCTCCTACCCCTGTGTCTCTCAAACCCAAACATCACAGATTCTGTGCAGAGGCAAGGTCGCTCGCTTCGATATGTACTCTACATTGCTGAGTGGATTAGCGGCCGCCTTGAAGCGCTGAGCGGTCGAACAACTCGCACAATATTCAAATGTGTGACCGAAATACCGACTGCACCAGTCTGTCCGTGTTAAACATAGAACTTGTTGCATGTGAGCTCTTTAGGGGAAATTTCAGGCTTGTAACAAAGCAAAGACGACAGCCCCTCCCCCAGCTCTTTTTTAGCTCTGCTCAACAAGGGACTGCTTTGCTCAGTTCAAAGACAAAGGACAAAGATGATCTATGTGCTGAGATGGTTATAGGAGAGCAGCGCCGTTTTGTTTGATTTAACAGTGTAAAACAGCCAATAAACTCGGAGCACTGAGGCCTGCAGTGAAGCAGCCATGCCTGTCCCTCCCACCAAGACAGGATAGAGGGGGGTGGGGGTGGGAATGCCTAACAAACACCCCTCTATGAGTCCCTCTTGCTCCCCCACCATCCCCCTTTGACCCCCAACTGTGACCTCTGGCCCCTGACCTGCAGCAAGGCCACAGCTGCCGAGAAAAGAAAAATATAAAGCCTCTCATTCTGCAGCCTCGGACTGACCAATTCCCAGCTGAGCGCCGAGCTATTTACAAGTGTTCATTTTTGGGGTTGTGGGAATATGATCGACGGTATGTCGCGCTGAGCACGAGAACTTCAGCTCACGTGAATGACGAGATGGAAATATGTCGGGTCTTACCGAGCACGGTGAGGGTGGCGTTGGCGGAAATGGTGCCCGCTGTGTTTTTAGCCGTGCAGCTGTACACGCCCATGTCTTCCGGCTTGACGTCCATGATGAAGAACACGTCGTCGTCCGGCATGACGTGCATCCGGCGCTCGCGGGCGGCGGGGAAGTCCGTGCCCCCGTCCTTCTGCCAGGCGATCTGAGGCGTTGGGTGGCCCTCGGCGGCACACTCCAGCCTGGCTTTGTGGCCCGTCCTGATGGTGCTGTCCTTGGGCGTCTTCACGAAGGATGGGAGAACTGTGGATGAAGAAGAAAGAAAAAAAAAGACACCAGTTCCATCAGCACGGGTGGAACAAAACGCCACCCATAATACATCCACGGGAAGTTGACCGTCCAGGGCCCGACGCGGACTTCAGCGGGGAACCGAGCTTTAGATAAATGCTCTTCCATTTGCAGGAAAGCGAGATGAGTGAGTGCAGAGGAGATGGCCCCTGTTAGCGCTGACATGCAGCTAAATCAATTTGTTCCGAATACCATCCTGGAGGAGATGGAGGCCGAGCGAGAGGGAGAGGACTTTATTCAAGGCAAAGAGAAGAACTCAGCATGGCCACTTATCTCAATCGTGCCTCTGTCAAATGGGACAATTGAAACTCTGGTCTGTCTAACATAAACACGCATTTTATTTGGTGGAAATGATGCGATTACACACATGTCAACAGAGATAGTGGAGGGGCGTGTGTTTTCCTGTCCATCTTGTGTGATCCTTAATATTTCTGACTTTTTAAATTTTTTTTTCAGACTTTTACAACCACAACAACCAAACTCTTCATTTAATATAATAATAATAATAATAATAATAATAATAATAATAATAATATCACAACAACAACTTACCATTGACGATGAGGCGGGCCTTGCTGGAGTAGGTGGAGCCAAAGTGGTTGGTGATGATACACTGGTAACGGCCCTCGTGTGCGAAGGTGACTCTCCGCAGGTGCAGGATGGTGGTGTACTGCATCACTCCTCCGCTGGCGCCGGGCACGTCCGACGTGGTGCCTTGGTGGTGAGCTTGCACGTGGGCGTAGTTCTCCGTCTCGGCGTGTCGCAGCAGTTCCTGGTCCTTGCGCCAGGCGAAGGTCATGGGGGAGGAGCTGCTGCTCGCCGCCGTGCAGGTGAGACGCACGTCGCTGCCGAGGACCGTCACCGTGGTTTCGGGCTGCGCCGTGATCTGGGGCTTCGGGACGTCGTCTGGTGGAGATCGAGGGAAAAGAAGAGAGGAAGACAGATTGTGTTGAGTAAGGACGCATTAATCATATGTGTGGTCCAATGTCAAACATCACAAGTCTTTCTCAGTAGGTGTTTGCCTGCTATGCATAAATGGATGACAACGAGGAAAATAAAACACACATACGGCTCCATTAGCATGTCAGTATGCAAACGCAGAGCTTAGCAGAAACACCACACAAACAAATATGTGCGAGTATGTAAATAGCAGCAGAGCGCCAAGTTGTCAATGTGGCCCATCTGTGCCTCCAGTCAGTGTCTCTTGCTCAACACACACACACACGCCCACATAAACACAGATTACACACGCACACAAAACTCACCACACACAAAGCTGCTGGGGGGGGCCTGGAAGATGCTGGTGCCCTTGAGGCTCTCTGGGTGAGCACAGGTGGCATTGACACTGGCCTGCAAACCACGTGACGACAGCCAGACGGGCAGCCACTGGAGCTGGCAGTCGCACAGGAAGCTGTCGCTCTGAATGAGACTGTGAAGGAGAAGAGAGGAGATGAGAGGAATAAGTAAATGCGCCATACATCACATCTGTTTGCATCTGTAACTGAATATATGTTTTTCTGAGTGTGTGTGGATGCCAAAAAGCAGTGTGGGAGTGTGTTTTTATCTGAGCTGAGGCGTGTGAGCGTATATCTGCTGCTGGCTGCGTCTGCGCGTGTGGGTTTTGTGCACATAAATCATGTGTGTTTGTGTGAATGCATCAGTGTAACTCACAGGGTTTTGAGGTTCCTCATCTTACTGAAGGCATCGGGCTGGATGGAACGAATAGCATTCTCGCCCAAGTTCCTGTCGGGACATTGCATTACATTACTCATCAACTGTATGCACACAGTATACAGTACAGTCATAGCTGCATATGAACTTCCATTAGCAACGATCACACCCTTTAACCGATGTGGAAATATCCAGGTCTGTATCTGTAAGCAGCAATACAAGCCAACTTTTTCCATCACTCCCCGCCCCTCATTGGACAAAGGCCTGTGAAAGAGCTTATAGGAATTCCATTTCTTCTACGGAGCTCAACATATGCTCAATAACTTTGTTCCTGTGTAGACGCAGGAAAAAAAGGCCAAAGATTGTGCTAGGCTAACGAGAGAGAAGCAGCTGGGCGCTTGCAAAAGCCCCTGTCTTCTCCTTTTACAAAGACGCTATTAAATTGCTAGCGGCTTCCTCTCTGCCAGCTACTTTTGGCAACCCCCCACTCCCTCCACACACACACACACACACACACACACACACACACTCCACCCTCTCTCCCCTCACACTCGCTCACTCTCTCTTTCTCCCCCGGCTGAGGGGAGGGGCGGTACCGAGCATTGTGGGATACTCACAGGTGTTCCAGGGTCTCCAGGCCAGAGAAGGCTTTCTTGGCCACCGACTTGATCTTGTTTCCAAACAGAGTCCTGCCGTTTCCAAACATGAAGGGTGTCGATAGATGGAGAGAGAGAGGGAGAGGGAGAGAGAGAGAGAGAGAGAGAGAGGGGAAGAAGGGGATGAGAGAGGGGGTGAAAAGAGAGCACAAGGGGGGGAGAGAGGCACAATTAGCAAGGCTGTATCTGATAAGATTGAGGGGATTGAGGTACTGGAAATCTGAACTGCATGGAGATTAGCCAGGAGGAAGGGTGAGGGAGAGTAGATGGAGTTGGAGTTGGAGTTGGATGGAGGGGGTTGGGGGGTGCGCTGCTCTTCAAAGACCACTTTTATCTTTATTAGAATTTAATAGAATGACCAGGGGGGGTGCTGCTGTCTGAGTGTGTGTGTGTCCTCACAGGGCTTGTAACGACATACGTGCAAACCCATGTGATTGTGTGTCCGTGCCTGTTCTGAGCCAAGTGGCGAGTTGCTGTTCTTCTCTGATTTGGGGTCCTAATCCCTTCTTCCGTCCTCTCTCCCTGCTGCCACCTCCCCTCCCCTCCCCTCCCTGCGCTCCTCTCCTCTCCTCTCCTCTCCTGTTGTAGCCTTTGCTTCACAGGAAGAGGAGACACGGCTGGCTGCTTCACAATGAAGACTCTAGTGTTCAAACTCATCCACATGTCCACACAAACAGACGGCCTGTCTTGTCACGGGAAATGACAAGAGGGCTACTTTGTGATTTTTGAAACTTTTTTTTATTTATTTTGAAGGAACTAGATGAGCCTGTGACAACAAAAATGAAATCATTTTCTTTGGCTTAGAGCTTGAAGACCCACTTCCCTCCCATGTGGCAGCATTCACAAGCTGCTTTAAGGAAACCCAGTGTGTGTGGTGGACACTTTGAAGTCTCAGCCCTTCTTTCTCTTTTCTGCATGTCTTTTTCCCATGGCTCGCTTTGCCAGCGTTGGGATGCAGCGGGCCGTTTCCGCCAACGTTGCGACAAAAGGGGGTAGGGTCAGAGGGCGGGGCGTGTGAGGCGTTTGATGTTGATGACTGAATGCAGCCCTCAATTTCACCCTCTCTCAGTTCCTAACAACGGGGACTGGGAACGAGGGGGACGAGAGGAGCGGAGGCATGGAGGAGAAATAGAAATAAGCCTATTGGGGAGCGAACCCCCGCCAGCTCGAAGAAAAGCCCTTTCTCAAGTTCTTTCTCTTTCAGCCGTGCCCACACTGGGCACCATCTTGGCTGGACATCATCTTTTCATGCTGCAGGTTGATGATTGCCGCTCAATGCCAGCAACTCCATGTCCGCTCTAATTTCTCAACTTGCCAGCTCAACACTGAATTTTTTTTTTTTTTTAACAGGCTGCCTTGATGGAAACATCTTTAAATAATAATGAAAAACTGTTACAAAAGAATACACTGTATCTTTTGATTTAGAAGCAAATGGAAGCTAGTCCGGCCATAAAGCTACAGGGAAACAATGAAATCATAAGATGAAAGCCAGATTGAGCTGGAGAGTAATTGGCGTTGGATTCTACAGGATGATGGGAGAATAAAAAATGATCTTCAATATTTCATGAGCAAGCCTTGTAAAAAGAAAAGGAAGAGGGGCCCTGTGAGTCATCATCACACACTGCAAATACTTCCCTTCCAAGTCAAGTGTGGGGTCTTGAGGGGGATCGATATCTCAAACTCTGTGGCCTTTTTAAACTGGACTGGTTCAACTTAGCTGGCAATGATGGGTGACCGGGGATTTGGAGGGAAACTTTTGGATGCAAAAGCTCACTCCTGTTACTTTTGAGTGTCTGTTTTTGAAGAACAGCAGAGAGAATCCCAGAGTCAGTGACAGGCCAGAACAGAGAGATGAAAAAAAAGAGGAGGAGTGGGTAGAGAAGGAGAGGCGGAGGGGGACAGAAGAAGAAAAGAGCTGAGAAGAAGAGACTCACAGCTTGTTGAGGCTGTCCAATCCAGAGAAGGCCCCATTGGTGTCCTCTATTGTGCCCGAGATGTCGTTATGGTCCAGCTCCCTGTGGAGAAGGAGAGAAAAGAGGGGTATAAGAGAGATGGAAGGAGGGAGGGAGGGAGGGAGGGAAGGAGGAGAGCAGGGACAGAGTCTGCCAGCGCTGAAGCGTTTCACAGCCCTGGCAGAGGCTGGTCTGGAAGTCACGGGTTACCCCCTCGCCCACGCTCCCTCCCCCTCTGCACCTGGCCTTAAGAGCCCCTCTGCCGCTCTGCTCTGCCAACCAAGCGCATTCTTTCCTTAGAGGGGTGGAGAAGAGGCGTGCGTGTGAGTATGCGTGCGTGCGTGCGTGTGTGTGTGTTGGTGTGTCGAGGCAAGCCCCAGCACAGGGGAAACACATGTATAATTCATGACGGCATGGAGGGATTGGCGGGAACACAATGCCCTGTCAGAGGCCAGACAGTCGGGTCTGTTGGTCCGATGGTGGCAGGTACGGCGCGGTCCAACTGAAGCCAAGAACCTTAATGAGGTTAAGGACAAAGCTCAGCTGTGGCCAAGTAAAGACAGAATGGATTCAATGAAAAGAAGGGAAAGAGAAAAGGCCCTCTTTTTTTTTTTTTTTTTACAGTGTATGGGGGTTTCCGAACACTTGTTGAATGAACTTCATTTCCCCCTTGCGAGGTCTAAAGAACTACCTCCGTAGGTGAAGTCATAGCAGCGGAGGAACCCCCCTCCCTCCCCCCACTCCTCCTCCGCCCTCTGCATGATAATTGAAAAGAAAAACAAGAGAATCGGAGGTCTCCTCTGAACCATTAAAAGACTTTCTTTCAAACTTGAGAAGGGCCTTTGAGGTTGATGGTCAGCCACACCCTCCACCACCTCCACAATAGCATCCCCCTCCCCTTTTTTTTTTTTTTTTTGCTTTTCCAAGCATCTCTGATCCCCCCCTCTGGTTCTTTTCAGTCTCCATTGGCCACTGTCTTAGTTGGACTGGACTGGGGCTGCCAATTTCCTACTCTTTCTGGCTGGCTGGATGTGAATGGCCTTTGCCTTGTTAAAGCAAGGCCAGTGGTGGGGGCTCCGGCGCAGGGAGACCGGGCACGGGGAGAGAGAGAGAGGGGGGGGGCGGCCCGATGAGCCAACGACCCCCGTGGCCGAATTAGAGGGCAGGCTGGCTTGTTTGGAGCTTTCACACCCCGATGCAGGCTCCAGCCCCATGCCAGCACGGCCAGCAGCGCAGGCCCAATTAAAGCTCCCCCAGCTCCTTTTCACGGCCCAGCCTATGCCTGTCCTCCCGACCACTGATTAGATTAGGCCTGCCTCAAAGACACGGAGGGCAGGAGTGATACAAGGAGAGGAAAGATTATGCAGACTCGAGACAAAGATAGCGAGCGTATTGGGAATAATACGAGGAGATGACAGAACACACTTTGGATAACAGAGGGAATAAATGGGCATTAAGTGTGCTTTGACAGGGTAAAAGCCAAAAGAAACAAAATGAGCAATTAAACACAAGTAAGAGAAGCACAAGTACACACAGAGTGGAGACATGGCAGTCACAAGCTCAGCTCCCTAACCCACCCTCTGTAACTAGTTATCTTGCACCCAACGTGCCAGCAGAGAGAGGCCTTATGTGCCTTGGCTTGTCACCTCACTGTGAGAGAGAGCTTGTCTAGCAACTTCTGGCACAACCCTCCTCTCTGGCTCTCTCACTGGGAAGAGACACAGCCAAGAGGACCTTGGTCAGGAACCAAGACCCCCAAGTTTTTCTCCTGGATTTATCCCCTGACTTTCTCCCTTTCATTTCGCCCTTTTCTTTCTTTAGGCCCGTTTAGGCTTTTTTGTGCAAAAAGGTGGATCGGTGGGAAAAAGAAACCTCTGTCTTTATTCATGGCTTCTAAAAAGCTGGGAGGGATCTCAAGGGAGGCGAACGACACGGAGCGCATTTAGATCCAAGTTTGTTGGAAACCAGTGTCTAAGACAAAACAAGAACCAGACAAAGGGAACAAAGTGAGGAAAGAAACGAAAATAAGGTGTTGCTACAGAAACCAAGACCATGCTGATGCACGGGAACCTTGTAAAGGTTTTTAAAAAACAACTAATGAATAGATATGAAAACAAAGCAGATCAAACTCGGGTTGGAAAGTAAAACAACCACCGCTTTCAAGCATCAGCTGAAGATATTACATAATAAGCCTTAATATCAAATATCACATGGGTCAAATCAGTATTAAACATGTCAGCTTTCACTGCTTCCGAGTGGCTCATCTTGGCCAGCCTTGGCCCATCACCAACGGGGGCAAAACCATAATGAGTGAGTTAGTGGGGGTAACGGTGGTTGCGGGGCAGTGTACTTACAGGACACGTACGGCCTTGAGGCCTCTGAAGGCTCCCTCGGTGATGTGGCTGATGGAGTTGTGGCCCAGGCGAAGGGTGTGGAGATCGCCCAGCACAGCCAGGCTGCCTTCATCCAGGCGCGTCAAGTTGTTGTACGACAGATTGCTGGAGAGAGAGAGAGAAGCGGAGCGCGAGACAGAGTAAAGAGGATGGAGACAGACGCAGAGACAGAGAGAGAGAAAGAGGAAAAAGGGGGCAAGAGAGAGAAATGTACTGTGTGAGGTCTGGAAGGAGATGACAGGTTGGCAGAACGCTGAGGCAGCTCGCGACATCATTAGACTTAAATTTCATGGCTGATTCAATGTCTATTTGCCACTCTGTGATGTGTTTTTCCATTGTGTCTTTTTCACCACAGAAGTGAACAGAGAATGGGATTAGCAGACCTTAGGGCTCCACTGAGGACTTAACAGGGAGGAAAAGAAATTCTCGGTCTGAACTTAACATGTCTACAGCCTCAAATTATAAGCCTACCTGAGCATGTGGTAAGCCCTGGGGGGAATATACTGTCACTCAAGTCGTATGCGGCCCTCAAAATATGACTTGCATATCCAACATATCCAGCTTAACAAACCCAAATGGGGTAAGAACAGAACACTAAATGAATTTCCAGTCGGTTGCACTTGTTTCAGAAAATATGGAAAGAAAGCATGCTCCACTAGTAAACAAGACAGGGAGGATGTTATATCACAGTATGTATATAATACCCTTTGATAAATCCTGATTATAAACCAAGGTAAACCCGATAAGGGTATCTTTCAAACAGTGGTCAAAGGCAGTATTGTGTATTTTATTGCCCTCTCTGTGGGCCTCGCTGTCTGTCTCTGTGGCCTGGCCTCAGGTCTGCTTGACCAGTCATGTGTGCAGAGATTCTCCCTGATGACCAGCTCAGCCGGGCCCATTGGGAATGTAATAACAGGCTCCTTATAAAGACGAGTCACTCTCTTGTATCAGCCGTGGGGGTCACCGCAGCTAGATAATAAAATCATACAACCACTGACTGGTGCAGCGCCGGGAGGATCATCTAAAGGGGATGGCGCTGGGAGCAATCTGTCATTCGTAAGACGTGCGCACAGGAAACGGCATCGAGATACACAGAGCAAACTAACGGGAACGCTATCTACCTCTTTATTCCCTCAGACCGTTAATAGGCGCCACGTATTCCCCCAGGCGACCTCACGGTTAGCGACGCCTCAGCTGAGCAGAGCACTTTACAGCAGCAATACGACGGTCATGTCAACAGAGCAGGAAAGACTCTCAGATAATAACTCCTCATTCGGTAGACAAAGGACGCAAAGGCGATCCCTCAGTGTAATTACCACAACACAACCGGCAGAGGATTACACGCTGGTTTGCCAAACCCCCTCCTCCCTCCGCGTTTCAGAACTTAGTACAAAAACTCTTGTCGAAGAGCTTGAGTGCTGTTGAGCCCAGCTCTAATTATGGGATAAACAGGCTTATCCTGAGAATAGCGTAGCATATTGAGTGTTAAAGCACAATGTCATTTAACCCTGGGGAAGGTAGTTGGATGATATGGGTGGGGGGTGGGCAGTCTTGGGTTCTCAGGCTAGATGACAACAGGTTTAGATCCTCTGAGACGAACGAAGAAGATTTCAGTTTAAAATCTAAATGTCATTCTCCTGCTCGTAACAGAGTTGTGAATATGCAGTTTTTATTTTTTAAGCTAAACTGCATGGAACCTTTTTCTTTCCCGCAGCGGCCCCGTTATAATTCCAGTTTTAGGAGTTTTAACTACAGACTTATGAACAATTTTTGCAAAAGGACATTAGACATGAGAGTTTGAGTGTTCAAGGCTAATTTAAATGCTGGTACTCACAGCTCCCTCAGCTTCTGGCAGAACTTCCATCCATCAGGATTGATTCGGGCTATCGAGTTGTTACTGAGGAATAGCTGCTGAAGGGAGGTCAGGCCGTACAGAGAGCCACTGTTCACCTCTGTCAGGCTGTTGTAGTCCAGGTGACTGCATGGGACGAAAAAAAAAAGGAGAAATGCAGGTGTTGTTATACGTGGGAGCTTGACATGGTGGTTTGACAGCAACAGGGCGTCAGGGGTTGAAAGGCATCATTGTGCCCTGAAATGACTCAAATCTGCAGCAGCATTTTGGACAATGTAATTTGTGACAATTACTGTGTTATTTTGCGTGTAATTGAAGTAATACGTAAAAAATTGCATTTTGGCTACAAAAAGTGTGATTGTTGCGATTGTGACCAAGTTCCAGTAAGCGCACAAAAAGATCTCATTCTTATGAGGTTTGGTCAGTCAATGCTCCCATAATAGCCACTAACTGGTGCAAATAGGATTAGCCTATCAGACAGCGCTTGCTCCAAGCTATGTGCTACAACCAAACTCCATAAATCAGTTGGTTAGTATGAGATATCAGCTGAGAGATGATCCATTTCATGATTCTGATGCAACATGTTTCATGCAAAAGAACTTAGCTGGAGTTACAACACAGCATAAATCACATGTATCACTTTACAAAAACTTCATATGTGTTATTATGTGAATGCATCAATAGTGTTTTAGTTTTTCTGTTACATACAGGACTTTCATCTTTGCCAGATCCCAGAAGGCGCCGTCCGTCAGCTTGCTGATGTTGTTCCTCTGCAGCTTCAGCACCTCCAGGCTGGACAGACCCTGGAAGGTCAGACCTTCTACCTGACGAATACGGTTCCTGTTCAGCTCGCTGCGTGGTGGACAGGAAGAAGACCAGACATAGTTAAAAATGTGATCCTGGGAGAAAAAGCTGTGTGAGGCTTAATCAGAGTGTAAACTTTCCCGAACTATTCATCACCTCTCGAAAACAGGAAAGCCACCCCCCCCCCCCTGTTTCTTTTCTTTTCTCTCAGCACGTTTTACCCTCATCCTACAGCACATGAGCATCCATCATACCAAAGTCAAAACTAAAGATTCCTATAGCTGCAGCATTTTGTCGTTACCAGCCCCCTCATTTAACAGGAATTCCTTGGTGATGTCGTTTCCACCTGTGGCACAGAGCCAGCAGTGTATACCCGCAGACGTTGGCTTCTTAACTACGGTCAAAGCTATGAACCTTTAAACTGAGAGTGATACGAAAAAGACACATGAACAGAAAAACGTGCTGTTGAGATTTTCTGCATGTGTCAAGTCAGCGATGTCTTTGTATGAGCCTGTGAATCTGAACATCGGGCGTGTGTGTGTGTCTGTTACAAGGCAGTAAAAGCCCCCAGGTTGGCAAAGATAAACATCCACATGGGTTCCTTTGTGTCTAATGTGCATCACCGCTAGCATGTGCAGATACTGTGTCACCGGGGCCACCTGTCCAACAAAAAGGCACCTGGGGAAACTACTGAAGCCACCATGGGGGAGACTCCCATTACGAGTCCCTTCGCTCTCCAGAATAGAGGCGTTGATCTACAAATGGGTCGACCTCACTGTTACGCTGGAGGGAAGTTTGACAAAGATAATGGAGCACAGTGCGGGGAATGAACAAACCACTTTGGGGATATGGAAGACGGCAATAAATCACCAATAATATGGCTCTAGTGTTTACCTAGTCAGACCTTATCCATCCCTAGAGGTATAGCTCACACTAATAGCATTCCACATGTTGAGCACACGGAGCTCAATCAACAGACCCCACAAACTCCTCCTCTTCAAACCTTCATTCTTTTCAATTCTGTAATGTCTCCAAAGGCTACAACTGGGAAAGCCATTCATTTTCGGCCTTAACACAAACGTCAAAATTATATCGTTTTTCCAGGGTAAACTCTCGTGACAGATCAAAACACAACTTTGTCAGCACGTTAACTACGCTGTTAAACTGATGAAATCCAGTGGTACTCACAGCTGGGTGAGCCTCGGAAGCTGGAAGGCTTTCACGGGGATCTGGCTGATGCGGTTTCGGCTCAGTCGGAGGACCTGTAGCGTCGAACCCAGATGGTCCAGAGCTCCGAGCTCTAGCACGCTGATCTTGTTGTTGCTAAGGTACCTAAACACAAACACAGCACATTCTGACATCAGAGATTTATGGTTTCCCTCAAAGGTGTTTATGAATGGCCCCTGTTGCTGTCTCTTCACTTAGGTTACATACTATTTTGTATTCAGTTTTACCCTTTCATTAAAAGACTGTAGCTTTGGAAGTGATATTTTGGATACAAATGATCGGCATACCCTCACAGTTGCAGCATTATGCACAATCTTTCAGCCTTTATCTATTTTTATAGCAATTTTGACTGCTTCTGAAGCATAATCCTCCCTACATGGACTAGTAATTAATCATATTACTTTATTTACTTTCAGTTAAATCATTTTTAAAGACTGCTTTGTTGTTAGTAATACTAAGTCATACTTACAGGTCTCGAATTTGGAGGCCAGCAGTGAAGCAATGCCCTCGTAGCTCAGTGATGTCATTATTGCTCAGGTCCAGAGTTTCCACAGACACCAGGTCTCTGGTCCGCCTGCCGTCAATACTCCGGATCTTATTGTGATGTCTGGAAAAAAACACACATAGAAGCCATTAATTGCGGTTGACAACCCTTTTCAGAGACCGTCGTCAACTTCTCCCAACTTAAACGTCCGCATCGGTGTCCTTTTCCCATCACGCAAGGAGGGAAGACACTCCAAATCCCTCGGCTTCTCTAAGCCCACTCAGGCACAAAGAGAGAAAAGTACACAGAACAAAGTGGTCTTCATCAACCACAAAATGTGGACCTTAAGAGCTTCCACATAGAGGCTGTCCCTCTTTAAACAATTCCAAGGACACCTGTGCTTCTCCACCGAGCTTAGTCGCAAAATCTATTAGATAGATGGGGCCTCTGTGATCAACCAGAGCCACTTGATGGGGTATTTTGGAGCACTTCAGTGTGTTATGGAATGGAGCAGTGGCTGTGTGATTCTCAAGAAGGACTATCCACTATCACAGTCCTATTAGGAGCAACTGGCGAGATAATGTAAAAACAAAACCTACACCACCAATAAAAAAAAGAACAAAAGCAAAAGAGCATGTCCCGGTCATTACCCTGCACTTTGGAGGAGCAGAGGATTGTGGGAAACACTGCTGACAGCCAAAGTTATACGCACACGATCAGAAAATCAGCAGAACCAATGGAAGGCCACGGGGCATGTTAAGAAACCCAAACAGAGCTCTGCCCTACTGCAAACATACAGAGAGACAGATGTATACAGTGTAATATGCGAAGCAGACCGACATCTCCTGCACCAACGCTCTGTGTGGTATGTACATGTGAGTGGTAGGAGCCTGAAGGCCAGTGTTATCTGAGCAGACATGAAAGCCTTTGCTGGATGACACATTTAACACATGCCGGAGTGCTAACTAGGGGCGGGAGGTTCATTTAGTATCACTTTCATTTGCCCGACTCGTCTACAAAGAATCAGACAACAAAAAAAGATCAGGGACACGACAGAGAGAGGACAAATTAAATATACTTATTTGGTACATGTCCTAGTAAAAATGATCTTTGCCATTAATTGTTTGACCGTTGAGTCTAATATCTTAAGTGAAATGTTGGTTGTTTGTTGACTAGATCTACATAACGAGTCAGTTAAAACTCCTATCTCCAGCAATAAGGAAATAGACTATGATAATAAAACATTCCCGCCAGGAGTCAGAATAAAAGATCTATACCACGCATATGTCTACGACGAGCTGTAACTAGCCAACTTCCAGGTGTCTACTCTCTGCTGGTTGCCTGGAAACCTCACAGAGGCGGTTGGACTCCAGGAAGTTGCTGCGGCCACGCTAAAAAAAAACATAGCCCCTCGTAAAACCACTGGTCGTTATTACACTATGGCTTTTGTATGGATTACACAAATGAAGCACAACTCATGGACAGACCTAGGCTAACTGGTTCCCCCTGTTTCTAGTCTTTATGCTAAGCTATGGGATTGAGAGCGACAGCGACATCAGCTCATCTAACGCTCATCAGGAAAATAAATGAGTGTTTCCCAAAATGACAAACTATTTTTTTAAGAACCTGAAACTCCAGCTGACGATCTTAAATCCTGCTCTCTCTCTCTCTCATGCGCACTTAAACATTCTGTTCCGCTGTCTTTTAAAAACAAGGACCTGTGTTCGAGGAGACATTGTGGAGCTGCGGGTCCTTTTACTCAAAATCTGTTGAACCACAATGTCCCCATGTCGAGCCAATTACACCGGATGCAGCACATAATTTTCTTCTAGAGGTGAACAGGGCCGTTGCTAGGAATTCTGGGGCCCCTGAAAGAATACTAAAGTGGGCCCCTGACTTTTCCACTTTTTTTCTTAGACTACGTATGTATTATCATTTTTTATTTATCCTACTTTGTTTTGATGCTAATGCAGCATTACTATGAGTATTAGTCAGGGTCATATGCAGAATAATTCAGTCATACAAAGATTAGACTACTGGGGTTTTTTGTGGGCCCTACTGGGCGCTGGGCCCCTAGAATTATCATCACCTTTCTCCTCTATAACAACAGCCCTGGAGGTGAATCACCTGCGCAGCATTTAACCCCTTTACATGAAATCTGACCTGAGTTACATCTCTTAAATATACAGTAATTTGCATGATTCATGGAAAAGATTTGGCTTTATTTCTTATTTTTTAATTTAAGCTCAGCATTATTATTCTGGCTACTTAACCTTGCAAGCTAGTTTGTGTGAGTGTATGACAGACAGAGCAAGAGAGAGAGAGAGTAGGTGTTCCACCAATCAAACTTGTCAAAACAAGGTCAGTCTCTCCTTCCTCTCTAGTCCTCAGCCAGCAGATGGACACACACACACACACACTCACACACACACACACACACACACACACACAGACACACGTCATTTATTGGTGTCTGAGAGGAGGCGGGGTGACACCACAGCAGCCCACCTGAATAAACAGTGGCAGAAATGGTTAATGATGAGCCATGCAAGCAGGCCTGCGCAAACACACACACACACACACACACACACACACACACACACACAACACAAACAACAAATGCACACATGGGACAGAACAACAGACAGTGGCTTCAGTGATTAGGAGCATGGGAGGGAAGAGAGGGGGATGGGGGGAGGGAGGAAAATGGGGGAAGGGTGGGTGGGGGACTGAGGGGTGAGGTGGGGTCAACAGCTGGTGACCTTTGCTGGGAAAAACAGATCAGTCTCAAACTGGTGGGAGAGGTTGACCTCTCTCACTCGTTCTCTCACCCCCGTTCTTCTTCCACCACTCTAACCAAATTCCCTCTCCTCTCTCCCGCCCACAGTCCGAGCCCAGCTGCGTGTGAGAGACAGATAAAGCCCCGGCGCTCAGTGTGTTTGAAGTCCACGCATACAATAGTAGCGTTTATAAAAACTGATTATCATACGGCCAGTGACATTTCTGATAAAGAGGAGCTCGGTTCGCTCTTGTTTCTCTTTGATGTCCGTGGGCCTTATTCGCTCTTGATTCCACTTAATTCCAAATCTCATTACTCTGCCCCATTGACCATCAGATTATCACGAGCCCGGCTCATTTTGACACTTCTTTTGATGTATGGAACGTACATGGAGGGGTTTACACTAACATGCCCGTTCTCCTGTTTCTCTTGTGTCTTTGGGGGCGATTGTTTGGCCTGTCCCCTTCCCGTTTGAAGCTGTCGGTCGGGACAAAAGAAGAATTATTTAAAAATCAGATGATCCAGCGGGCCATATGATTTCTATCCCGAGCTGTTTTTCAGAACCCCTTTGATGTCAACTAAAGAGGCGATGAGCACAATGGGAAAGTTTGTGCTGCTCTGCTGTCAATTTGACACTGTTTTTAAACTTTTTGTTGCCTCTCTTTTTTTTTCCCATCCTGCTGAGGCATTCTGGGAGTCTGCAGGATGTCAGTGTCAGTGCGCCAAGTGCATTGTGGGACTGTGGGAGCCTGGCATATGGTCTTTGGTTAGTTACATTAGAAGCGTCTGTACGGTCAGGTGACTTTTTGTTTTTATGGTAACGATGTTCCTGTTAGGATGATTTGGACGGGGATGTGAACGTTTACCCAACTGACAGTGACTGGCCCGTGGAAAAATTAAAAGCGCAGCAACGCAGCCACATCCAATCAGGCTTATCTGTGCCTAATGGATTCCACGATAGCTGTAGCGATCAAAAAGAGCTGCCAGACACGTCAAAGGAAGGGGGTGAAAGGACTAAAGAAGGAAGCTGAGAGAAGGCAAAAGAAAAAGGCTGAGTCACCTCTCAACTAAGAAAGCGATTAAGGAGAAAGAGAAGAAAGGAAAAAGGGAAGGAGGGAAAAATCCCAGCCCACTCATCTATCCTATCTTAGTTCATCGGTTTCTTTATAATTCTGTATGTTGTACACACCCACAGTGGAAGAGTCATCTTTGGAAGTTCTTTGTAAATGTGTCACAGATTCTGTATCAGAAACCTCAGAATAGACTAATAGATTTATCTTTTATCATCAGCAATATTTGTTCCTTATTAAACATACTGGAATTAATTGTTTGTCTTGAATGAATTTCAAAAGAAACTTGTAACAAAAGTGCCTTTTTGTTAGTGCCTCTCTCTCTCTCTTTTTTTTAATAAAACACTGGTCGCGCTGTGTGAAATGCATTGAATCGGCGCTGACGTTGGGTTTTTTTCTTTGCTTTGCCGGGTTCGGGTGGCTTCTCTGCTCCACTTTGTGCCGTCTCTACTGTTGTGGAGCATGCGCACATGCATTGTCCAGTTATACTCCGACTAAGGCGTATACATGACGGAGAAAATCGAATTCCAATCGCATTATCTGGGTGTCTTAATCGGAGTTCTCCAACTCCGATTTCAGTCGGACTGAGGTATTTACATGCACTTCAGTTGTCCAGTTATAGTCGGATTAAGGCAATAATTCGTTTTTTTCAAGTGTCATGTAAACGTACTGACTGTCCCTTCAATAGCATCTTGTCATTGCAGAAGTATAAGATGAGTTTGGCTTTTTTTCCCCCAGAAATCCTGGAAACTTGTCAATTACTTAATATATTGAATATGTGAACTTGTAACATTAGTATTTTTCCGACAGTACAAACCTCTTGATAGCAGTCAGACCATCAAGAGTGTAGAAATGTGATTTAATGGGCTCTCAGCCTTTTGGAGAGTTTACTGTTGGTTGAGGGGCTGAAGACAGATTCTCTGCCATTTGCTTGGATGAGTGTGTGTTTGTTTGCGAGTCTGTGTGTGTGTGTATATGTGTGCATGTGTGTGTGTATAAGCTCCTGTCTCACACAAACTTGTAGTCAGACAACATTCCAGACTATCTCCAACTCATGGCACAGGAACACTGCCCTGCATTCTGTGCTGCTGCCTCTGCCAGGGCACACACACAGACACTCTCACACTGCAGAGGGCTCGCTGGTTGGCAAGTCAGACACAGTGCACTCGATTTACTTTTGGGAATAAGACCGAGCCTGAGTTCACCTCTTGCTTCCCCTTTTTTTTTTCTTCCTCCTCTCCCTTACCCTCCTACTGACTTCTCAGCCGTTCCTCTTTCGACATGATGTGTAACCCTGATCTAACAGTCCACACATCGCCCATCCATTCCTCCCTCCCTCCCTCCCTCCCTATTTTCTCATCCTTCCTCCCTTGCTCACTGTCACCCATTTTACTGTAAGCCATGTGACTGACAGCTGCAGCTGCAAGTGCTTCAGCAGGCCTTCACTTCAGCTGCGTGGCTTTGTAAAGATCTGACCCTCCCTCCAGCCTCCACTCCCATCAGGCCTATAGGCCTCCCCCCCCCTAGCAACAGGCTTCAAGTCAGGCCAAAAAAAGACACCCTGATCGTTTGGAGGGGCTGCGACTGCACACAGTTTGTGCAAGTAAAGGTTAACTCGCTTCAATCTGCTCTGTGGCCAGAAAAATCTAAGTGAATAGGAGTTTGTGCTGAACCCTACAGATCCAAGAAGTCAAGAACACCTTTGACATACAATAAGAATAGGTCAGACCCCTTACAAACATGACACATTTCAACGAACAGCTGACAGCTGCTTACTCAAACCTTGCTAACCTCACAGCCTAACTGAAATACTCCTGAACCACATTGGTGCATCATGATCAATTCTGAGAAGCCGGCAGATGACACACGGGGAGAGGAAAGGTGTGACTCCCACAAAGCTCACCACTGAAAATGATACGACGATGACCAACGACACAACCAGCAGCTGTGTACTTTACTACCAGGAAGTCGGCTGACATGCTGGCAAGGTGTGAAAAATAAATACAACTGTCTTGTTTTAGGCCGAGCGAGATACGACAGTGTGCCCTGGTCAAAAGGAGAGGAATAACTATGAGACGGTGGAAAACAACAGCCCGTCCAACAGATGACATGGAAGGAGGACTGTCCTGATTCCTCTCACCCCTGACTGTGTGTTTATGTAGTCGGAAATATAACATGAAACATTGCCAAATATCTTGTAATAATTACGACACGTTTTCATATCAGCCCAAGTCTTGATTTTTATCTCAGGCTTATTTTGGTCTCACCTCAGAATGCCTTTCATTGTACTGTGTTTATTTTGTGTGCCTTACATTCCTTTACAAATTCTTGGGCATCATTATAATACAGAAAATTGTCAGTGCTGAGGTATCGCTGACGACTTAAAAGGAGTTGAACAAATTATGAGGTCTGGCTCATGTGAGAATCAGTATCTGAGTTATTGTTGATTTATTATCTGACATTGAGCTTCTAACCAACAACTCCACCTGTATTACCATGATCCAAATTAACAGCTGTATACATTCCCCCCCTGAAGCGTTGTATCCGCTGGCTTCCAAACTGTAGCATATACAAAGTCACCATTTTCTAGCCATGAGATTCCTTCAGCAGTGTTAAAATGAGACTGTTGATGGACTACCGAGCTCACGTTTGTGACACACACACACACACAAGCGCACACATGCTCTTCCCAAATAGGGCAGTAAATCTCCAGTGAGATGCCAGTGCTGGCAGTCCCCACAGGCACCGTTTCACAACTGGGAGCAACCAAGTTGGAACTATATACGAGCTGACACTCCAAGCAGCCAGCACCGCTCACTGTGGACAAGACCACATGACCAGCTAATAAGACTAGTCAGTTACCTGACCACATACTAATCTCCCGTGACAGAACTCCATACTTAAGCCCAGACAGCTCAAGTGCAGAGCAGATTTTTGGACAGGTTTTATGTAATCGAGTCACATTCATCACTAACCTCGCATTAAGGCGGTGTTACTTCTTAAATGTACACATGCAATCCTCGACAGATGTCAAGAGACTATTTCAAGAGCATTTCAAAGAGGTCACTGACCTAAGAATATGGTAACAGAGCGCCAGATAATTCTGGTACCGTGTCAAGCTGTAAATGGGGCAGTACTTACAGGTAGAGCGATACAATCTTGGAGGCAGCCTGTCCTAAATCTGGTATGGAGGTCAGCTCATTGTGGTCCAGCCGTCTGAAAATGACAAACACACACAGTAGTAGTGAGTTAGAGAACATAACTCTACCCTGAAGGGGAAAAAAAAGACTAAAAAAGGGCACAAAGCTGATATGTTGTTATGAGGTCACAGGACATTAAAGAGGAATTTTTCCCAGGTAGTGCAGGCACTGCGGGGAAAATAACAGGTGCAAAAGAAAGAAAAATACATATAAATCAAAACCCCAGAGACTGTGTCAATAAAGCAGTAACTCATGCTGTTGTCAAGCGGCAAGGTGTGTGTGCTTGCCGAGGTGCCAGGATGTTATTGCGGCTATTCGGCATGCTCGCGATCACATGATGCTAAATTCAATCAAACCTTATATAAATCAAAAAGATTTCAAACACGACTTGTCACCTCTGCCGCAGAGCAAGTAGCAAGTCATCCTTTTAAAAACCATAAATAGCATGGGAGTAAAACAGATGTCGAGGGGCATATGACTGGCCGCGCAGCCTGCCAAAGATGTCACCAGTGTGTGTATCACCAGTTAGCTGCTGTATGTGTGTGTATGGGGCTCGAGCACCGGCGCTGAGTGTCACAGAGCCAAGCCCTCTCCTCACCATATAAAATATTTACAAGGCCAGCGTTGGCCACAGTATCGGGTGGTGGAGGGGAGGCTTAATATAGAAAAACACCACTTTATTCTCAATTGGACTTAGTTCAAGGCAACACATACGAGGACACCGTTAGGAAGTAGAGTGGCGACCATGGACGTTAGTCAGAAACAAGTCATTGATAAAAAAAAAACCTCACAACTGGCGCTCACGGTTTAAAATCACATCAAGAGATTAATAATTGAAGCATTCACAACACAACGGACTCTTAGTCACACGCAGGGGTTTAGCTGCCAATTGCCTCAATGTAAATCATGTATGTGTAATAGTGTATGTGAGTATTACTTACAGCTCTCTCAAGTTGGGCAGGTTGGCCAAGGCTTCAGCACTGATGGTGGTCAGCTTGTTGTAGCCAAGATTTCTGAGTAAAAAAAGAAGAAAAGAGGATGTAAATACAAAGCAGGTTGTATTCTAACGTGAAGAAATATCAGCGGCACAACAATATTTTTCACGGCTTTATTGTGTTATCATGGGCAATTTGCAGCTGTTTAAATAAGGACTGTGATCAATAGTGACAATTATTTCTCCGATTTGACAAACAGCCTCATCCGTCCAGATTAAGTGTGCCTGAAAACACTGCAGTACATCAATTCAGCCGGCCTTCAAGGAGGGCCAGATCAATACTATCGATACAGAGTGTCTCTCTCTCCCCCTCTCTCTCTCCTGGCTCACTTTCCAGATATAACCCACAGGCCATTCATCTGCAGCAGTCAATTTGCACTTTAGGCTAACAGTGTATTTAATAGCTGGCACTTGACTCGCACTGAAGCTTATTAGAGAGTGATTTGTCCGGTGATATAGCGTTACCGCTGTCAGGGAGCGAGGAAAGGGGGCTAATGTGTGCACATCCCCGACCGCGCGCATCTGCATTTCAGATCGAGCTTCCCACGCTATATGAATCAAATTTATTTCACACATAAACAAGTGCTATCTCTGTCACACACGCACACACACACCTCCTGCCCGACTGGCATGCGGCCTGCCTGTTGGCAGAGGGGAGGTCTGCAGTGAGAACGGTGTTTGTGTTTGTGTGGTGGGGTTAGGGCTAGGCGAGACAAAGGGATCCCACAGCTCCGGGGCCGGCTGCCTCCCACCCCTCCATCCCTCTGTCCAGACGTGAGAGACGGCCCAGGAATGTTTCACAGGCCTGCCGAGAGATGGCTGCTTGTTCCCAGAGACCGGGGACACTTTTTTACCTGATGCAACGCATTCCTCGTTCGCTCGTACTGTACCACAGTGGCCGTAGAAGACCATGGCAGGGGGTTTGGGGGGTGAACTCTGTGGCACGAGCGCTTGGTTCATTATGGCTGATTGTTTGTTTCAAAGAAAGAAGCGAGGGATAACTTGAGGAGATTGGTTGATACTGACAGTCAGGGCTCCAGAGTAACGTTTTGTAGTAGGAGCACCGTGGCCCCTAACTTCAAACTTTAGGAATGCAAGCAGAAGATTTAGGGGTGGAAACTGTAAATCAACTTGCAAAGCAAATATTCACATTTCCTTTTCATTCATGATCCATTGGCCTGACACCTGTAATGACAGATTCAAGATTCTTTGAGTCGTCCCTTCCACATTTCACCAGTGTTAAAAAAAAAGGCAAATTTTCTGGTTGCACATGCACAAGTAGATGAAAAATTTACTTGCGCCATCTCAAATTTTAGAGGCAAAACGCCCACATTTAGGGTCGGTCTGGAGCCCTAATACTTCAGCGAAAGACTTGTCAGTCTTTTATATCACACACACTCCGCTTTCTAATACCATTCACACCTATAAATTTCAATCTGTCTTGACAGATTTCCCTTTCTTGTCTCCTGTGCTTGATTGCACATAATGACAGTCTCTAACTCCAGTTCTTTCTCTTCGCTTGTGTGTGTGTGACAAGATAATAGCAGAGCAAGTATCAGCCCTCCGGGCGCGGGCCTGACAGGAGAGGTGTGCATGTGTGTGTCTATGTTATGATCATTTACTGAGGCACCTCCCATTGTGGCCTAGATCACCAAATTGTCGTCCCCTGCAACAGAGCAGAGGGCAATTACCTCGTTACGGTGAAGCTAAGTGAAAAATCACAGAGCTTTCCTACAGGCCGCCTCTGCCTGGAGGTACGTTTATTCACACACAGCCGACACACACACTAAGGAACATCACCTCCAAACAGCTCTTTTAGCATTTAAAAAGGTGGAGGAAATTGGCCATGCATATATACATACATAGGCATGAAACCCAGAGCTTAAAATAAAGAGCAGAACAAAGGGATGACTAAGAAAGTGTCACGATTGAGAGCCAAACCTGCTGTACGGGTGCTAAAGGCCACAGCAACAAACAAAACTGGTCCTGTGTGTGTGTGTGTGTGTGTGTGTGTGTGTGTGTGTGTGTGTGTGTGTGTGTGTGGGGGTGGGGGTGGGGGGCAGGCATGCGTGTGCCTCTCTCTCAGTCATCTATGGTGTTTACACAACTTTTTTCTCTCCATCTCATTCAGGCAGATTTATTTTCTCGCCTATCAGATGAGATAAGTTTCACAGTGTTTTAACACCTACTGTATGAGGCGATGGTGATAACGCCGCTTTCCCTCCCTTTCTTGCTCCCTTCCCCCCTCTCCCTCTCTCTCTCTCCTGTGGAAGAGGGGGGTTGGGGCGGGAGGGGGAGGTGGGACGCCAGTGCTAAGCGTGGTTAATGCTTTCCAGAAAGTGACCTTACAATCACGCTGTTCCTGGAGGAATTCGCTGAGGATAAAAAGCCTCGGAGTCATTAGAAGTTTCTGACTTCTTCACAAGGGGTTGGGGGGGGGACGCGATGTAGACACCGACATCGGCAGAAACAAACAACGCAGAGAAAAATGAGAACCACCCAAATAACCTGTCAAAACTCTACGCTGCGTGCAGAAAACAAAACCAGCGACTGCAAAACAGGACTCCCATAAGTTTACATCATTAAATCAAAACCAAGGAGAAAAGGATGTATAGTGGAGATGAGAACAGACCCCGCGATTAAACATGGCACACACTACAAACCAATTTTGCTCTCAAAGCCCTGAGATTTTCAAACACTGCATTCCATTGTATGGTACAACTAGTTTATACAAATGGGCAGGACTGTTTGACATTAGTCAGCAGGATCAAAATCAAAAGCGCTCTCTGCCTGTATGAGCACAGGAAGAGGGCTGCAAGAAGGAAGGCTGATCTGGAATAAGGAGGTGTAAGCTACACTCCCACCTACCAACCACACCCAGCCAGCACAAACCAAAGCCTCCCCACACATGACAAACAATAACCACTAATGCTGAGAGACTGAGAAGTATCTGGAGGAAGAAGTGTCTCGAAAACCACAAAAAAAAAATGATAGACAGCAAAAAAAATCAACCACCTGTTGCCATGAAGACACGTCACTTGTTTGGATAACACAACATGCATTAAAATAAAACTGATACAGAATCAACTAAGTAATATTTCAAGTAAAAAAAAAAAGGAAGGGTTTACTAGACGCAACTTTTTAGACTTTGGACACCTTTCTTTGCATTATTTGACTGTTTCCAACAACTTTTTATAGGCTCAACAAAATTAATTGCTGGATAAGCTGAAAATCAGCCAACTACTGAAGAGAAACGCTGGCTTCAATCTTAGGCTGCCTGAGAAACAAAGTCTTCAAAGGACAATGAGATAAACTAGAGAAAAGCGGCCTGTCTGACTAAGCAAACTGTCTGTAGCAAGAAAACACTGCTGGACCATGCCGTTCATTTGACATATAAAACTCATTAAAAGGCTTTAAAAAATAGTTGTGTTATGGGTGCTGTGGGAGTAGAGCAGAGCTGGGAGTACAGGAGTGATGTCATCGCATATGACACTCTGCCTGTAGTGTAAGTCAGCGCGCGGCCTGTGTGTGGGAGAGAGGAGATATAAGGAGGGAGGCAGAGAGCTGGGACTTCCACATACAGAGATACATCATCATTATCTTTCCCATTTCTATCATAGATAACTGCAGTGTGAACTTTGCTCACTGGAAGTGTGAAGTGATGTCAGTGATGAGCCTTCTGTAGTCCAGCTGGGAGACAAAGGCCCTTTAATGTGGTCGATTTCAGAGCATCATAAAACTAGTCAAATAATAACCTGTGTGTCGGAAAAGGCAGACACACACACGTACACACACACATACACACACACACACCACTCTTCCTGTCATTAAAGGCCGGTTTATAGCCAGGCAACTGCAGTGAGAGTGTACACAAGGCTAACACCAGCCCCAGCTCCACCATTTTACACACCAGTCAAATAGAGGAAGGAAACTGGCTGTAACAAGGGGGGGTGGGGGGGCAATAATATCTTATCAAGTCTGACAAGGTTAAAAAGTATCTAGGTGATGAACAAGATTTGTGATTTCGGTGATAAATGTGATGCTCGAAAATCTGAGCGAAGACATCAGTAGGTGTAAGATCTTGGGGAGGCTGAGGAGAACTTCAGATGTGAGATCAGAGGAACGTAGCGCTGAGGGGGTCAGCATATTTCACCATTTGCATTACAGATTCCCACCGCCCTCACACACACACACACACACACACATACACACAACACAACAAAGGAGCTGCTCCAGCCTTTGAAATCAGTCAGGCTAGAAGCGTGACTCAGTTTCTGAAGTTTTCCGAGGCAGGAAGGCTGTCCACATCTTGGGGCCATGTGCACTGCCGTTCTCTGCGCTGGCTGGCTGTGCTGTGCTGTGCTGGCTGCTGGTTCTGGGCTGAAGCAGGAGATGGAGTGGGGCACTCAAAACAAACAGGGAGAAGGTTGGGGAAAGGGTCTGCAGCACTAGCCCCCCTGAGGCACCACGTGAACCTGTGGCCAGGCCCTAAAACACCAGCCTGTACTCTCCATAATAAGAAGCTGAATAGCACCCATATACTGTCCACACTGTATGCATGTGTATATGTATCTGTCCTGTTCATGTTTCTGCATTTAACACTGGATTCTAGTGTGATAATACTGTAATTTGTAACAAATGGCGCCAGACCTCTTCATTAAGAGAAACAGGAAATGAGTGTCCACAATTAATCTGAAAGAATAACATAAATACTGTATGTCTCCTTAGTGGGGTTATTGTTTTAGTGCTGCACAGACAGCTGACCTTATGCTCTCAACTTCAAAGTGAAGAAAAAGACAGATCATTAGTCAATTTTTTCTCCCCACTTATTGTTTATTATACTAGCAGAGCAATAATTACACTCCGGCCGGTGGAGAAATAAGTGTATAAATAGTGGAACATGCTATCTTTACAATCTAATTGCATGCAAATGTGTGGCCGTCTAGACAGCGAAGCTCTGAGATGCTCCTTTTTTTTTTGTTGTTTGTCAGAAAAAGTATGGTGGCATATTTTGCGGGTGGGAGGGCTTCTCAAAAAAATGTTTTGTCCCAATTTAGCAGTGAGAGCGCCGCTCGCTTCTCCAAGGACTGCCTGTTTTCTGGAGAGAAACTGCTTCACTTGCACAGTACCTCTCACTCTCTCTGTTCACGTCACGCTTCTTTTTTTCTCTCTCCCTGCTCTAACATCTTCTCCAGATTTCCAAACTCTTACCAGATGTAGAGAATTCACAGATGATTCATCGATCAAGCCCACTTTGTAGACACCGACTTTGGGGGGAGAGGGAAAGGGGGGAAGGGGGTGAAACCTGGTGCTCTAAAGTGTCTTCACAAAAGGGCCATCCATTCTGCTGACTGGATTCCAGCAGAATGACTTGTGGCAGCAGCTGTTTGATTGTCATTAAAGCCGGTGAGCAGCCATGAGCTCATTCCATATCTTCATGTTAATGTCAGACTTTATCTGCTGTTATTAGAGTAAGGGCTCAACCTTAGCTCTTCCTTCCTAATTTGTTCACGGCTAATGTTTGGCATGAATCATTCTCAGCTGCTTAGAAAGGATCATTTACGATAAAAAAAAAAAAAAAACACACAAAATAAACTGACACTTGAAAATTTCCGTATAGGAAACATACACCTTTTACTGCCCAGCTTGACACAAAACAGCCGATAAGGGAGGAAAAGTGAAGAGCAGCTGATAAAAGTCAGTGCCAGTGATGATATCATCCTAAACCCTTCCAAACACTCGCATTGTGACGTTAAAATATCTGTCAGTGGACATGCAAGTCACAGGGCTAGGGAAACTATGACAATAAACAAACTTGGTATAATCACTCCCACTACCACAAGATTACAAGGCTGCGTAGCGAGAAATGCCCTCGAAGCCACAAGGGGCTCAGCACTGCTGAGTGCTGCTGCTGCTGCTGCTGAGCCCCAACTGCTCAACTGTTCATCTGTTTTAACATTTGTTATGTTCAGCCTTCATGTATCAGTCAATCAGATCTATCAACAACAGAGATGCTGCTGAAAGAAAAAGAAAAAAAAACCCCACAGAGCCAAGGGTCATCTTCGTCCTGCTGTCTGGCTTCTTACGTTTAAAACCTGAGTCTGAAGATGTGTGACGTACAAGCAGGCTGTCCCTGTGATATTTCATTTCCTCTGGGTTTTCTTGTGTGTGTTAAAACATGTGTGACAGTGGTTGAGGTTTCTGACCAGTGACAAGACTTTCAGCAACTAGTGGAACCAGTCTGATGGCAGAAGCAAGAGCAGCAGCAGCAGCAGCAGCAGCAGTAGACCGTGACATTGACAAAACACTTCCAGGCAGTGGGCGGAAAATGTGCCGCCCCCCCTCCTCCCCTCCCATCTTTCCTCAATTCCCCCCCGGGCCAGGTGATCTGCCGCTCCACCCTGAGCAGACCAGTCCACAACCAGCCCCGCTAAGCTCCCGGCCCCTGTCAGGAAACCACCAACACAAACCCATTTCCTGAGGGCAGAAGCCAAAACCAAACGTTGGGGGTGGTGTTTACCAATAAAGCTGTACTGTGAGGTTTAAGGCTACGGCTTGGGGTTAAGACGCAGCAGAACGCTTGGTGTACACCATGCATTATGGCCAGTACATGAGAGACTTGGTAAACCACTTAGGAAATGCTAGGTTACAAAGGTGATGAATCAAGATCAGGCTTCTTCTTGCTTTTCACTAGAGCTGGTTGATTATCGGGCTAGCAGAGGGGACACCATTGAGAAATGAAAATAAAGGCCTCATTTTAAAAATATGTGGATTTCTGTAATAGTAAAAAAACAGAAAAAAAGATTTTACAATCTCACATGAGAGACATGCTGGCAAACAGACACCGCGTATCTGCTTTATCTCTATCCAACCACAGCAATCGCAGCCAAAATTAGTAATGCTCATGCTTTTATTTACTAGCAAAATCCCATTACGCCAGTGGCACTGTGGGCAGAAATGCTTTTTATACACATTACCGAGGCTGCAAATAAGATAAGGCACCACTCCTGAGAGGCAATATGTGACTGCGTGAGAGCAAACTTGCTTTGAATGTTGTTAGGCTATTCATCAATCAGGAAAAAAATGGACAAACATCTGAGGCTGGTGGTCAGTTTGTTAAATGTTACAGACACTGATGTAAGACAGCACAGGATGTGTCTGACAAAGAAATTCATTACTGCAGAAACTTTAAAGAAGATGCATCGGCCCCTTAACCCAAAGTGAACACCTGAATACAAAGATGGAAGAAATAAGTGGTGAGGCAAATGAATACCATCAACGTTCTTGCAATACTTTATCAGTTCATTAACATTCCAATAAGTAACGCACTGAAATGACTGTTTTTCCTTTTGGATGGTATGTTCCACACTTAGTTAAGCACACATCGTCCCAACCTCCCATCACCATCTCCCCTTTTTTCACTCAGTCTGCTTTACCAGGATGTGCCAACGTGATTGTTTCCCCGATCCTCATCAAGGCTATTTTCTCACAGGGGACCATTAAAAATCAGGGTCCTGAAGACACATTATTTTGACAAGTGGAACGCATTAGAGCTTTTTCCTTCACCAAAAAGCCAGAGGGCTGCTAGGCCTGCCGGTGATGGATTAACTGCCAACATGTACCCTCTAGCCACCTATCTTTTCTCTAGACAAATATTCGTCCAGGTTCCCTCAATTACGCCTAAAAAACATGGAGCCACTTGTGGAGGAAACAGAGGCTTATTTGCGCAAAGCTTTTGCCCAATAGATCACATCGGGAAGTGACCTTGCACTGTCTGTAAGGGTTTCTTTTTTTTTTCCAAACTCATGTTTTATTTGCATACATTACATGTAAAGGTAACCTGGCTGCACTCATCAGTTAGGCAACACAAGGTCAGTGGTCCACATGCACTGTCTGAGTCTGTGCCTCATGTGCACACGGACTACTTAACCACAATATCAAGCAATGTTTTTATGGGAGATCTTCAGGATATTGACAGATCATTTAACACCACAAACTTCCTAAAAAAAAACATATTTTTTTATATCACATTTTTAGTGTCAGGGGCCATTTTTTCTGTTCTCTTGTTCTCTGTCACAGCAATACATCCCAGACAAAACTGTTTAAAAAGAGTTTCACATCTACCACAAAGTACAATCGAGCTGTCAATCGTGTTTGCTACCTGCTCAAAATCCACCCAAACTCCCCACCCCTTGAAACTTCCCCACACTCTGGAGCAGATAGGATGTCTGTCTGTCTTTAACAACACATTTCCTTCTGGGAGCTGCTGTGCAAAACGCAAGCCCCGAGGTACTACTGCAGCGTTCATTACTGTAATCCCAATTTAAGAGCCTGTATAATGATAATTGCAACAGCTACATGACAGCACAATCATTCTTCACCCACACAAAAGGGTGGGAAATCTCAGTTCATTTTAAGCTGGATTTATCCTCTCTGCTAGAACAACCCTTAGTGTTAGAGACAGCAAAACAGAACATAGAGTGCTATCGAAACGCCCTAGACAACTTCTCAGACTTTTGACATCACTGTATGGTTGAATGACAAGCCTCTCCTTGATTAACAACTACAACAGCGAGTTTTAGCTATTCATCTATGAACAATCAAATCCTACAAGTGTTTCAGAGCACTGAGATTCTACTGCGGACCGTACATCTGCACTATCTGGAGGAGAGAAGGAGGAAAGCTGACTTAGGTGACTAGTGTTTATTGAAAGCCACTAACAATGTCCTCCGTACCACCACCACCACCACCACTACTGCTGCTGCTGCTGCTGCTGCTGCTCCCTCCCTGGGGTAAACATAACAAAGACAGTTGATTCCACACTGATTTCACATGGCTCATGGGCCTGGAAGAGGAGGAGGTGAACAAGCACACTTTATTTAAAACTAAACACACTGTGCACACTACTGTAACACTCTCAGTCAGCCCTACAGAAAGGATTTAACTGTAGCACTGTACTATCTACCTTAGTACATCATTTGCAATACAGTAAGTCTGCGTATAATATGCACGACACGTACGCATTTTTTTTTGTTTGAGTTTGGGCAGCACTCAAAAACTAAAACAACTTCCAATAAACACCGAAAAAAAATCTGCGAATCCGCCCAGGTGGACAGGACTTGCCGTAAGTTACCTCATAATGTGATCATGTTGGGCCACAAGTGAAATTGTCCATACTTGTCTCTTAAGGTTTACAGTAATCATCTACTAATCTGGCTCTGTTACAGACCTCAGAGGAATGGAGCTGGTTCCCTTTGAGTTACCTGCCAGCATAATGTGACTATCTCAAGTGGTGTGGAAATATGCAACCTAGGTGTTTTAAAAGATAATTCAAAGCCATAAAGCCATTCCCTTTGAAAACAACAAGATTGCGGGTCCTTAAATCTTGACCGATAAGGTTTGGCCGAGATAAAAAAGAGGGAGACTTGGAGCGAGACAGAGTAGTGCCCTATCGTTACACAGACTAAAAAGATTCGGAGCAGCTGTTTCAGCCGGGACAGCCGTCGCACAATAGTTGTCCACTCTCCATGAGGACAGGAGGAGCAGTGTGTGTCCGTGTACATGCATGATGGACAGAGTCTGCACTTGAACTTGGCTAAGTGGTGCTTCGGGGCAATGAGGCTACCCGGGCACAAGTGCTGTTATTCATGTTTTTAGAGGACTTTTTTAAAAGTTGCATTCCTCACTTTCCCAGGGGAAGAAAAACTGCCTAACACTGGAACCTGGGAGCCAGAGGAGTCTCTGGGTCTTTGCTCTTTAACCCCACATTCCCAGCAAAACACACAAACAGATACCCAAAAGTTTATAACAAGACGCCTAATTGTTAGCGAGGAAACACAATTGCCACTGGACAGTGTTTGGAATATGCTGCGGTGAACGCCAAAATGTTGATTGGGAGGACAGAGGATGGTGTTGTCTGTAAATAAATTAGTTCATTCAGCTTGATAAGTGCTGAAGTTCCCTAAACACTGGAGGATGTTTCATAAAAATGTCCCAAATTGGCTCATTTCCTAAACAATCTAGCAGACAGGGTTTCAACTGTTGTCAGCCTTACCCTGGGGAACTGATGCTTAATTTACAAGAAATTTAATTTGTGCACTATGACTAGCAACATAGAGCAGGAATTAGTATAATACCTGTCATAAATCTGATTGAATAAACCAGAGGTCTATCCGTTATGACATGTTTGGGTCTATTTGTTTACTCACCCTGAGGGGACAGTTTGTTCATTCCAGCATTGGAAACATAAATACAATTTTAGACAGCTACATTCGGATGCACATGTCTCGTATGCATGTGTCAGAAACTATTAAAGATATCAGAATTCACTGACCACATAGAATGATTATGATCAACCATGGCCTGTAGTATTCAATTACATTTCTGAAAGAAGTTAATATGGAAAGGACAGTAACTTAAAATGTACGTATCACAGTCCGAGTCAAAGAGACACAGAGAGGCTGAACGTGCCTTTGAGCAAGGCATTTCACCCCAGCTAATCAATATGCACCATCAGAGTACTCTCCCTGAAATGTGTGTGCATACATACATCTTCTTACAGTTATAAACCACCTGTTAAACTGTTGTAAAAGATACTCACAAAGCCTAATTCCATTTAATGATATTGAAATACACAATAAAGACTAAAATACTCCATGTGGTTTTCTGTCAAACTCAATCACACTTTCATTTTGCCTGAGCTGTCCTGTTATGAACGATTATGTGAGTGCCTAATTAATGACAACCCTCATCAAATTGCAACATGATGCATAACAACTGTCTTGGAAGAGACAAATGCTTGGCAGTGTGTGGCTGCAGTGGTTTCCCGAGTGGGGTGCAGGGACCTCCAGGGGGGGGGACTTAAATGGGGGCAACATGGGGTCCACAGCAAAGTGAGAAATAGTTTGGTTCACTCTGAACTTTTTCAGATAAAGTTACTATGACAAAGAGGGAATAGACTCATTAGTCAGACAGATTTCCTCTCTTGTCTTGATACAGATGAGAGACATTTATGCAACTCAAAGCTTAACCTCAAAAAATCTTCTCAGACGAGATTCCTGGGAAGAAAACCGTATCAACTGAGGTCAATTTTCAACTACCTATAAATCTGCGTTGCTGACTAAAAGACTTAAGGCCTCTCTACACTACCTTCAACTTTTCTTTTTTTCACAAATATTGTTACCCCGTTATGGCCTGGTCAATAAATAGGCTGCTGGGGCAACTGAGCGCTTTACTTACAAGGAAACAGTCCGGGCTGGAAGGTCCAGAGGCGTTGCTGTCAGCTCCAGATTACTACAGTCCACTGAATCTCCGTTGCAGGTACAGTTCTGGGCACAAGGCAAGTCTGAACTCAATCCACGACTGTGAAACAGTTCGACCATCAAAATTAAATAAAAAACACAACGAGAAACATATCCAAATCGTCCCAGGGACGCCGCCATTTTGTATCCAGTTTTAATAGCGCGGCCGCTGAGCTCTCTCCTCGCACCCCACAAACTGGAAGATTAATGTAAGTTCAGGAGGACTGGATGCTTTTTATAGCACATTAATTCTCTTCTTAACATCCGGAGACTAGTACAAACAACTATGGTATGGCGAAACGTTTTCCATCCCAAAAACAGTCATTTAGGAGACAAGTTCCCAATCCAACTTTCTCCTCTGGTGTCCGACGCGGGCTAAAAAAAAAAAAAATCAAAGGAGATTCACAGTAGGCTACAGCGAACTTGTATGTGTCGCCGTGAACTTAAAAGTAAAGTAAAGTTGAAGGAGTGTGTCCATAAAAAGGATAAAATGTAGCCAAATTAACCGCTTTTTTGCAACGTTTGGAAACATGCAGCGGTTAAAACGTTAAAAGGACACGGTGCGCCCGCACAGCTCAGTCAGCTCTCTGAATAACTGTTGATCAACGGAGCAGCAGCAAAGGCAAAACTGTTTAAAAACTTCGCCAAACGGCCACCGGGTAACTTCTGACGGTGTAACACAAAGTCCACCACAAAGTTGGGGGCATGTAGTAAATAAGTTAAGTCCCGCAGGAGTAAGTGTCGAAAAACTTGGTAGCGTTGGTCTCTCAGAGCCGAGCGAGCGCTGCGTATCGTCCAAAATCTCAACAGCACTCCTCTGCTGAAGCCGAATAAATCCAAGTTTGAAATAACACGCTCGGTCCAGAAGAAGTCAACCAGCAGCTTATCAGGTGCAAGTCTGTGGTCACAAAATCTCGACGATCCGATTAATAGTAAAATAGAGTCCCCCTCCTTCCGACCGTGAACCACCACCATGAGTTTTTTCCTTTCTTGAGTTACTTTTCCTTTTTTTTCCCTGGGTGATCGCTCCGTAGTCCCACGTTGGATGCACAACACCGATTCCAAGGCCCGCCCATACCTCGCCCTGATTGGCTATTGAGATTTGACGGACGGCTCAAGTCCGAAGCTCATTGGTCACCACGGACTGTCGGAGCGCCGCGGAGCCGGAGAGCCTTTGAGCGGCTGTCACTCAGCGGTTTCTGGCCCCGCCTCTGTTTCCCACCCCGGGGTGTGAAACCGCACCACCTCCACTCACTCTCACTGCTTCTTAAAGAGACAATCACCGAGATCAAGCTTTGTAATCGCATTATAACAAGCCATAATAACATAATTGGTTTGAATGCCATGACAGTTCAATTTAAAGTGTTTGTTCGTGAGATTTAAATGAAGATGTATCTACATGTAGAAGAAAAAGCCAGATAGGAATTCATAAACATTGCACTATGTTTCCTCCCATTTTCACACAGGGGATTTGTAGGAAAAAGCAAGCAACTTGTGTTGCTGGGCCTATTGTTAGCTCTACCATCAATAATTATTTTAACCTCACTCAACAGGTTTGTAAAACAGTATAAAATCCACTTTATTTGATGTTCCTATAAAACCTTCAGTTTGTCATATTCTGAAGAATTTAGTTCCTATGTGTTTTATTATGTTAAGAAAATGCTCAAGAGACTGTCAGGTGTGTGTATGCGTGTGTGTGCGAGCGTGTGTGTGTGTGTGTGTGTGTGTGTGTGCCTTGTGCGTGCCAAAAGGGCTTCATCTGCTTTATATCTTCCCTTGATGTGCGCCTCAATCCACGTCAACAACTGAAAAAGTTCCGTCAAGTCAGATGAAATACCACCTGGATACGTGAGTTCAGTCGACAATGTGAATTTGCTTGTGCATGAATCTGAGCAATGAGAGGCAGTAGCTAAAAAGTAACATTTACTCAAATGTGTTGCTGGGGTACAGTAGGATACTTCTTCAACTAAATCAAGAGGCAAATATTGCACTTATTTTTACCGCACTTTATTTATTTGTCAACTTCTAGTACATTGAAAAATAAGGTTTTTTTTAATACAAACCAGTATATTTTACTTTTCAGCAGGTTACTTTTAATGAAGAAAAGCAAATACAGTATTCAATAGTGCTGAAATGCACTTAAAGTGTGTCAAAAAGTACCACAAGCATAAGCACTTGCCAAAGTATGTGCCAAAGGTCCTTTTCATATCATATTGATACTATTGACGCAGTAATGTGCCAATGCTGCAGCTGGTAAAGGGTGCAGGTTAATTTGAATTACTTTACATAACTCATTTGTTGATTTCCATTTTGTACTGATGATAACAATCTGTCAAATGACTATAGAGAGTATAGACAGATGCACAAATGATTCACAGACATGCATTACATTAAAGCTAATATTATATATTCCATATTGACTTGTTTCCGCATCAGCAATTAATATAGATAATATAGGATAATAATTGGGATGGGATGGGACAATACCATTCCACGTAATGCACAGCTCTTTAAAATAAAAAGATATTCATACATTTTACTGACAGTAGTTTTATTTAAGGTTAGAATGATTTTGAATGCACATTTGACTTGTTATGGGTATTTTCATATTGTGGCAGTGTAATCTCTAAAGATCTGAATCCCGCCTCCACCACTGTGTATTTGTACTGTGCAAAAGCTGATACTTTGTGCAGGTGTGTGGGAGCATCTGCGTTTGTGATTGTGTGCTAACAAGGTGTGTATACTTGTGTGTATGCAGGCACACCCATGCATGTGTGTGTGTGTTTTGTGCATCCAGACTGATCTTTTCACCATTTGAGCATATAATCGCCACATGATAGCACAAAATTCTTCCCAAATGTTGAAGTCATGTTCGCCCGTTATCTCAAAAATGCACATCTGTGATAAATCAGTGGCATTGTCAAGTTCATGGCCCTGTGAACACTTTTTCTCACCACATATTTTTCCTGGCACTGACAGATTGTATTGATTGACTTTGCCAGAGCTATTGTGATCACTTTGTGTGGAAGAAAGTCCCACATTTCATCGCAATTAATCACAGTAGTGAAGACGCAAACATTCACACCTGCAGCACTTCAGGCAATTTAGTGGCACAGTTCCTCGTTCCTGTTCAAATGAATAGGCGAAGGTTTCACATTGCATCATGTGTGTGTGAGTGAGCACAGTAGCCTACAGGTGAGGGCCTCTAGCTCCTAGAAGCGAGGAAAATATCTTAGAAATGAGACGCTGTTAAAACATGACTTCATCGAGGATGGAAACCTGAGTAATGGAAGACAACCAATTTCTATAATTTGTCCAGAAATTATATTACTTTGAGAGTTGGGGCTTGTTTGGATACATGAATATTGTCTGTCTATCTGTCTGTCTGTCTGTCTGTCTATCTATCTATCTATCTATCTATCTATCTATCTATCTATCTATCTATCTATCTATCTATCTATCTATCTATCTATCTATCTATCTATCTATCTATCTATCTATCTATCTATCTATCTATCTATCTATCTATCAATCAAATTAAATTATTTGTTATGATCACAGGCTATACAATATGAATATCCAATAAGTGAACCTGCAGTCCAAGATGCATGTTTCTGTGCACCATGTGATACAATGCCGTATTAAGTCACATTTCATCTTTTTTTTTTAAAATAACCTCTGCCATCTGCCCATTTTATTTGAGAAATATTGAATTCTCAAGTTTCCCACACCATATTGGATTCTGAGCCTGACAATCAGACTGATTCCCCACTGCCCCAATTCTCAACTCATTCTTTCCTGTGCATTATTTTGGTTTCAAGAGGCAGGATGTGTACAATCGCAGCCATCCCAAGTATGCCCAGCCCTGTATATTGATGTTCCTTCAGCAGATATAGGTATGTGGACCAGGTACTTTGGGGGTCTATTCTGAGAGGGACCGCTGACACGTCTTTTAATGTGATTTATTCGGTGGATGACCTGCTCAGGATGACTTGGCACACAAATAACTTTACTAATGCAGCAAGCAAATACCAGGTTGAAATTTTGAACAGCACGCTAAGCTCAGGTTCAAGGGTCTCCTTAAGAAATGCCGGCGTGTTAATGTGGAGGATTGAGTCTTGCTGTGTTTGTAAATCCAGCCTGATCAAGACCAGCCAGTTTCTGCTTCTAGAATATGACGAATTTAATGAACAACATGTATTATATCATCACCCATTCTTTAAATATACAGCAATTTCTACATTAGTTTTGAAAGACATTTTTTCCCCACTAGTGCACGCTGTAGTGTTTTGGATTACACAATAACATCTCATAACTTTCATATGTTGTTGTTGTTGTTGTTACTGCAAAATAAAAGAAAAAAACACATATTTTTTATATAATGTGTGATTTCATTTGAGCTTTACTGACACTATGCTTGTGATTTATATTGTATCGTGGATCAAATTTATGGCACCGAGCCTTTCAAAGTGTGCACCCCTTTCCGGACATTTGTCTCTTTCCTTGAGAGCTCAGACATTTCACATGGCACCATCCTGAGGTGATATTTATCCCCACATATGGATTGATTTATACTCTGAGAAATTGTATGCCCCTACAAAGAATCCACATTGTAAGGAAAGCATTAACAGCCTTTGCTACCATAACTGGTCCGCTCCTCAAACTCACCCCTCGCCCATTCTCCTGTGTGCTGCTGTGTGAAGTTGTGACTGATGAGAAGAGTGGACGTGAGTCTGTCATGAGAGTGCATTGTAAAGAGGATAATGACTGCACCAGATGAGCCCCTGTCCTCTTTTTTTCTGCGTGTATGTTTTTAACACCAACCATATTGGTGTTTACACAGCTGGAGTCGAATGAAAGTGTCAGTACAGACTGAAGATTTTGAGGCTGGAATGAGAAAAGCGAAAGCAGTAGCCTCTTAGGTGTACTTGACAAGTCAACTACATATTGTTCACATTTCACTTTTTCTATTGCTGGAGGGGTGATGGCAGTGGTGGTGATGGTGAGATGGGGAGGTGGATGTGTAAGGCCTGGAGCGATTCATCACGCTCGTCTTACTGGAATCTTCAAAGATAACAAACCATCTGCTGCAGCTATTCATCAGCTATAAAATGGAGAGGCGTGAAAGCCGGCCAACTCATCATACTGGGGCCGGGATGGCTAACGGGTGTTGCGGGAGCACGGAGATGCTTCGCTAATGGGAAGCAGAAACGGTTGGGGCATTTCTGTCGATACCAGGCTGCCTGCTAAGTGGTGTGATGCGTGGCCTTCTAGGGGCAGAACGTGAGTGAAGAGAGGGAAGAGAAAAGCAAGACAGATGTAGAGGAGGAGAAAATATAAGAGGGACAAAACACAGGCTAACGGTTTGGGCAGGAAACCAATTTCTCCTGTCCAGGACCAAAGGCCCTCTCCTGTTTGAATGCTGCAGCTGTGCAGCACAGGAGTCTGAGATCATTTCATTGTCTGTTAACTAACATAATAAGTCAAACAATATATATAGTCCTTAACATTTATATAAGGCAAACAATATAAGTCTTTATATATATTTTAAATAAAGTTAGTTGAAGGTGTGTGTGTATCTGTGTGTGTGTGTGTGTGTGTGTGTGTGTGTGTGTGTGTGTGTGTGTGTGTTTGCTGATGATGCCGAGGAAGACTAGCACACTGCACACACATAATGAACAAGAAACTTTCTTCCACAGATTGTGCTTCTCTGTAGCAGTTCTATAAGTCATCTGACTGACTCATCTGTGTAAGTAACACAGTGTCAATGCAAAATGAATACAGACACATTACCAATTTTAGTTTCAAATACAGTATAGTGCTGCCACAAGCTTCTTCCTCATGCTTAGCATTCACCGAAGTGCCTTCTCAGGTGCTGACCACAGCAGAGTTCTTAAATGCACTTATTATCATGGACTATCTTTTCATTTTCCCATCCAATTACTGTAGAAAATTATAATTTTATCACCTTGCTTTGTGCTAATAGTTCACTGGGGTGAACTTTCTGAACTTACTTTTCTGTTTCCTGATTTTGCCTGAATTTCCTTTGCATTGTAATTTGCTGTACCAGACACTGCTTTCTAGTGGACATGTGCGTTACACCATCAATCTGTACAGGACTAAAAGAGTCAAAATGACTTGGATTAATTTTATCAACTCATTCACTGCATGTGTTAAAGTACTATCTTTTGGGGCATATACAGCACTTTCCAACAAAAATCACAAGTTATAAAGCGTATATTATTTGCTACATTTAATATTTTATTCATTAAAAATAATAATAATCCGCCAATATTAAACATTAACATGTGTAATGATTGAATATCAGACGTGTTAACATTTGCATCCATAATTAATGTGACAAACGATATTTCAAACAGTTCATGAGGTAAACAGCCATAATGGAAGAGGTGAAAAAAGGCCTCAGCTGTGGTGTGGCTGTTAGTGTTCAATACAATCACATGATCTGCAGGTGTCTAAACACCACCGCTCTGGCTATTCTTCTCCTCGCATTATTTTTTCTGTCCATATCGAAAGTGTGTGCTAACATTTACATTTCTCATCAGTGTTTGTCTAATGAGGAGAGTGAATCAAGCTGCGCTGTGCCAAGTTCCTGTCAGTAGGTAAGACTGCAGCTTTGGCGGCCCAACGGCAAGCGATGAGAGACAAACCATACCAGCTCCCTAACCTGTTCCATCATGAGGGAGGTGTGGCTAGAGGTGCTCACCCCTGTCTGTTATGCTTACACTTCAAGCCACAAGTGTCAGTCGCAATGAAGGTATGCATTGTTAAGAGTAGGGCCGAAATGGCAGTCAGTTTCCACGTCCTTTCAACAGGTGTTTACTTGTGTCCACATTGCTCACATCCTCACCCCTGCGAAGACAAAGTCAAAGCTGTGGCTTGTTGCTTTACAGCTTCTTTGACAGGCAGGGTGGGGAAGGGCAGCTCTCCTGTGTATTTGGCTATGGTTGTTTTAATAGGCCTTGTCAATTGAATATTTCATAAAAGAAGCGATGGCCTGGAACAGTTTTTGTTCTGTGCAAGGAGAGGAATGTGCTTGTTTCACTCTTTGAAAGGTGACTTCTGTGCTGCACTGCAACGGCAGCCAAACAGCTTTTTGTCTGCCAGCGCTCTTTGTTTCTGTGTTTTTGGTGTGAATGCATTTGCACCAAGAAGGGATCTCATTCTGTCTTTTGTCTTTGTCTCACTCCTGTTCTCTCCACAAGCGTCTGAAGGGGTTTAAACACAGCTTTTGTTGTCATATAGAATATAATTATCACTGTGTTAAATTATTGAACCCTGTGAACCTATCTGCACTCAACCATGCGTGTTTGGGTTGCTCCAAAACCAGTTTCTTCCTTGGTGTTTCGCAACGAACTCCACTTCATTTCAAAACCCATGAAATATAAAATCACCAGACCTACCTTTCACCTGTCACATTTCATGGTTGGTTACACATAGGCCCAGCGTTTAGACATCTACTGAGTGGTTTAATTAGCCAGCTAAATCAGAATGGTCCGCCAGTCTAAATTCAATTAGGTCTTCAAACACACTCAATGGCACCACAGGCCAGAGGTGGAAAATTCAATTTATTTGAAGTAACTGGATACCCATTTACTGCATGGAGGACCATATGGCCTCTCCCTTGGTGTGCGTTGTATATGTTTACGAGCAATTCATTCAGCGCCATTACATTATCTTAAGTGTATCATTAACTGTGGAGAAATGGCAATTAGATGGTGTGTTAACTCTGATGTAACAGTGTGTGTGTGTGTGTGTGTGTGTGTGTGTTTGTGTGTGTGTGCGCCTGTGCCATGTAAGAAAGGTTCAGAGAAACAATTTTTAAAGAACTGCTACACTTTTCTCTCTGAAGCATACAAATTACAGTGATTCAATAAAACCACAGTTCAGTGCATTTGCACTTGTACATTTAATGAAACATTTAATTGCTCAGCTCTCCCTCTAATTATTCTAGAGCTGGCCTTCTCAACACAAAAGTACTTAAAAAGCAAAACCACCCTGCAGGCTGATGAACACAGGACTGACATTCCATCAGAGAAGTAGAATGAAGGCATATTTATCAAACCTTTTCTCTTTCTCAAACCTGCTTCTCTCTCCACTCACAACACTGCGGAGGCCTACTCATTAGTGGAGGCTTTGGGACCGCTTGTATAGCTATGTGGAGTACAAAGAGAGAAAAGGGTGATCCCTCCTTTTTCTCTGTGGTCCCTTCCTTCTGACAAAGTAGGGCCCTGGTGAATAGCGGAGGCAAAAGCGGAGTTGAATGGAGCTGGAGGAGCGGGGCTCGCTCATGCAGAGAACTCCCATCCCCTCTATACCTGCCCTGGAGAAAAGAGTGGCCAGCTGCTGCCGCTGAGCCTTTTTCCCTGGCTTCAATAGAGACCTTGTGAAAGGAGCCTGGACAGGGTAGCTGAATACGGAGAGAGAAAGTGAGGAATGGAAGTTAGGGAGGCAAGGAAGGAAGAAAAAGAGAGGGGAGGAGGTGGGGGGGTGTAATTGGGAGTGGAGAGGGTACATAGAGTTTGCATAAGCCCATCGTTATGCCCCCGCTGAGCGCAGAGCCCTTGGGGTTGGTCTATGACAGTGAAGAGGAGCAGTTTGGTTTAATCAATCATAATGGAAATTAGCATGTTATAATGAAGCGGTTGGAGAAGTCCATTATTTGGTCAGTTCAAAGGGGAGATTGACTTTGGAGCTGGGATCCGCGGATGCTGGCCAAATCAAGCTTGGCAGGGCCTCTGCTGAGGCTCAAAGAGGAAAATAAGAACTTTAAAGAGCTTTCACATGCATGCCTGGTACAGTAGTAATGATATTCAGGGTGCAGGTCTCCCTGTGCTTCCATCTAAGTGGTTATTTGAAGATTTTTGTGGGTATATCCTGGTTCTGGTACTATATTTGGAATCATTTTAAAAGTTCAGCGTTCCTCAAGCCATCTCTGTGTGTTTCCTCCCTCGTATTTCCTCGATCCCTTTTAAATCTTTGTCTCATTCATTCCAGTTTCCACATTTCTAGTATTGCTATAGCCACAGCTGCTAAGCTTAAGTCAGCTTGTTTTCCTCCCCTGTGTGCTTCTCATTCCTTACTCTCTACCTCCCTCATCAATATCTGCCTCCCTCCCTCTTTTCTTTTCCCTATACTGCTGGTTCATCACCTTTAGTTTACTTAACTTCCCTTTTTTAATGCCAGTTTCTTTGCTCCTTCCTTCGACCCCCTCCTCCCAACCCACCCCCCGTCTGCCCCCAGGCTGCCACTGCTGCTAATAGGATAATGGCTGCCATGTTATGCACACTTAAGACCCACAGAGCTGCGCTGAGGGCTGTGTGCTCGTTTGTGTGTGTGTCTGCCTTCTCCATCAGGCTGTGGGGAATACAGGATGTGTTTAAAAGTATGTACAGCTCTTTGCAGGGATCGCACAGGGAGCAAATGTCTACATCTCCTCCAAAGTCAACATCGACAAAATGACAAACTTAGCTTTTACGTTTAAGGAATTCACATTCTGCTGAATGTTTTAAAGACCACGGCAGCAAAGTTTTCACCATTGTCCTCTCAGGCTTTATTAGAAGTCCAGTTAGGGACACTTTGGTCTTCATCCACTGACAATGCAGTACTCAACATTCACCAAGGCTACTCAGGCCTGGGGCTGTGGGCTACTACTCATACTGTGTAATTGGGGACTTTATCAAGAAAACAACCGGTTTGAAATCTGAAATTCTTACTTGTTTTACCTCAATTACAAAAACACTTGTAGAACTCTTAAGAAGATAAATAGCTGACACTTTTATGGAGTAGATCTCGTAGGTATTGAACACTGTATACGGTGAGATTGAGCATGATTTACTGTGAATTGAAAATATATTCCATGTATCTGCATGTGTTTATTGAAAAACGAGAGGACAATAACAAAAGGTCTTTTGAGCTTTCCTGCGTTTCCTGAGCCAGGTTTTGAAAGTGCTGTTTAAACTACCTAGCAGATGTTCAATGCTTCTGATGTATGTCCAATTCCTTTGCAGCACAGGAGACCTCTTGCCACATATCTGATCTTTGAGACCTGCAAGCTCGGCATCTTTCTCCCCCCAAAACAACGTCAAGATCCACCATCATGGCACAGGTATGTAAAAGACTCTGGGAATGAGTAAAAGACTCAGGGAATGAGCGAAAGACAAAGGTAAGGTGAGATTTCCCTCCGCTAATGTTTTCTCCCCCGTAAAAGAGCAAGCACTAGAGATAAAGTGGAACGAAGGCAAAGCCAGAAACTGTCAGGGCTTTTGCATCCAGCTGGAAAAGTTCTCGATTCGACACTCATAACATTTTAGCATGCACCTCCACTTTATTCTTTGGAGCCCGTGCTGGAAGAATGCTGGAGTTCAAGAAATGAAACGTGGTGTACTGGACTCACATTGAGAGCTTCACATGTGGGGCCAAAATATATATGAACATACACACCCACATTTTACACAGCCAATTCAAGACGGGAATGTTGCACCTTTATTCCGCCTCACCGCTCTGTATAAATGTACGAATGTAGCTCGGGAAGGGGAAGCCATTGTCAACATGGAGATACAGTAGTCACAGAGCTAGATACATACCTATGCAAAAGCATGGTAGCACCGCCAGTGCTGTCCTACTAACTGCACCTCTGAGTCCAGAATGCTAATGTACGTCTAAAATCACATAGAGGGGCAGTTCTATGCTAGCATTGTTTGGTTCAGTGCAGAGCGATAGATGTTATATCTATCGCTCTGGTTCAGTGCAAACAAGCCAAAGAAGGGTCTTCTTAATGGTAATTGGATGGGATCTCTGTGTACAAGTCTTTGCCGGGCTGGGCTCTCTTTCTTTCCCTTACACACATACATGTAAAGAGATACAATCGTTTGCACATTGTAAAAAAAAAAAAAAAGTCAAATTCAAGGGAACCTCATTAGTGTGAATCATAAAACTATCATCCACAAGCCAAAAAAAAAAGAAGAAGAAAAAAAAAGAATCAGCCATGTGGTGTAAATTAACATTCCTCAGCACCTTGACAAATTCGAAATGCTACGCAAAACAAGTTTGCAAAATCAAATTTGCCATGCCATCAAATGTGATAATTTAACATCTAGCATTACACAAGATCTTGACAATGTTTTCCATATGCCAGAGACTCCACAACTGGATCCTCCACTGGCTGGTAGCATTTGGCATGATGCAAAAAGCCACACAACCCCCATGAATTAGAAGTTTCTTGGTGGTTTTGCGTTGCACAATATGGACTGTAACTATGAACACGCAGCAGATGTCTGGATTTGTGGGAAGGATAGGCGCTAGGCATTAGATTCAGATTAATAATGAGATTTGGATATCTGACACCCATGTTGTAAACATCACTTTATTTCCCCGCTGAAGTCACTCAACAGGTTGCATTTATTCCTCATTAGCTCATTACAACTACTGACAACAATGAATTGTCATTCACACTCGTCTGGATCTTTTCCACCTTGACTTAACTCCTGCGGTTCAATTTAACCTTTTGCTCTCCAGACATGCCGGTGTGATTATTTTTGCCAGTAAGGTGCTGCTACGTGTCAAGCCTGGCTGATGTTCCCCATTCCTGTTCATATGCCCCTCCCCTCCCTCCTGTGCTGAATTTGTTATGCTTATTTAGCATGGGCACCTCAGGCTCTTTGAGACCAGGAGCGTGACTAGGCAGATGCACCAGAGTTCCGCGTATCTCCATCTGGACCCTCACAATTTCTCGGTGACTCTTTAGATCCCCTTTTTTTTTTTCTCGCTTTCTTTAACCCAGTGTTTGTATCCAGGCAAACTATAGAGGCATAAAATGCACTGTATTATAACAATCTAATTTAAACGTATGGATAAAAATAAAATAATGGAAAAAATGTTATTATGTTATATAAAAATTAGTGGAACAGTATTCAGCACATCTGCATTTTACCCTAGTCTTTCCAGTTTCTGTGAGATAATGCATTCTTTTGAGCATGCCAGCCTCTGCTGCATGCATCACTTCATGCAGGGAGAAGTCAAACTTGTGTCCTAAGAATAATCTACCTCTTGACACCTGTGAGGAGCCTCCAAGTCAAACACACAGAGGTTGATTAAAACATGACCATAACAGGAAATTTGCAGTAGAAATCAAACTCGGGCTTTAAGTGTGATGCGGAGCGCTGAAGTCTGGCAGTCACTGAGGGGAGAGGATTGATTGTCTTGGATTAAACACACTCATCTCAGATTTCATCGTGGTCCTGGTTGGAACAGAGCCTGCTCTACTTGCAATGTCAAATTTAGCTTGCATGAAATAGATCGAGTTCTAATGAATTGAACTAGACATTTATTCTGCGGCTACATAATATTGTTTAAAAATGTCTGACTCCAAAGTGAGTGTGCGGCATGTTTACTTTCGCTGTCTCTCAGGTTTTCTGCAGACGTGCATGCTTGCCATATCGTGTTTCTCAACTTGCCCTACCCATTTATATGTGTGTATATGTCAACATGCATGAATGTATACACACAGGCATGTGAGTGAACATTTGGTCAGAGTGTTACTGAGGCATATGCAGGTGTCAATATGTGCGTGCGTGCCTGTGGACATGTACAGTCCACCACAGTAATGACACCAATGTTTTTCTCTTTTTTTTTGACAGAAGAACAGACAGGAAATGCCAACCTGATTGGAAAGATTAGTGAAGCATCTGCCAGCTGTTGAAGAAAGTGTGAAGGTAAGCAGACACACTGCCCTGATGAGATGGTAATGTGTATCTTTTGGGCTCTGCAGAAAAATGCTGTAGGTATCCACTGGTACCTGTTGGGAAATCAAAGGGATTGATGATTAAAATTACTTCACTGAAAACCACAAATGTTTAAAAGATAGTTTGGATTATTTGACATGGGGGTTGTGCAAGGTAGTTATCTATAGTCGGTGTATCATTTGGATCAGTGCATACCCACATATGTTGAATATTTTCACCGCTCTATCTTGCTGCAAAATAGCCCTTTCACTTGCAATCACATTTTTTCAACCAGCATATTCCTACACAAGAATGGGTCTAGAATTATCTGCCTGCCTCAAGCAGATGATGTGGAGTAATAGTTGCGCTTATGCACTGGAATATGATATTTCAATGGTTCATAAACTGTAGCTCCGATGGGAAGTGCTATTTGATGGGAAGATAAAGTGCTGAAAATTCAAAATACGCTCAAATGATTTTAGATTTTCTCTGTGGGCATATTTTAAGTGGCCCAGGGCCCCAGGTGCCGGTGCCTCTTTAAACTGGGAATGTGCTGAGCTATCTCCTGCAGGTAAAACACTGACAATGTACATACACACAACCTTAACTATCATTTTAACCTAATTAGATCACCAGAGGATCAACAAAGGCTTCATCCTCTGGGGATCATGAATGACATTTTATGACTAGTTTTGCTTTTATTAGCCCAGGTTTTCGGATCTACTGAGATTCCTGAATTTAAAACAGTCAGTGACGGGGCAGGTAATTGGTCTATTAAGACACAGATAAGAATTAGCTTCACCCGTGAGTGCATGAAAAAATATTGCTGTGCTCACTGAGAGTTACTGAGAGATACTTTATAGTGCCAGTTTGTCATCATAACTCCACAGGGTGTAATGAAAACTCTGCACCTGGTGACAGTTATATGAGCCCTGGCACTGTCAGATGGGAGTCTGTGTGTCTATGACAAGCTTACCTCTTCAATCTAATTCCTCTTTAGAAGATTATCAATCAGAATCGGCTCTGCTCTTTCACGTGCAGGTCAGGATCTGCAGACAAAAAAAAGGGCCGCTCGTCACAGTCTGCGCAACAGTTGCTGAGCACATATTTCACCTAATTTTATCAAATGCAAATTTCTGTCTGTTCTCCAGTTGCATTGCAAGGTTTTGATTTGATGCAACTTCTTTCAAAAACAGTGGACAAGAACAGACTTCACTTGAACTGAACTGACCTGAAATAAGCAAGTAACTGTTTTCCATTCTCTTCCCAAACAGATTTTTACAGCCAGCTTAACCTTGTCAAGAAATCTTTGAAGTCTCTGTATCATATGACATAAACAACAGATGTATCAAATGTTTGAATCTGCCGTTCAGAGTCTGACTTTTCAAACAATTAGAATGAAACTGAAGATTAATAATGTATTGGAATGTGCAAATGCTATGCAGCATTTGTCATAGCAGAAACATTTGATCTGCACCTGGGATAAGCTGCTTACACAACCTTCACACCTGCATGCTCTAGACTTGCTTGGTGTGTGTGTGTGTGTGTGTGTGTGTGTGTGTGTGTGTGTGTGTGTGTGTGTGTGTGTGTGTGTGAGAGAGAGAGAGAGAGAGAGAGAGAGAGAGAGAGAGAGGGAGAGAAAGAGGGAGAGAAAGAGAGAGAGAGAGAGAGAGAGAGAGAAAGAAAGCAGTAGGAGGAGAAAAAGGGGCAACACAACAAGAGACCAACAAGGGAAATAAAGAAAGAAAAGGAAGGGGATAAGATAGGACACAGGCAGTAAGAGCAATGAAACCAAGACAAACAAAAACAGAATAACGAATCGACACAGGTGGCTGAGGCTCCAGGCGGCCATTTTCTCTCTGTCTCTCTCTCACTCGCTCTGGGAGAAGCTGTAAAGTTTCTGTATAGTTCGAGTGCGTGCAGGATGTTTTCCGGGGCCTCCCTCGCTCAGCTCTGAGACCGTCTTTTATTTTCCCTGTGCACAGTTGCTTTTTCAATCACCCAACAACACTCTCCTGCATGTCAATGGCCTGGTTTCAATCAACCTGCAAAGCATTAAGTCCTCCTTAAAACACTCTTCGCTCTCTCTATCTGGTTTACAGGTCCATGACTCAGAACCAGGAAGGCTGTTGTGGTAACAAAGAACAACAAGTCCTTTCTGGTTTTCCTTGGGGTTTGCTCCATATTATTTAGCATGAACTAACATAACTACAGTGCCTTTCTCCTTCAAGGTGTCATTTCTCTAACAATTATACGGGTGGTTTGTGTGAGCTGCTGCGTGCTTGATATTACACGCTTAAAGTGGCTTGGATAAATTGTGGCTCTGAAGTAGTTTTGTGCACGGGAGAACACTGATGCTCATTCACAGGGCTCAGCTGCTGAGCGATGCACAGACAGATGGGAAATAAGCCATCATTACTTACTATTGCTCATTTATCTTGAAACGGCTGCATTTAAACATAATTATCTCTATCGCAGGGCCCATTAAGACGGGACGACACAGGACATCTGTGTGCATGTGTGTACGTGCGTGTGTTCACTCGCACATGTGCTGTTGATCCTGAGGACTGCTGGAAAATTGAGATGATGATGTTCCATGTATTTTGGTCCCGAAATTGCTATATTTTTCACTCGCTCTCGCCTGTCCTTCTCTCCCTCTCTCACTCACTCAGTCACTCACTCACACACATATACTACACACAACAGATGTTTTCATGTGCACTGCCTTGTTTTTACAGCTTTGAAATAGTCACGGCCCCTGCTGATAATTCATCTAATGCGCTGTCGTGTTCAGCTTTGGACCATAACTTCATGCTTGTTCATAGACTGATGTGATGTCTGAAACACAGGCCATTACACAGGCATTAAGAAGCCTACATAATGTCCATTCATATGCATTTGCAGCTGGTAGTTTGAGAACTGCACTGAACATTTTATTTACATACAAAACAATCTAGTATAGGTGAAAATATCACAATACAAATAAACAATCTGCCTGAGTTCCTTATTCACAAACTGAAACTTAAAGGAATAGTTCACCAAAAAATGAAGTTCAGTCATTATTGACTCACCCTCATGCTGATGAATACTCTGGAGTAGTTTTTTATTCCTCAAAGTGCATCTGGAGACCTGGGAGGGGGGTTCATAGTCCAATGAAATCCATAAATGCCCAACACAGAAAGTCCATAAAACTACACAAAAACCCTCTAATATTCCTCCTTACTGCTCGTCCGCTGCAATCCAAGTGTCCTGAGGGGATGCAGTCCAGAGTTTACTCGAAACAATGTCATTTTTACAGCCTAAACTATTAGGCTAAACTATTGCACGAGAGCGCGCCCCAGGCAAATTCAATACAGGATTGTTTAGGCTGTAAAAATGTGTAAAAATGTTGTAAATTGTTTCAATTAAACTCTGGACTGTATCCCTTCAGGACACTTGGATTGCAGCAGACGAGCAGTAAGGAGGAAGATGTGTAGTTGTGTAGTTTTATGGACTTTTTGTGTTGGGCGCTATTGACTCTCATATAAGGATTTTGCTGACTATGAACCCCCCTCCCAGGTCTTCAGATGCATTTTGAGGAATAAAAAACTACTCCAGAGTATTCATCAGCATGAGGGTGAGTCAATAATGACTTTGATGAATTTAATTTTTTGGTGAACTACTCCTTTAACACACTACTTAGGGGCATAAAACATGTTTGTCCCATAGGGCTGGGTGGTATGGTCAGTACCACCAGTACCAGTATAGATCTTTAATAGTAAATTGTGTAACCAAACACAACATTTGAATATTATCATTCTGGTTGCTTATCTGCATCTATCTGCACATCCATTATGACGATACCTTAGCATTTATTTTTCTCCATTCAATTAATGTGATCATTAAAGGATATCAGAGTTAATGAGAGCAATTGATGCAACAAAACAGCAAAAAAAAAAGAAAGAAAAAGAAACATGTTGTGACCGCAAATCCATCACAGACAGCCAAGAAAACACTAAAAGTTGGAGTGTAATACTACATGTTTGCCTGTATGAAGGAAACATTTCAAGTTTTTAATTTAACTGTGTACACTTTTTTTTTTAATCAGTGCATTTGCACTTGTCCTTGTTGATTAATTAACATCAAAGCAGCATTTACTGAAGCTGATGGACGCAGATAATTTTTTTCAACTTCTTTATCTTGGTTGTTTGATATGGTACAATGCATCATATTTTATCAACTGAGCAGATATTTTGAGAGTAAACTTACTGAATTCAAGTGTGTTTACAGTCACTTTCCATAATTTGTGGTAGTTAACGGCAAAATGATGTGTTGACTGCCATATCACAAAGGGTGTGTCTCGGTCCGCTTGTTAAATATATTATGTGTGGACCATTTTTAACGCTTTAACTTGGACACTGCCACCATTCATAGAAAATAATTTCCCATACACTAAATGTAACTCATAATCTAAAAAAGTAGCTTCAAATGACTTGTGTCCAAAAAGCAATCAGGCTTCATTGTGAAGATATGGACGTTACCCAAGAGCTGTATAAATGATCTGTGCAGCGTCTATAGAAAACGCTCCACTGGCCCACACAGTTCGTACAATGGGCTGATGGGAGGAGGAATGTGTGCAGCAACATGTTCAGCGTGATGATTAGTCTGCTGTGGCCCAAACCCAGAGGCCTGATCCTTTACAAAACATCCCAGCTGGAGGGTAGCTACCAGTCCGGAGGCACTTGCAGCACAGGTGCCGCTGTGGTGTCTCCTTCAAGAAAAAAAAAAAAAAAAAACCCTGACCGACCCTGTGACATTCAAACAAAAACAAACACTGAGCTGTGCGCCGATGGTGGCCATGGTTTTCTTTCCATCTTTTCTCCTTCTCTCTGCATTTTTTGGGGGGCAGCCTCCCCTCACAAAGCTACAAAGCAAACAGAGTAGTGTGAACACTGGCTGGAATAAGGGTAAACACGGGTTGTTGTGACGTGTGTGGTGAGTGAGTGACCATGTGTGGTGGACATTCCTGATATTGAGCCTCTGGTGCTATTTTTTTTCTTGCTGGGTGAGATGTTTTGAGAAGCCTGGTCCCCCACCCAGGGCTCACCTGTTGAGCCGTGACAACCAAACAAATGGCTTCCATCGCTGCTCACAGTGACCTCTGACCCCCGGGCTTTGAGCTGCCCTGTGGAGAGGAGCTGTTTTAGAAGCCTTTCTGGTTCAATAACATCTTTTCCCCCGGAGCAGCTAAAGCGCTTAGCTGTTTAACACCTGTGGCTCCATCCCCTGAGCTCCCAACACAACTGCTCATATCTTCCATATATCCTCACACAATGCCCAGTCGTTTGTCATGCCTTGTTCCCTCTACACATGAATGCAGCAACAATTTGTTAGAATTTTGTGTGAACGACATAAGCTGCATGAACCTTTTAAAAAGTGTGTGCATTTACAAATGCAAACCAAACTCACATTTTTGTGCACCTCATTTGTTTGTGTAGTTATCCATATTTGCAGCCCTGTTTATATTCTATAAATCTTTTTGTTTGTCTGTTTGTTTGTTTCTATGTGAATCCATCACGTCTATTCATATAACAGCAGAGGGGCATAGTTAATCAGATTTATTAATGTGACAAAGTTACAGTGATGTAAATCATATATGGCCTGGATATAAAATGACAGCACATTAAATCACACTAGGCAACATATTGCTGTGTAATATCAACCTATACACTTTGACAGAAAGAACAAGTTGGTGACATCTAAAACCTGCTTCACATTTACAGACAGAGCTTTGTTGGCTGATATTGATGTGTGGGATGAAAATGAATGAAAAAATACAAGTAAGAAAAAGTAAGAGAGCTGACTGAAGGTTGTGAAGCAATACAGATGTGTGCCCCTAGAGCTTTATTGAGGTGGGCTTTTGTGAGACATCTGGAGTTCCTCTCCTCTCCTCTCCTCTCCTCTCCTCTCCTCTCCTCTCCTCTCCTCTCCTCTCCTCTCCTCTCCTCTCCTCTCCTCTCCTCTCCTCTCCTCTCCTCTCACCCACTCCCAGCCTTTGGCACCACACCAGCTTTGTCATTGTCGACACATCCACCGATGTGCCTGCCTCTAGTCAAACATGCGCAACTCATCAGCCTCTGCGTGGGAGAAAATTACTCCACACTCATGCATGAGTACACTCAATCTGAGACAGATATTCACTCACCTACTGCATGATAAACAATCCCTGCCTTACCTCATGAATAAAATGAATAATCAACTTTGTAATTTACAATGGAAACTTCCTACCAGCAGGCTATAATTGCTGGAGAGATACACACATAACTCCACACTCGAGTCGCACACCTGTGTGTATTAATATTCCCTCCAGACCCTGACACACTCAGTTTGGTTGGGTAAACTGTGATATGTGGATTTGTAAGCAACAGCAGAGCCTTGTTGTGTTGTCGCTGTGTGGCTCATTCTCAGAAACCTTGAGCTAACACACTCACACACCTTCACACCTAGCACATGGACGACCACACATATTGCGTGTACACTAACAGAAGCCTATAAAAGTATTCAGTACACACAACTTTATACCCACAAAGACATACAACGCAGTTGGATAACTATTTAGTCACCTGTAAATAGTCTCAAAGAGCCATAAAATGTTCATAGACTTCTCATTCAGATTGAGTAACCTTGTTACTTGAACAGCTCGGCCCTGTGAGTTAGGTCTGCAGCATACCACTAGGAACACGTAACTGCTCGTATCAAGCTGCTACAGATGCACTGAAATGCTGCAATCCAAGACTATGCTGCCAAACGCTCCGACAAACAACAGCAGCACCTGCCTGAAATCTGGGAGTGAGTGAAGCGTAATGCCTTGGCTTCAGTGAGAGGATGTGTGTGTGTGTGCGTGTGTGTGTGTGTTCCTTCAGGAGTGATCAAGATGAAGCAGGACTAGCATTAGGTCATCAGTTGTGCTGGCGTCTCCACAGCTGCTGGGCTTGACTGGTGGAGACATGTCCACATATGGAGGTTCTTGCTGCTCACCAAATATTTCATATGCACAGCACTTTGCTCTGAATTGGAACCAGAAAAGTGACTTTGTGGGGTGTAACGGGTCAGATGATTGGCTACAGCTTCATAGAGCTCTGTTATCTCTCAGTAACAAATTATATGCAACGTGGACTAATGAGTGTTACATTGTACAAGTGGGGGAAAAAAACCCTTTCGGTAAAGGGTCAATTTATAGGTTTTACTGTTGCTACATAGCCACTGTTAGCGATACTAGCTTTTTACTTACCAGAGAAGAGGAAACGTTGCAAATTCAGAAACAAATTTCATTCAGGTCATTGTTGATGAACAAATTCTTTTATTTTTGATAATTGTGATCTTATTTCATTCTGAACTTTTTTAGGGAAATCAAAATCTTGTAAGAACAACATTAGCCACAATAGGGAGCCAAAATCTCCTACAACTTTCCATAAAACAGTTTGAAAGACCCTTAGTTCCATAACTTACACACACGCACGCGTGAACGCACGCACGCACGCACGCACGCACACAAAAGCACTTCCTCGTATTTGTCACAACAAACTCAACCTAATTTCAGAACAAAATGGTTTCAAGCAGGTCCAAACTGATGTGCGTTGTGTCAGATCAGATCTGCAGTGCTGTACAGTTCACTAAAACACTGGGACTGAGATGTTTGCCGTTACTCAAAGTTTTTTTTGCAAAACAGGAGGAAACAAACTGCCTTTACCACAAATTATGGCACTCATTCTGGAACTTTCCTACATTTCTACAAAAGAGGAGACAAGTGAACTATTATGAAAAAAAAGACACACAGCGTTGAAAACCGGAACACTCATAATGAGAAAATTCACCCCACGATTGAAGACAACATTGGATTATTAGCGTTGTTATGTTGAGTGTTGGCGTATGGAGAGCTGTTTTCCACCTGGCTGCACTGTTAAAACTGGTTACACACTTGGCTCATCAGCACTTATGTCTTTTGACTGAATCATAATCCATATGCGCACAAAGCAAAACAGCACTCCTCCACAAACTCAGCACACATACAGACACTCTCACAGCCACACTGTGATGCTCCCTCCCCCCTTCTGCAACCACTGACCCTCACACACACCCAGTCAAACAGTATCAGTGCTGTTGTTATTCCACTGAAGCTGCTGGGTGCGAATCTGTGCTGTGTTTAGCGAAGGAGATCGTGTATTTTGAGAGTGTATTGGGACTACAGCAGGTCAATAAATATTTGATGACAGTGCCACCTCTCCTCAGTGCCCAAGCCCAAGCAGATGATCTCCTGACCTTCAGACACCCAAGGCTAGATGAATTATTAAGAGCAGAGCTGTCAGTCACGAGTGCCGGGCCAACTCCAGGTGGAATAGAGTGGGAGAGCTATCTGTGATCACATCTCGCTCAGATGTCAATCTCCAGAACACCACCTGCTGATTGGACACTTTGACCGAGAGCAAAAAGGAGTTTCTCTTGGATCAGCATAATTATCTTTGCAATAAATGCACAAATTCAGCACTAAAACCGATCCTATATGGACAGAGTAATACGTGTATCTTTTATCATCATGATGAATACACATAAAGTAAACATCACTGAAGATTAATGGTACTCTTTCATCATTGTGTCATTAGAAGCACTTCCTGCCTTATGTGGAAAGCCTCGCTTTTGATATGCCAAATGTTTCCACTGTCTTTTAAGAGGCCTCTGTTTTGTATTATCTTATTATTTCCTGCTTGAATACTTGCTATCACATGAATATAAAGTCTGTTTTGATGGGATTATGAATGATTGTTCAGGCCTTTGCACATGGTGCAGAGTTCCTGTGGTCTAAAGGCCTTGTGTGGGACAGCAGACTATTGAACTGATTGTGACCTATTAAGTTTTGTTTGGGTGGAGCCCTACAATTTCACCACTCAGCTGGTAGAAATTGCTGTTTTTTTTTGCTGGACCATATGGATTAATCAATGCGTGTGTTTGCTGGCAGGCGGGACTTTTGCTGAGAACGTGATTCACTGCCTGCCTTCATCTTTGAATATTAGTGTGCGTGTGTAAGCAGAGTGTGGTTATTCTGTGTGTGTGTGTATTTGTCTGTGGCCTGGTGTGTATGTGTATCCGTCAGCGTTTCCTGAGGCCCGTGATCCAGGAGGCTGCCTCAGCCCGGAGTAACCTTGTCGCATGAAGGTGTCGCATATGATACTTCCTCAGGCAGTGGCCAAACATCACCTGATCCCCCACCCAACACTCAAGCCTGATCCCTTCCATCCCAGAGTATTCCCTTTCTGCGATCCCACCGCCATCACCACCTTGCCACCACCACCCCTTACCCTTCTCCTTGCACTGGACATTTCGTCGCCACCCCACCCTATACTCCCCTACTCCACGTCTCGCCGCCCCAGCAACAGCTGGGCTCAACTTGCAGCTGATGGGAACTTTTGCCTGGCTGTGGCTGGATGCTGTAACTGGGTGACACAGGGCCGAGATTAGCTCCTCTGACCACAGAAACTTGCGTCTAAGACTGAGATGTGACACGAGCAAAGTGCTAACTTTCAAAGTTATGTGTTAGTAGAAAGGTTAAACAGTTTTTATTGCGCACCTTAAAGGTTCCTTAGAGGAAAGTTGAAAGCTAATGGTCAATTCCAGGGTCGTGTGCTGAGTTGAAGGTCTTCATCTCACCTTGCTGTACTGTCATCAGTTTTTTTGTGTGTGTTTATTTTTACTATTGTTGAAATTGGCAAACATATGAGAAACAAGAATATAACGATACTCAACAGTTATAAGAGAGCAAGTTTTTGACCATCAAGTAAATTACTTTATTGATCGTTTCTGAGTACTGATCGAAACATGATGCATTTCCATCGGACCGCATCTCCTCATGAGACCCCTCATCCATCTTGTGTTTCTGGGCAACTTGTGCATGCTGTTGACAGTGGGTTTCAACCATGATAAGCTGGAACAAGAGCAGAGGATTTAATTTTCTTAATAAGTTAAATGCTGGCAGAACCACTTAATCAGATCTCCCGGGGGAGGGGCAGGGCTGACTGCTTTAATGGCGCTCATGAATGACAGGTGACATTGTCGTTTCTTCAAAGGCAGATGCCCTGTGAGAAGAAGTGAGTGTGTGCGCACTTGAGTCGCAGCAGATTGCCCACAGCTGTCATTGTGCGGCTGGAAATGAAAGGCTGAAGATGTTCCTCTGCTTGGATCTGACAAACAACATTACGGTCGAGTGTGGTCATCCTTATGGATCGGCCCTCAAGACACGCAAATTGGTATGACAATCATGAAAATGAAAGGATGACATTTACCTTCTATGGTTTGGCAATCATGCTATAAAAAAGGTTGTAGGAAGGGTATCATGTTAATTCTATATGTCCTTGAATGAGGAAGCTTTTCATGCAACCTTCAAATGTGCACTTGTAGGTTTATGTGAAACTTCAGCTGATTCATACACACACATACACACACTAGAGTGTATTCTTTTGGTGCCATGAGAGTGACTGAAACAGCATCAGTCTTATTGTGCCCAGTGGACAGAGGTTTTGTGTTTATTTCAAACACAGCGGTTTTAGTGCCATCTTTGCTATCTCGGCTATGGGCGTCAGGGGAGAGATTCTGCTCAGGGATGGATTCTTATGGGTTTCCTAAGTGAAAATACAGGCCCTGCTGGGATTACTCCTCCGCTTTATTGCAATGGCTTTTCCACTGACTGGACACTTGCATACAGTAACGCATGTTCATGGGGACCACAGTATAACTTTTCAGTGTCTGTCTGACTTATGTCTGGAGCAGGGCGTTGCTTTATGTACAAGATCAGCAAAAAATAATCAGCCTCATCGTTTTACCACCATCAACACCCCAGCCGGGGAAATATTATCAAGTTGAAACACAGGTGCTGAATGTAACTGATAGTCTAAATCTGATCCGTGTGTCCAGTTTCATAAGCTGTGAGGAAGAGTTACGGCTGTTATCAGTCTCTTTGGCAAATGATCACTCCTGCTCCATTTCTCGCTTGATTTTCAATTTCATATTTCTCCCTTCTTGGTGTCTCTTTAACACGTATCCGTATCCATCACTTTTCTCCCCTTTCACCTTTACCATTTCTCATCTCCTCCCGTTGCCTTTGCCCCCCCCCCCCCTCTCTCCTCTTCCCTCGTCTGTGTTGTTAGCTCTACATCTTCTCTTCTGCTACCGTTGTGGCTCATCATCATCGTGTCATGATCGAACTGTGTGTGTGTTTAAGTGATACAGTCGCACCTGTGGGGTTTCAGATTCCTGCCTGTGCACGGAGAAACACTTATTTCACTGTTAAACCAAATGTTACCTATTAGCACAGAACCCCGCAGCTTCAGCCGTGGGGAGGCAGTGAAACATTGCTATCTGATAGCAGAGCCTGTCCAGCCCTATCATGGACATCTTCAGTGTTTGTTTGTCTGTTACTGTGCTCTGGGGTCAAGGAGGTACAGCTTTTGCATAACATATATTACAAAGACAACTATCCTCCAGACAAAAGATAAGACATAAGGTATGAATTATCAGGAATTTCACCTCTTGAGCATTGATTACCACTCCACACATTTCATCACCCGCCAGTTGCCAGCGTCTAACTCTTGATAAATTAGCAATTTTCTCCGCTCCGAAGGCCCCTTAAGGTCTATTTTCTATCAGGATAGTCATGAGAATACCAGAGAATTACAGTAGATGAATCCAAGGAACATACTTCATCTTGTATTTCCGTGGGATGCTCTTAAGAGAGAAACAGAGATGGAGAGAGAGAGAGAGAGAGTAAAAAAGAGTTTGGCGGCTGTGATGGTGAACTTTTCCCCAGTTCCACCTGGCTGGGGCGGAGGGCTTTTCAGCCACGACGGGCCCCTGGGATTTGGTGCTCAGCGGAGCGGACCGTGCATATGGGCCGTGATCCTGAGTCTGTGTGTGTGTTTATGTGTGTGTGTGTCCGGAGAGACAGCTGTCCAGCTCATCTTCCCCCCTTGCGGCCTGCCTCATTTATAATTAACCCAGATGACCAGGTGGCTATGTCCCTCTGTCCCTGCCAAGGCATGCTTCGCTCTGACCTCTGAACTTCTATCAGACATTCCTCGGCTCATGTTTACCGCTCATGTACACTGCTTGGTTGACTTGACATCTCAGCCCTGGCTTTGGAACAGTACCCTGTGGATAGATGATGAAAAATTATACAACCGACAGTAAAGGTGTCTGTTTGCTTCAACCAAAACACATGTTAGTCAAACGACGTCCCCTAACGACATCCCACACTGGAATTGAGGGGAAATTTGGTCCGATAACCTCTGCAGCTTTCCAAAACTGACAAACAGAAACACACGATCACTTAAAACAGCTATTGGCCACATGTGCTGAGGCAAATGTAGGCAAGGTCTGAACTCTTCTTTTACATAATTACTTCCATCACTTCACGTTTGTAAAAAAAAAAAAGAAAAAAAAAAGATTGCAACACTGTGAATGCCTTTGAGGAGAGATTCTCTGAAGACCGGCAATTATCACATCTCTTCCCTCCCTCAGACAGCAGGCCTTTGAGTGTGGCTGTTTCGAACAGCTATAAACACTTTTGCCTTCACATGTGGTCGACTGCAGTTTCGTTGAGGCACTGAGGAAGGCAGTTATCATGAAGAAAGAGGGGAGAGTCGGACTAGCATCCGAGAGAAAAAAAAAAGATAGAAAAGGTTAGAACAACAAAGAAGAGGTTTTATTGAGTTTGACTGGACTCTGGGGGGCTCCCCGGGGTCTACGGCTCATTCAAGGCCAGGTCAAGGAAACTTGAAGGTAGACTGCCACCTGCTACTCTCATTCTTGTTTCCCCATTTGATGACTGCCTGGGAAATGGTGCTCATCTAGAAGAGAACACGTTGTATTTGCGCCCTTTGTGATCAGCTTATTTCCTCCATGTGTTCAATGTTAAGCTTTGGCCAGACAGGCTCAACTGTCAAAAGACCACAGGCCAACACCCAGACAGACAGAGACTGTTTAGGCCTCTAGACCTGCCTGATCAAAATCACAGCCTGCAGTTGTCTCCAGTGCTCCCCTCCTAGCCAAACCTAGCTCAACACCCAGCCCCCCTGCATGTCATTGCTATGGAAACATAAAAGACTTTTCCAGATGTGTCCAGGACCTGTAGCCATAGCAGTTGCAAGCCCTCCAGAACCTCCATGCAACATGTTGTCCACACATTCATCCTGAAGTGTTGCCCACCACTGTTGGGTCCAGAATAGGTTGAAGCTCACACATTCTCTGTGCCCTTCTTTCGTCGCCCTCATAATGGTGCGAGGGGGGCTGAGGGCAGGACAGGGACCCAAGGTTAGCGAACAAGGCGTATCCAGTTTCTGTTGTGTAACAGCAATACCTCCAGGCTTCCTGTGCACATGTTCTGTGTAATGCTCATGTCCTGGTGATTGGGTGGGCCATTAGAGGACATGAGGCAAGTGAAACTCTACCTGATTCATACTTCCTCCGACTGCTGCTCCTGCAAGTTGGAGCTGGACTTCAAAGTTGTCTTACAAGTAGATGAAGAGGAGATTGCCGATCAAACACTGCCTCTTTGTTTGGCCGAGAAATGAAAGCTAACTCGGACATTTCTCATTTTCTCCCTTGTGTTATTTCATACTGCACTCTTGCTCCGAAGTCATTTGTGAGGCATGATGCAGCAGAATGTGACCCCATGTCCTCACACACCTCTCCCTCCTCTTCTCCTGTCTCCTATAGGGCAGGGCTGTGGCACACTAATCTCCCCATACCCGCTTTACCCTTCTGCCTGCCCCACCCTGACCCCACCTCGTCTTCCTGTGTTTGCTTTGGCACTCCGCAGGACATCCGTCACAGCACCTGCCACTGCGGCCCGCAGCCTGCCCTCACCCACACCCCCTCGAGCGTGCTAAAGGGTGAGCCACGTGTCCTCAGCACCCTCTAAATGGGTGACAATACCACTGTCCTCGCCCGTCTGGATTAAGCACCGGTACAGTCTACTCTCCATGCCCTGGTAGCTGTTACAAAAAAGGAGGGCAGGGGTGGGGAAGGCATTAAAAAAGAGCGACAGGTGCGCGTTGCTTTTTCTTAGCTGTCCCCTATGTCCCCCACTCATGTGAAAAACATTTCTCTGCATCGGGAGGGGACCAAGAAGAGGTGCTGTTGTAATCAAGGCTGAACTAAATTTGATTGTTCTTTGCTACAAATATCACACCATATCAAAGCCTAATTTCAAGCAATTCCTAAAGTCCAATGCATCCTAGCATGGAGGGTGGTCTAGTTAAAAAAAAAGGTCTTTCCTTTGACTGGCTGAGGTAGAAGAAAGCTTTCTGGAGGCCTCTATTGCTTGGTCCCCTAGCAGCGAGAAACCTAAAACATGGGTTGAACTCAGCATACAGACCAGTCAAAATGACTGGCACCTCTTGACACCTGTATCAAGGCCTCTTTGTCCCGGGTACAGGGGAGTTTTTCTGCATTGGCCACAACTAGGCCACACTGAAAGGGATAGAAGCTGCTTTTGTCCTTGGGGGTCTGTAATGGACTGATAGCATCACGCTGACCTCCCTCCTTCCCCACCTGCTTCTTTTCCTCCCTTTAGTCTCCTGGCTGTTAAAGGCCCCATTTAGGGTTGCTGATACTCTCAACCTTTGGCTATCAGCAAGTGAGGGCCAGGGAGCCGTGCAGATTGTGTGCTGTGATAGATGAGGTAAGGTAATGGGGGATAATACAAAGTGAACTCTTGCTCCGAGCGAGTCTTTTACCGGTGTTACACATTCTGTAATATTATATTCGATATATATTTACAAAAAAAGCTAAGGGGACACAAGTGAAATGACACTCCGGAGGCGATATGAAGCCTGTGAAGCCCTGCATACCAGTGCTGATGGCCGCACAATACTTGTAGACACCAGTGCATCACCACCATGAAGCCTGCACCCCTTCCCCAAACATGGATCATTCCCCAGGTCTGGATCACCCCGGTGTTAGACCTCCCGTGGGGGTGATTAGGTCCCCCAACCAGTCCCACCGCCAACATCATAGCGTGATTCTTTCACCGTGTGAGAAGACCTCTGTCGTAGCAACCCAGAATGAAAGAGACCTTTTTTTTTTCTTCCCTCACTGGGCCATCTGACAATCCAATCTACCAGGCCAGCAGTAACATAATATCCCTCTTCTGATAGGGGCTCTCTCCCACTCTCTTTACCTCGCTCGCTGTTCTCTGCCTCTTTTCTTCTCTTTGCGTCTTTCTCTCCCTCTTGTTGTGGCAGGGATTTGCAAAGAGGGGTGAAGGTTGGCAGGGCAGGTGTCTGATTTTCATTAGAATTGCAAATAAGTGTGAGTGGATGCCCGATCAGATAAGGAGGAGAGGCAAGAACAATGGGGGAAGAGGAGGGGAGAAGAGAGGAGACAGGAGAGAAGAGGAGAGGATGGTGTGTTTGGGTCCGACTGTGCTGCCTTTGATCCCTGTAGGCTACAGCCGAGGCTCATCTAACTCGCCACCGCACCCGGGGGACAGGACACCTTACCTCACTTATCCTTCCTCCATCCATCCACTGGAGTCCCACAGGCAGGAGCAAGGAGAGATAGTGTTGATGACAAGTAAGCATGGTTAGAAAAGACTGAACCAATCTTCAACATCTTAGTGGCTGAATCAAATATTCATAATTACATTGTTCCTATTATATTCTGCAAAGAGCCGATCGTGGCCCAGAGGTGTTTAAATAATGATGAATTTCATAGAGATTTTCTATCTCCATCTCACTAATGTTTCACGCCTAATCACAGCTCTCCCCCACTCTTTCTCTTAATCTTGTGTATATCATTTCAAAGGCCTAATTAAGTGGTGAACATCATACTTCATTACATCAGCGTTTAACAATTTAGCAAAATGAAAGTGACTGAACTAAACGGGTATGAACCACTGGATCAGCCTCACACATACACATACACTCACTCTCACATTAAGACACCCATCCACCCACGTACACACACAATACACACATACACACACACCAAGACCAGCTGTGCCCTAAAGCTGTCAAAGCCAACAGCTGGACTTTACAATTCTCCCCTCTCAGTGAAATATCACACCACATTTCTGGCACCGAAACCCAAATTAACAAAAGAGATTTGCTCAGCACGCCTGAATACCAAGTTTCAGAGGAACAAGCAATTGTCGGGGTTGTGTGAAAATCACTTATTGAATTCAAGAGAATTCAATAACTGCGCAGTTTTTAATCTTTTTGTATGTGTGTGTGTGTCTAAAAGTCTTTTTCTTTGACATAGACACACCTTGCAGTCCCCATAGTCAGCAATCTACACACTCCCCGAGGGTGGAGTGTTGAAAATCATCAATTCCACTGGGCTTGTTGCCGTGGTGAAGGCTTGCAGCGACAAGGTTGGCTGGCTGCTGCACTCCCAACATGCACCTGGGTGTGTTTGTGAAAGGACAGGACAGGCTGGAACGAAGGAACAGCTATGTCAATACCGCCAAAATGGGAAAAACAAACATTTCTGGGTGAAGTGTCGTTTCAGTTATTTTTCCCCCTGAATACTTTTCCCTCTGTAAATTTCCCCCTAGTATGCAGACGATGCAGCCAGACAAAACTATCCTCCTGCAAATATTTCAGCATTTTTTCCCCTGCATGTTCCACATTTCCTACAAAAATTGGAAATTAGACATCCTCTTGCTTGCTTTACATCAAGAGACGTTGTTGTGACAGACTGAGATATGTAGGAGTCTGACGAAGCTTAGCGAGGAGCCCGTCTCGTCTCTGCGCAGAGTCTCATGAGGCAATGTTAGCCTGCGTGGGCGATCTGGCCCTGTGTTAAACTCTGCTCTGTCCTGGATCAAGTTTACAGTTCTGCTTGGTTTAATAAAGCGGATTCCCCCCGCAGATGAACATGGCTCTGGAGCACCTGGCCTTGCCCTGCTCCCAACGGGCTCTGTGTTCTCACGACACTGTGCCGCTCTGCAGCACCTGTTGGTCAGGCCTCGGGCAGCAGATGTTCCAGCTACATTCCATCCCAAAAAGCATGACTATTGATTTGGAGGAAATCCCTGCCAGAATCCATCATGTTTTTTTGCTTTGAATTGTGAAAGTACCCCGCTCCATTTGTCCTGCTCTTAAATGGCGGGAAGCAGGCGCACTTTCTGAAGCTGTTTCCTATTTTTCTTATAAGTCGACAGACAGATTAGCACAGACAGTTGCAAATACTTTTTTTTTTTTTTTGCTCTGCAATCCGCTTCTTTTTTACTTTTATACAAATCAAACATTTATATCTATATGCTGTAGAACATAAATCATATTATCTTGTCTCTACCAATCAAACAACAAGAAACTCCACGAAAAGTTGTGTTTTTCTCCACCGCTGTGCTGATACAAAACGGTCTCAGCGTGGCTCAGGAGATATGGATCGCAGAGCGTGTTTGCTGACAGATAGGAGTGTCCGAAAGGAGCAGATCTGACAGCTTAACAAGTGGCTGGAGCAAATCAGATGTACAGCGCATGGTTATCTCTTCACATGCAGAGGTACCTGACGTGAGTGTGAGAGAAAGACACAGGGGGAGGACAAGGGAAGCACAAGACGAGTGAATGACAGAATGAGTGAAAAGAGTAAAGAGGGCATGTGACAGAGTTGGTGACAATGTGAAGGATGAGGTGGGAAAGTGAGTGAACGGCTGGAACAAACCAAAGAAATTCGAGAGTAGGTGCAGATACAGAAGAGGACAGAAAGGAGAGAGAAGCTTGATAAAAGACAGAAATAGTGGGAGGCCCCCATCAACACACACACACGCACGCACACACATACACACACTCAACCCACCCCCCCGCCCCACACTCCCACTGCTTGCCAGTATCACCAATGGCCAAAACAGGCTCTTTCATAGAGGAGCCTGTGCAGCTGCAAGCTCTAAAGTACTAACAGACAATTACAGGCTCTGGTTGCCTTGGCAATATGTTGCTTTCTTCCAAGCCATGCTACTTACCACAATGTTCAATAATGAGAACAAAGCCAAGGAAAGGCCGAACAATAGACCTTTGGCCATTGCCTTTCTCTCCCCCTTTTCCCAAAAATGATGCATTCTCCCTCACTGACTTCAAACGTCCCAGCTACAAAAACATTATTGGATGTTGTGTGAGTTTCAGAGCCACTGCTTCAGGAGTGTAAGGCCTCCTTCCAGGGGCAGAGGATCCCTCAAACTCCTTCTCTTACTATTGTGCTCCTTTTTTTATTTTTTTTATTTTTTATTGGGGCATGAGAAGGGTCTGGCATGGGTGTGTGTCATGACCAACGCACTATGTATGTATATATGCGTGAGTGTGTGTGTGTGTGTGTGTGTGTGTTTGTGGGCAGGCGTATGTGTGCGTGTGTGTCTGCATACAGACCCCATCTGTTTGGTGGCCGGACACAGTCTGGGAAAGTGTGTGCAGGCGAAGAATTCACACACAGCACAAAGGTCCAATTATGAGCCCCCACTCAGAGCAGGAGGAGGGGGTGGATGAGTGGATAATAGGGGCTTGTCCATCTCAGAAGGGGGTATGATGGTTTCCTTGCCTCTCACCTCGCCCTCCTCTCCCTCTCTCCTCTCTGGCCCACCACAAACAAATATGTGTCAACAAAGACAGAGCGTGGAGGAAATTCCTTTGGAGAAAAACAGGCCTTCTACTTTGGCTTTTTGTGCCGTGACTAAAGCAGCTGTTAATAAGATGCACCTTTGCACTTGAAAAACAAGACTGTCCAAGCAATAACACGAGGCTGATATGGAAAATGAGTAAAACACACATTAATATCTTCTACAAATAGTTTTTAATCACTCACTTTTGTGCAGAGAAAGTGCCACTTTCACTCTATATAAATTCCCATAGACTGTCTCCTGTCTGGTCTGAGGGGCGTTTAATCTCTGGAGTGTTGGGCTTCTGGCGTCTACACAGCTTCACCTCCAGTCTGTCTTTACTGTAATACAACTGATTAGATTAGCCTGTATTAGAAGAAAGTGATATTAACCCTGCTAGCGTCACCTTTCAAGCCCCGACGGTGGCTCCACTGGTGCCAGCTCAACTTTGATTCCTTATCTCCGACTTCAGCCACACACTTTTGGCGAATTGCCGTTTGATTTAGGATGGTGACGTGCCTGTCTTATCTCAACATATTGTCAGATGACTCGCCGCTTTACTCTGACAGCACCGCACTGCCGTGGTTATGAGTCTAGACAGTCTTTGATCTCGCTTGTCTTGTTTGAAGGGGTCAGGACAATGTGTGAGCTCCCCTAATGTGCTATCAGTGGAAAGTACAAACCTCTACACTTGTGGCTTGCTACTTGGCCGAGACAAAGTAAACAGCCGGAGGAACATGACCAAGTTAAGAATTACAAAGGCTGAGCTGTGGATAATTCACAATGTCAAAGGCGCAGTTAAAGTATACCTACGTGTACTGTTGACTGTTGAGTCAGAGAATGAAATAATTCCACATTGGGCCTATTAATTGTTTGCTAAATCCTGTTCTTGCAGTCAGCAGATCATTATGTGACCAGATGGGGAGGCTTTTTGATTTACAGTATTTTACCACTACAATAAAAGTTATACCACATGGAGTTTAAAAAGAAAATCAGCACTTTTGTACTTATTCTACTTAACAAGAAAACACTCTGAGATTGTGGGAAACGTGTTTACTCACTTGTTTGCCAAGAGTTAGATGAGAAAATGGATACCACCCCCATGTTTGGTTGATAATATGAAGCTACGGAGAGTAGCCAATTAGCTCAACATAAAGACTGGAAACAGGGGGAGTCAGTAAACTGGGCTCCTGTTCAAAGTGGAAAGAAAATCCACCCACCAGCACATCTAATGTGACTAATTAACATGCTATATCTCATTTGTTTAATCTGTACAGAAGTGTTCCTGGAGTGTTGTCGTTGGTTACCAAGCATCCAGCAGAGACACAAGGAAGTTATTGTACCTGACCAAGAAATACTCCCACATATTATGATCGGAAAGGAAAGGTATCTATCTCCTTAATCAAAAAACTAATTTGCTAAAATGTCAAACATGTTGAAGGTGACAATGGGTAGGAAAACATGAAGTATTTGTGCATATTATTGTCTGTATGTAAAATGCATTACATGTTTTAGAGCCGCCTGCAGAACATAGTGCATGCCGTTCTTTGTTGCACTTGTCAATAGCAAAATATGCATTCATGCAACACAGAGTGTGCATGACACGAACAAGCATATGTCAATGCAAGTGGAATGGAATGAACAAATATACAGTTGTGTGCATATGGTATGAATGTGTGCGTGTGTGCGTATATGCATCTGACACTCAAGCATCAGCAGCTGGTGAACTGCTCTCACACACCAGGTGCGACCTGTAGCTCTAGGCGCTGTGTCAGCGCATAGCGTGGCAATATGACACTCGAAAGCACAAACACATACACACCAACGTCTACTGCGTGTGCGCAGAGAAACACACATTCACAGAATGTGTGAAGCGGCGGACACTGTCACGCACGCAGCAGGCCTACGCATGCAGGTTTAAATATGAAAAACATAAATCCCTGATTGTATTGCAGCAATCAGTTTGATCTGATGGACTGAGAGAGAGGGAGGGAGAGGGAGAGAGAGGGAGAGAGAGCTTCATGTCATGTAGTCCCTGCAATGTTCATGACTGATGTGATCGGGACACACAAGTGGTAACGGCAGGCAATAAAAGGCATTTGGTTGCCATCTGTCTCTGTGGCCTCCGTGTCAAACAGTTGGCTGTCAGGCTCATGCCATAGACACACAACCAGGATAACCATTAGTCCATAAACAGGCGCCCTTCTATAGACAAATGGTTAGGGATTTCTATGGTCATGTCTGTGGTGAGATAATAGCCATAAAGCTATGACATACAGCTGTTCACATGAAATACAGGCTAAGTAGAAGAGGATTCAAGAAAAAAATGCCTTTAAAGACAGGGGTTAGTTTGTGTCAAAGAATAACTGGGTGACAAATGATGTAGGATAATGTGATGCGATTCACTCTTCAGCAGGAGGACAAGTCATGCGGATGCTTCCCTTATCAGAAATCGTTTTAACATTATGACAGTTTGTCTTTTTCAGACCTTGTGATTTTTCTCGCCATGATTTGCTCTAGTCCACCAGAAAAAGTTGAATTCATAACATTTGCAAGTCTAAATTTCCAGAGGAAATTTCTGTCACTCATTTTACTTTACGTATCATTCACATATTCCATATTTTTCTTGTCTTCAGAAATCTGTAAAGGCGAAATGCAGCAAGACATGGCAATATTTAAACATCAGGTCTGTGCTTCAGAAAATGCAGACCTCACATAGTGCCACTTTTTCAGCTGATTGCTGAACTTGACATTTATGGAGGCATTCCTTCTTTGGTCTGGTGGTCACTCCATTTGTTTGCACCTCAATACCTAAAGTCCATCTGTCTTGTCTCCTCCTGTCTGCTGGTATCTCTGTGTCCTTTACCTCAGTTTGACCGTCCATTGTTCACATCTGGACAAGGCATCAACTTCTCCCAATTACTGGTTAACAGTGAGTACTTTATTGAAGCTTGATAATCTGCAGAATTAATCTTTTTCTTATGAGGAAAACAGAGTGGGCGATAGGAGCCGCGCTGACAGACACGCTCAGGACACAGACACTCTTACATCTATCCCTCTGCTCGGCAGACTTCCCCATCGTCTCCGGCTTCACATAAGCCAGTCGTTGGGATTTAGAGGTTATTACTTTGTGTTCCCCTCTTTGTCTGAGGGGTCGTCTTTCTGAGACGAGGTGAGATCGGGGTGAACACAAGAGAAATGCAATGTAATGCAGTATTGATGTTAAACACACAATCTTGAACGCTCCTCGACCCTGATGGAAATAATCTTTGATGACAAACGTGGGAGTGTGTGGGGATACCTAATATTTGTCAGTGAGCGGGAAAATGATGAGAAGAGAAATGGCGAAGTAGCCTGTGAGGACATTTCCCCCTGTGATTGTGAGGCCTGTAGTGTTTGAGAACTGAAGGTCATGGGTGACACCTGTTTCCCGTCTCATCTCCCAACATCAAGTTGAGTTGCTAGGAGGGGGGTCTCAACCCCCACCACGGTAGAGGACAAAACCTCCTGTGTTCGTTTCCTGCCTCGAGCAAGAAGAGAGAAAAAAAATGACTGAAAAGGGGATGAAACGGCCAAGTTTGTGTATCAGGGTGGGAAATTAATTTCCGAGGTGAAAGGAAAGGCATGCATTCTTGTGAGGAAATAAAGAAGCAGCTCTGCTTTAAAGCCTTGTTTGAACAGTAGACTCAACTGCAGGTGAGTCTCAAACTTCAACAAACAATTATGACACTGTTGTCATACTTACAAGATGAATTTGCTGTTTGAGTAACTGCAGTGCACTTTATTCATGACTCAGTCCGCACGGCGCAACAACACAGCAAATATTGGAGAGAGTTTGCCCCCTTGTGGGCAAAGAAAGCACCTCTCCGTCTGTCTGATGATTGACCCAAACCAGAGTCTGCAAAATCAAACAGAAAAATAATTACTCATGCATTGTAAAATCTATTCAATATGACATGAATTTCCTCAGATAATCTCAAAACAGTCACAACAAGCCGTGTTTGCCAAAGCCTGTCTGGTTTTATTGGGCCTCTCAGTTTGGAGGAGTCATACCTGTTTGCGCTGTGTGGCTGGCTGACAGGGAGCCATCTGTTTTCTGTCCTCATGGTCAGGATCAGTTTCTTGTCTTTTACCATATGCTGTTGTACAATGGGATGCGCACACACATAATGAATACACTCAGACATGTCTACCGATTCAGACAGCACATACAGTCTAGCACCTTTAAAACCAAAAAACTGGCTTGTGTTGTGGACAAGCTGTGCAAAAGCAGAAAATCATCTCCCCCAGTCTCTTTATTAGCCCCCTGTTTCCCAGTTGACCTCTCTGCAGCTGAGGCGTGAAACTGCTCCATGTTTAGGCCTGGCCTGGCTTAAGCCTCCATACACGCCACTGTGCTTGCAGATGTATCCCCACTCACTTGGTACAACCACAGCTGGTTCTCCACACCCAACTCAACTCCTCCTCTTCTTCTTCCCTCTCTCTCTCTCCTTCTTCTAATTCTCCTCTCACCATCTCTCCTCTGCTCCTCCCTCCATCCACATGCCAAACCACTTATATTTTTGCAGTTTAATAGCCCCTCTTGCACTTGCCGTCTCTGCTGCCAGACGATAATATGGTTTTCAAACTGCAGCCATATTTACGCCATGCTCATTGAAAGAGAGCAGTTTACCAGTTTATTTCACACTGCCAGTTACTCACAAAGGGTTGCATATTTCTAGGGAAACAAGTATTCCTCACTCGCATTCAATATGTGAATATGCAGCAAAGCTTTAAATCTACTGTGTATTTTGAAAGAAATGTTTCATTAAAATCCAGTTCTGGTGTAATAGACAGCAGATGGCATCAGTGTGCCAGGCTTCACTATGTTTTCCTCTGATGAGAAGTTGATGCTTTGCTGTTCAGCGGAAGACAGCATAGGTGCTGAATGTTTAAGTAACAGTGACCTCTGTCTGCCCTCTGGTGGATTTAAACCCTAACGCAGATCATTATAATATGGTAATTGGCATGAAACAAGTGAATCAGAGCAATGTCAGCAAAAAAGAAACAAACTATATTTTGGGGGCAAACTCTCCACTCATACCGCTGACAAATATCTGTGCCGATATTAATCCAAAATGATAAAATACCATAACTGTGAGTATAAAGCGTCTTCACTTCTCCTCCCAGTGTATCCAGGTGTTGTCATGGGAACATGCCATAAATGGGAGATGACAGCTGTTTGGGTCCATTGAAATTATTCAGCCAATCTGGCAACTCCGCCTCCAAGACAGATGGAGATGTTGGCAATGTTGTGATCACATTTAGCAACATCACGCATCATTCTGGATTTGTTGTCCGCCAAACTCCCTCCATCTTTATTTTTTCTCCATGAAGAGGCTTTCGCAATTCATTATTTTTTTTATTTTTTGCTACTTCTCTAGATAATGACAAGGCAGGACTTAGAGGGAATCTGTCTCTGGTTTTAAAAAAAAAAGCTACAGCAAACTGATTTGTTGATCCAGCTGCAAAAACTGGTTGCTTATCTGTAAAAGGTCCTCGTGTTTCACTGACTTACTCTGGTGCGTCGCTACAGTGGGCACTGATCCGAGAGAGCTTTCTCTCAGTCTTTCAATCCATATGTTACGCACCCTGCAGTCAGAAGAGGCTACACAAGAAGTTCACTGGAAAAGTCTTACACCGGGGTGTTAGTGGATTACTTCAAAGCAGAAGCAGTGCTGTCTAAATTTGGCTCATCAGAGGAACTTATCGATTTGGCCGCCAAAGACCTCGTTTGTCTCCCACTTGGTGAAGTCTCAGATGACAGAGCGCTTGCATTTTACCCCCTGCGAGTGGCAGCCAACCTTAGACAGAGAGACAGAGTATTAATCAGTCCCGCTCCCCCCTCTGCCACCCCTCTCTTTCACCCTCACCCCTCTGGATGCTCCCACAGAATGGACAACTCTGGCCAACACTGGAAATGAGCCTTGAAAGTGTAATTAATGAGTGCAATGGTGAGATAATTACAGAGAACAAAATTATTGATCAGGCCAGCAAACTCCTGAGTCTTAAAAATGTCTGACCTGAAAAGTCTTACCTCATACTGGTGTCAGGAAATATGGTGAGTGAGGTAATGCAATACAGTGCACTGTATTCATGCTTTTTTTTTCATCACTCCATACTCAGATAAAAAATGTCGCCATGGGAGAAATACTCTTCAACTCTGACCTGATTTGATCCATCAGGAGTGAAAATCTGTCCAAATGGAAGGATCACTAAGTTTTATTATTTGTGGTTTCATTTAATGAGTTGTAAGAGTGGCTGTTATTGCATTTCACCATATCTTACCAAGTGAAAGATAAAATCATTCAGTGGTTTGTCCACTATTATGAGATGACTAATGAAACGTGATCCTAAGCATATACCATCTGTATAACATCTGTATATCGCATATGGCAGCCTCTGAGGGCCTCAGCTCATAAATAGTTGTTGTAATTGTTGGTAGTAAGTAGCAGTATAAGAGTGTGTAGGCCTATGTAAAGCCACAAATTTACTAGGGTCAGAGTTCTAGTGTTCGGCCAGTGTGGAGTGGAGTTTCCAAACTGCTGCTTCTGAGATTTGCATCGGTGAAGAAATTCACTGTCTGTGTTTTTCAGTTTCAGCCTCTGTTAGTTTAAAGAAACCATTCAGTGTTTTGGAAATATGTTTTTTTTCACTTTTATTCTGACAGATTAAATGATTAACACCACTGCTGGATGTATTGTATGGAGGGGTGCCTCCAGCCAGCTAGCTTAGCTTAGCATAAGGACTGGAAATGGGGGAAATGCCTGGTTATTTCCAAACAAAACCCACCCACCAGCACATTTCGGCCCTTAGTACCAATCTTGTCATTTAACATTATACCCTTTGTGTTAATTAAAAGATATAAGATGATAATTAAGTTTCAAAGCTGTTGGGAGGTGGATTTTATCACCTTTAAATACAGAGGCTTTTTAGCCCTGGTTTAGCCAGCTAGACCAAGCCCCTGCATTTAACACACATAATACTGTCATTCAAGCTTTATTTAAGTCAAGAATCATTAAGGAGAACCCCTAATTTTTTAATGAGACACACAACAACAGACCTAACAGCATTATAAAGAGATACATTTAAAATGTGCACTTAGTTTAAATTATCTCTGAAAATGCATTATATCCTATTACTTGCACATGATAACACATTTCATTCTCAAGAACTGCCGTTTGTCCAATGTTACTGCTGTACTTAAGTTACTTGTGATTATTGTTGTTTATTGTTGTCAGTCCTGTTTTATCACCATGTACCTATGCACCTTGCACCTCATGCCTGAACACGACAATAAATATAAATCTCATCTTAAACCAGAGTTATCATTAATCATGGTTTTAATCATAGTGTATGAGTGGTAATTGATCTTCTCATCTAAGGCTTGCCAAAAAAACATATTTTCCAAAATGCTTTAATAAAATTGATAGCAGTGTTTTTCTTTCACTTGCCTTGAGCATGAAATGAAAAGTTTGACTTCAGTATAATATATCCAGTGATTCATGTTCTTTTGTATCAAAATATGCTAATGTTGTTTCAAATTTTTGCTTTTTTCTAGTGATGAATTGTTTTGTTGAGACAGTGTTGCTGGCTGAAATGACTGTTCTTGAATTGTACAAATGCAATCACATATTACAAATTGTTGTTAGTCATGTTTTTATGACATGGATAAAGATGTGACCTGACAAAGGTGATGGCAATTATTTAGCACCTCTTTCACTAAATGATCTTCCCCATTGATAAGGTTCATAATAAACCTTAACCTATTAGGTTTCCATAATGAAAATGTAAAGGTGTCAACTGGCAGAAAACATGGGAAACCCATGACTGCAGACTGTACATGCAACTGCAGGTAGTTTGGCTCACAGATGGACGTGCTGTTTGAAAATATATTGTTGTTTGAATATTTATGATGTTTCTATGACGGTTTAGGGTAGTGTCAGCATTTTTGGAAGTCCTGGGTGAACCTGCAACTCAGTAATACACATTTCACAAATGTACATCCAAAGATGTCAAAGTTGATATGAGTAAGTGTCATAAATTAACCAAAACACCACTGTCTTCACTGTCTTACAAAACCCTTTGAAATATGGAAATAGGAAAGATGATAAGATTGCCTGAAATGAGATTGTCTGTCATAGTGCTGCAGACCTATTAAATAGTGTGTGTGGGTGTGCGTGGGTGTGTGAGGGAAACAGAAGGGGGAGAGAAAGTATGAGCTTTTCCCTTTGCTTTCCTTGAGTTCTCCCCTCACCTGTGCTTTGCAGCTAATGAGGCTGCAAGCTGATGACCAGATGAAAGATGGACAGCGCGAGTGACAGGTTTATTTTTGGTCCTCCGAAACAGCACAGAGCATGAAAAATGACATGCCAGCTTGAATAATTAAACAGCTTCAGAGCACCAGTGATCCACCTGTCCACAGATCAATACACAACATTCAGATGGAGTGTGCCATATGCTCTAAAGCGACCACCACCAACACAAACCAGAGAGGGGCTCTCCATTTTATTTCCGCCACAGAGCTGCTCGGCAGTCATGAAATGCGTTATGGGTAGTAAAACAAATTGAGGATGTTGATGTTTCTTCCAGCAAGAGGCCTGTTACAGAATCATCTTGTTTGACCAGCAGAGGTTATGAATATCTTGCTCTAAACACAATATCACATCTAATAATAATTCCATAATGCCCTTCCTCCCCTGTTCATTCATGGGCTAATACCTAATGAATACTCTTACTGTCGCTGCTCTGTTCTCAGGGCTCAATTTTCTATTCTATTTCTGTGTATTGAACATCAAATGCTGTGCAGGGCCCTTGTGTGGGATTAGAGGGCTTGTTCCTTTCTAATAGGCCCTTGACCTTCGCAGCTCCCTGACAGGGCTCTGGCATTAGCCCTTTGCGGTAGCGCCCGCTGCCCGGGCTCCCATGATGCAAATTTTATGTCACAACATCAAACGCCGCACTGATCAAAGGTCAGCCCTCCTTTGTGTAGGTGTTTGATATCAAAATTTCTATTTCATCTCCAGCTGTCAAGGACTGTTAGAGCTGAAGAGAGATAGTCAAAGCTAAAAAAAAAAAAAAAAAAGCAGTCGACTTAGAAAAAAGGCAACAAAGCCCACTGGAATTGATATGTTTGAGATGTAACACACATTTACATACACCTGTTAGCATTTTACAAAAACTTTTGCCTTCTCTGATTGAAATATGTGTTCTAAAGCACAGCAGGGACGATAGCGAATCAATGCTCAAATGCTACATCTGAAATAGCCATAGTCTGCACTGTTTTGCCGGGGAATTTCTCTGCTTTGATTGTGTTTCTATTTCCACACGCATCCCTCATAAGCCCTTGAAAATTGCAGAAGAAAGGGGAGAAGGAAGTTGGAATCGATGCATCATTCCGATTAATTAGGGGAATGATTTGCTGAGGCGTCTCAGAAATAAACCAATCTGAATGTGGAATTAGGATTCAGGGGAGAGCAGTCGGGCTGTGCGGCATCCAGATCTGTGACATTATGCATGAAATTATGGTTAAGAAAGAAGCCATCCCTCTCAATCATGATGACACACTCCTGTGGCATTCACCGAGTGTGTTTCCGCGTACAGATGGATGCACTTTATATGTTTGCATGTGTGCTAATAAAAACGAAAGGTCATGCATCAGATGCTATGATGTCACCGGAGCAACAGAGGAAACACCACAGCTACATGTTTAATCACCTTCACTTGTAATCTCTCACACAGACAGACAGGCCACTCAATAAACTAGACTCTTCAGTAAATTAGCCCAGAGAAATTAAATCACATCTGCACGAGGCACCGGTGGGACTTTTAGGGAGTGGCAGGAAAGCTGGATTATCATTTGACAATGTGGCATCACCGCATCCCATGCAAATACATTACCTGGCTGCAGGCCTGAGGAATAAATCTCAGGCTGACGGTGGAGTATTCCCATCCAAGGCCACGCATGGCAGCATTATATGCATAAGAAATGTCAGTCAGTCAGTCGACCATCAGCATGTCAGTCCGATGTGAGGTTAGGAGAGAGGGATGTTTGTCTTTCTTATACAGTAGGAAGTCCTGATTTGCGATAATCAATTGTTAAGTTCTTCCTTGTTTATTGAGATTTACTCATTTACATACTGACACTGACTTTACAGCTGTGTCTATTAATTCATAATTTTTTTCCGTATGTATTTCTGTTTGTAGATGCTAGGTGGCAATGTTGCTCTTCCAAAGAAAACCCACGCTCAGCTACACTTCATGGCTTGTGTGTGTGTGTGTGTGTGTGTGTTTTTTTTTACATTTTTACCCAGTAATTGTCAATTTAAGCCTATCAGTACGCAAATACACTGTTATATGGGAACACAAATGAAGGAAACACTTGAAGTTATGAAGGTAGAAAACACGTATTATGAGGAAGCAGGACTACCAGATTGGAAAAAAAAGGGATTCCAATAACTCTCAGATGCCACTATGAGTCAAAATGTGTTTTAATTTTATACTTGAGCAGTCATATATCCAACACAAGAATAAAAATATTTTATGAAAATGCAAAATGTTGTCATTTGCCATGTGTATGACACATAATGCCCTCACTCTCTTCAGGGTTCCTCTAATTAACATGTTTTTTTAATTAAATGAACACAGAACTTTTTACTTTGACTGTTACTTTTACTCCACATATATTTACCTGTAGTCTGTTTTCTAGGTAAATGATGTTTACCCAGTGGTTGTGATAAGGCTCAGATTAGATACCAGACTTCAGCTGGGAGAGTGATACAAATTTACACTGATGGAAATCTGAGATTTTGTTATTGTAATCCATGATGTCCCATTTACATGTGAATGAAAGAATGACAAAAATAGGAGGTTGCCTCCACAAACAGATTGCAGACTGCAGAGATGGATTAGTTGCATGGGGGTGATTATTCTCTCCCTGATACAAATGAAGGCATGGGGGGTTATCTCCCACCTCATGAATAGGTTTTGTCTATAATGGAGAGCCCCCTCATAGCCACAATGAGATACATTAATTGCCTGACAAAGTTACACCTCACCATGATCATGGAAAGGCACAAGCAGCGGGAAAAAAGAGAGAGATCATTGCCTTTCTTTTATTTCTTTGTTTCTTCTTTTTCATCTGGCCTCACCTCCTGTGGAGAGACGTGGAGAGAGGGAGGGAAACGAAGGAGGTGGAACAGAATTAAAATGAAGTTGGAAAAGTTGGGAGAGTGGGAGAAGATAGGCAGAGAAAATGGGAGATACAAGCTGACAGAAACATAATCAGCGGCAAAATGAAACAAAAAACAAGACAGAGGAGGGTAAGTGAAGAGAGATACGAGCGAAGACGGAGAGAAGTGGATAGAGGGAGAGGGAGAGAGAGAGACATCGCTTCCAGAGGCTGTTCAAATCCTCCTTCTCCACCAACGCTCATCCCTGATGTGGAATCGGGCTTCTTCTGGGGTTGAATACCTAATCATACCACACTTAGATTCACTCACTCTCTCTCTCTCTCTCTCTCTCACACACACACACACACTGCCCCCTCTCTCTCTCTCTCTCTCTCACCCACTCACTCTCTCTCACTCACTCACTCTCTCTCTCACACACACACACACACACACACACACACACACACACACACACACACACACACAAACTTGTGTCAGTATGACAGGTAATATGCCCCTTAGAAACTACAGTATGCCTTTCAAAGACTTTAAAAAAAATGACATGTCTCCAGTAGGCAAGATAATGCAAAACATCTCATTCTAGCTGCAGCTCCCCAACACCCACCCCTTAAAAAAAAAAGAAAGAAAGGAAAAAAAATCCCAATAATAGGACAAATGAGGCATGAGTTTAGTTTGCTATCAGCCACAACCCGTGGAGAGCAAGCCAGGCCAGGGGTAATAAACTTTGACATTTGCAGTCTTATTGTGGCAGACAGTGTCTGGCTGCACTCAACCCCACCACTCCTTGGTCTGTGCTCTATCTCGACACCTCAGGTCAGTAACTTTGACTCGCTAACCACCCTCATTAGTATTCTAGAAAGCTCCGTGGCAGACATCCAGTTTCTGTGTGGGGAAAACAAAGGCCGTGGTGTAGTTGTACTGCAGGATTCTACTGCTTCCAAATTGCTGTGGTATGACGGCGCCGAGGATGGAGGGAGACGACTGAGGAGAATGGAGAATTGTCTCTGCAATACGAGGTGTAGTCTTCTGCTGTAGAGAGGTGGATTGAGGTACACTTACGTTGGTGTTAAGATTGAAAGGTTATGGACCAGGCTTATGCCTCAGGGAGTGTTAAAACCAGTGATGGGATGCAGCAACAGTAAGTGCGTTACTCTAAGTTCTGTGCTTGTAAGCACAGTGTTAAATTGTACTTTGTATTTCCATTTGATTTCACTTACTCCTCTGCTCCACTGCAGAGGCCAATCTTGAGCGTTTTATTCTGCTGCATTAATGTCAGAGCTTTGGTGACTGTTGCTTTTGATACTCAGATTGCATAGAGAAAAAATATTATAACATAATGAAATACGTAAAGTTATGCATAAGGAATAATAATCAAATTAATATAAAACTCACTCATGACACTTTTACCTTACCTTTGGATACTTTTAGTTAATTTTGCTGATAATACTGATGCAATTCAACTTCTTGATGGAATACAAGGCAAAGAACATTGTAATAGGTGATATTCTCCTTTAGCATCATGAACACGGGAGTTGTAGTTCTATACAAGTGGATCCACACACCTTTTTGCTGCTGTACTAATGCACCAAACAAATGACAAGCAAGAACGTCAACAGCTGTAAAACTCAGTCTTATGCAGTGCATTATGTATGTGACACAAATATATATGATGGTGCACCTTAAAAATACAACCATCTACTTGCAAGTGCTTGGATGCTTTACTTTCATATTTTACATTAATTAAGGCCAGGAGAATAAATAAATAAATAAATTAATACATATGTGTAAAAAAAAAAAAAGAAAGAAAGAGAAATCCAGAAAATATATAGCATACAGTCACAGTGGCAATTCATTTCATAGATCCTTCATTTGTTCCCTTGAAAAATGTCTCTTAAAAACACTGCTGGCCAAGAACACCAGTTGCTGTTTTTTTATCAAACAAATAGCTTTTGGATAAATCTCCTGCTTAAACAACCTTGCCCCTGCAGTTTAAGCAGAACTGTTATGCCTTGCCCACTAATTCAGTGACTTGGCCTGCGGTCACGGGATTAAAAGAGATAAGCACTGGTGAATATTCTACTGCTTCTGCAAAGAAGGTCTCCCATTTATCACCCAGTGAGACCAGTGAATAAAACATGGGCTTGTCCAGTCCACGCACGGTAAAGCAAGGGCACTTGTGGTAAAAAAGTATCACCCTTGTCTAACCAGTTAGGCCTCCCTGAGGCTGATTCCGACAGGTCTATTTGGAACAGTCTTGTTTGACCTCTCCCCATGTCTTCCCTTGCAGCCATGTGTGTAGCCGATTAATCACTTGATAATACACACGCACCTCTGCATTCATTTCTATGCAAGTACACACATAGTGCTCTTCTGTCTTTCACTTTCTCTGGACAAACACTTCATGACTGTATTGTATCTGTTTCCTATCAAATGTGAACTCTGCGGCCCGGAAAGACAAACCAGTAATGCCTGGTATGCATGTATGCCAATATCAATGAAGCCCAGCAACAGAGTGCTTCGACATGCATGGTCTTCCTCAGCAGCATGGCATTGATCACACTAGAATGACTCTGATTGCCGTGCACTGCTCAGTGAGAAGATGGGATTCATGAATCTAAATGTTTCGGCAGGTGTCAGCAGGTAACATCGCGCCCAACTGAGGTCTTTTTCCGCATGGGCTGAATTGACATATAAGCACAGGTCTGAGGCAGCATATTCGCTGATCTTCAAATGGGAGGAGGGGAGGTATTGGAGGGGCAAAAGCTTCAAACCATGGGGGATATGCAACAGCATGCCCACCATGAATGATCTGGTTTCATATTGTGTGGAAAACCTTCCCATAGATTGGTGCAGCAGCTACGGGTGAGATGATTAAGTGCTAAAGTTGCATTTTGTCCTCTGAGCAGGCAGCCCTGAGGCCAGAGGCTGCATGATTGCCTCTGTGTGCTACATTACATTGACATGATGGAGAATACTCTCCTGGGGACTGAAATAATGTAAAAGGAAAGTGGGAGAAAGGGGGGAAAAAGCCCATCCCAGCCTTTTCTGCTGGGACCACGGAATTCTCTGCATGCAATCGGATTTGCTGATAGATCTCCCCGTGCCACCGCCTCAGTATTGATGACAGGCAGAGCAGTCGCACACGGGCGCATAGCAGCACACACCAGGGGAGTCCTCTAATCCGATTCTGCTAGTAGAGCCCCAGATCTCCCTGCTGGGTGCCTTGAGCCTCCCGGCCAGTCTGGCTCACTGGGTCATCCTAAAACAGAGAGCTCAACCCTGCTGTGGATGCATAGGTCTGTGAAGAAGACCACAGAAGGATGATTAAGAAGAAAGAGAAGAGGCTAGTCAAATTGAACAGAATGTGTGGGGGTGCCATTTTTTCTCTCTCTCTCTCTCCCTTAACTAATTAGCGTGAGGCTAAAAAAAGCCAAATTTATAAAACCAAATCCATCAGCCGGACAAGTGGAACAAATGAGTCGACCTCGCAGTGGGAGGCAGCACAGCCTTATTTGTTTGCTTTTACAACTTGAAGGGCAGACGATGTACGGTCACCAAGCAGCAGCCTACTGTTCCCAAAGTTACAGCAAATGTGAACCGCGGCTTCATAGGCTGCCACTCACTATGGTTTTTTTGGCAGTCAGATCAAAACACATGAGCTTTGAACCGGTGTTATCAGCACAGTTACATTTTCAACACAGTGTCACCACAAGAAAAGAGGACATTTCCTTTTTGGGTTCATCTCTGCTAAACCGTGAGTTTTCCCTCCATTTCATATCTATGAAAGCATGAATGGTTAATATCACCACATGACAGGACCACCCACTGTGATTGCAACGGACTGGATAATATTCAGGCAGCTTCCAACAGACTTTGATATCTGTACAATCTTATCTTTCCTCAAATGAACTCAGTCTTGACAGTGTCTAGGCTAGAGTGTTAAATTGTAAATATAAATGTTTATCTCATACCTTTCAACAGCTTGGCACAAATAATGTTTGATGCAAATAAGACAAAATTCAGCCAAACCACTTAAAGGATTAGTTTGGCATTTTAGGGAACCAAATTTCTTGCTCACTTGTCAGGAATTAGATAAAAAGATTCATGCTCCTTTTATGTCTAGGTATAGTTTAGCGCACTTTAGCTTAGCTTAAAGATTGCAAGGAACCAACTAGTCTGGCTCTGTCTTAATGAAGCACATTTGTACGTGCTATTTGTTGTTTCCTTTTGTGACATTATGGGATTACTTGCTTTCTTGCCAAAAGCTACCAGAAGAAATACACCTATAGCTGGCAGGCTGTTAGCCTATATCACAAGCGAATCTCACATTTTGTCTGTTTTCTACAACCATTACAACAAATAAAGTGTAAAATTACATTGTGTGGGACTCCAGGAAGTTTCTAGTAGCTAGAAATTTGAAGGTCATAACCGACTGGTGCCTATCAGTATAATTCTTGTCAAAACAGCAAATAAATCTGTTTCTGAAGAGTACTGAATTATTCCTTTAAGGCTCATGGGTTTTTGACAATAAAAGCCCATCATTGAAACCAGCAAAAACTTCTAAATGTGGAGTCCTCTAAACAACAACCATTAGCAAACAACTTTGTCAGCAGTTTCCATTGCTTAGGTGGGACTGCATGGAAATTAAGGTGCTTTTGGGGAAACACAGACCATCTGCTTATCAGCTCCTCAGGTGGGGTTACTGAGGAAGAAATTCAGAGGAAAAGAGTGAGAAAGGGACTTTTTAAACATGGAAAAGGAGCTCCAGGTCTGCATTTACAGCAGCCTCCCATAGTGTTCCTATTTGTCTCCTCCTGAGTGGCGGGATGGGGGAGCCTGTGGCTCTTCACAACATCTGCAGCATTCTTCCACGGGCCCCCAGAGGCATATAATAACCCATTACCGCCATCTCTGACAAAAACACACATTTAAACTAAAATTACACCCCTTGCCTCCTCTTCCTCATGCATCCCATCTCGTCTCCCTTTCTTCCTCTGTTCGGCAGTTCAATCGTTGTCAACCTGGGACTCCACCATTTAACCCCCCACACTGTTTTCCTCTCATCCTCCCTAGAGATTACAAGAGACAGGCTTACAACTGAAGAGCGGCCTTAGGAGAACACTTAGCCTATAACAAATGCAAACCCTTTCTTTATTCATATTATGCAGAACACACTCAAAGACAATTACTTACGAAGATAGACCACAGAATCTCAACAGTAAAACATGAGTATACATATTTACCTCACTTAGCACGTAATACTGACATATATACTTGGGAGGAACACAATAAACAGCTGTTGTGCCTCTGGATCTGAGCATAAGCATCAGTAGATGATGCCATATATTTCTATATATTCTCGGGTTACACCTCTTCCAGTCTCATTGGTTGCAGCCTGTCTTGCAGTATCATATTGTGAATGCACACTATAATAATAAATCTCTCGATCATGGTGCTGTGACCAGAAAATTCGTTGCGAGATGGGGTGAAAGTAGAAAGTGCAGATATCAGGTGATCAGTTTCAATGTATCAAAAAGGGACATTTGTGGAGGGGTAAACAGACACCAGAGCTATCATCAAATAAGAGCAGCCCCAGGAAACCTTCTCATTCAGGCTCTCATTCAACAGTAGCTAGGCCCAATTTCACAGGCCACACTGTGGCTGAATGGGAAGAAATTGGAAAAAAAAATACGAAATCGATTGCTTAGATTGCAGTTGTACTTTTATTTGTCTCTCCTTCTGTCATTTTACAGTGTTATGCAATGTTAGAGTGCATTTCCAGCGTGCACACTACTGATAATGGCACTGCAATAATGGTGCTGCCTTTGGGTTTGCAGCAGTCTCCCTCAGCATGCACCAAATGCTGCTATTGCACAGAAAGGAAAGTTGGCCTCATGTTGACTGTGTGATCGCTAATGCCTATCTCTGCAGAGTGTATATTTGTATTTCTAAACTCCCCCAAAAAGTTTGGAAATGTTATTTTAATCAATAATTTCTCCCTTTTAACCATACCAATTGGTGTTGTATTTTATATTTTATATCATTGGAAAGCCTGATTTGTCAACTTTACAACGAGGTACAACATGTAAGGATTGCGCATGTGTGGAATGAGCAACACAGCTAAACGTGTGGGTAGTGCCCCCCAAAAATGTGCCAATATCCCCTGCAATATTCTCCTACAAGAAATTCTGAGAGAACTGGCAGTAAAAACTTCAAGGAATCTCAGATGAATTTTAAGTATTTAAAGGGTTCATGATTAGGGACTGAAAGGAGATGAAATTGTCAAGTTAAAGTGTTTGCAAGTGTCAGCTCAAGTGGAAGTCCTGACAGAGAAGACAGCACCAGTTCAAGTGTATAAACTGAAAGACAATATCTCCTGAAGTGTAAACACTGAAGCAGTTGGAGTTTGTTAGTTTGTTCAAAGGTGAAGACGTCAGAGCTGAAATGGTTTGCCGTGTCAGTTGAAGTGTAATCAATGAAAGCAGATGAACTTTGTATAAATAAGAGGTGGAAGCAGTGGAGGTCAAGCAGGTAAAGAAATAGAAAATGATGACTGATGTTACCTCCCTGTCACCCAACACATAATTAGACATTTACTCCATTTAACACTACATTTTAGACATGAGCGAAACAAATATGAAGTAATCATTAAAGAATGTGAAAATAACATCAGCAGGTTAATGCCTGTGGTGCTAGACAACAACATCACCAGAAAAGCTCTTATAATTATCCCTACAAATCCATCAATAAATGAATTCTAATTAAAAGCAATAAAGATTAAATGACAGCATGGTAATGCATGGGAATTACGTGGCAATCACGGTGTTCAATAAACAGCAATTAGTCTATTTTTCTTGACTGCATGAGGTAGCAGGTGGTGCCACATCTTTTGACTGTTGAAAGACCCATGGCAGCAAAACTCTCAATTCAACTCCAGAGGACTGCAATGACTTATCATCTACCATCACCACAAAGGGCACTGCCTCATTACTTTTGTGTGAGGAGCTCGAAATATGCCATCAACATAATAATCGAGAGTTTAGATTAAATATTCAAGTTTGACTTAATTGTTGGATGAAAAATGCATGTTTCCCTTGGCCACGATTAATATTTAATTTCAAATTTCCCCTTGAAACAGAAAGATTTAGTAACACTCCCTTATTTGTTTTCCTGAGTAATGTTACTGTATATTTTCAACAGTTTAGCAGAAATAATACACTGTCATCATCACCATTTCTTTTTTTCTACTGTCATAAAAGCTCATTTGTCTGGACAAAAAACTGCAGTGGCACATGACAAAGGGTCAGGGATTAGCACTCATACAGTACCATTAGACAGGAGAATGGCATTTAAACAGAATTTGTGAGGGAAACTCAGCAATCATTTTTAGACATCCAGTAAAGAGCGTCATTACCATTTTCATAATCACTCTGTTAAATAGGCCTATAAATGTAACAAACACATAGGGAAACTTAAAATTAATTATTGAGAAAATGTCAGAAAAACCATTCATTATTTTAGTGTGACCTAAAGGCATTTTCCAGCCACTGTCGCTGTCACTGTCACTAACACTCAAAAATCCTCCACTGATCCTTCAAGGTAAAGGTAAGGATGCCTGGCTGAATAAACCCACCTACAATAATTCCTTCAACTTTAATATTATGACATAGAGTATGAAAATTTAACAAGACCTTTAAGACAACATAATCCTATGTGATCTCACATGCATGGGCTAGATATGATAAGAGATGTTTGATGAATTCACCAAAAATAATGAAATCATACTAGACACACACAATTATGCCACTGTTTGAATTTCATTTGACATATCTAGCTTTAATTGCCTAAGGGCAGGCAATTAAATACAATTTAATGACACATTTTCCAGTTTCATTTTAACACACAGACTTAACAAGCAAAGAGTAAAGTGTAAATAAGGCTACTCGCTATTGAAAATGTATTTAATGTTGAAAAATTATACACCTGGGAGAAAAAAAAGCACTTTGAAATCTGCCCTTGGAACGCAGCAGCACACTTTCATTTATATGAGATATCTAATTAACTGACTTGTGGTGGGTATTGAACTCTGGTCTGTACAACAGTAATGTGCTCTTGCCAACTGTGCCACACAAGTCCAATCTGCTACTAGAGAGTTTTGGTTGGCAAGGCCACGGAAATAGCACAGAAGCCAAAGCAAGGAGAAAAGAGCTATTGTTCAACTAATCATTGTGGTAGATTCTGTTTCAGACTTGTAGCTTGTTGACTTTTGCTTTTTAAGGAAGACATATTTCAGCCCATTGTGACAGATTAATCAGAGGCCTCTTCACTGACAAAAAGGACCCACAGCTTCAGCTTGGACTCACATAACAGAGGTCAAATCCGAAAGCACAAGTCTGAACACCTGATAAACTAGCAGGAAATGTATAAATGACAAAGGAGACAAGTCATTTTTTTCTTTTGTTTGTTATTAAATATAGAACTTAAACCATATTTTTTAACTTTGCAACATTTATCTTAACTTACAGCAGCACAAATCCACACTTTGGCAGCTGCACATTTGACACATTTCTACAGTGGCTGACTGAAATAAACGACAACAAGAAACTATGTAACAAGTGCAATGTTGCAAATTTCACACAAATGTTCAAATATTTATGTGTTCATTTTATCATTTAGGCTAATAGCTGATTCCCATTTGGTTTCATTATCAGTGCTTAATCACAGCTCATTCATTTCATCCACACATCTCTGTGGCCTACATTGGTGCTATAGCTTGATCCACAATGGCATACTCTGGGTATTGTGCAGTTGGGTAGCTTGCTGGATTTTGTTTCCCCAGCATTTTCTTTTGTGTAGCAAAGACTCAAAATAAATGTGATGATTGGATTTTGACATTTGATTTGACTCAGATGGACTAGTTGTTTTTTTTGTTAAGCTTAATCAGCCCATATGTGCATCCTTTACTGAAAATAAACAACTCTGCACCACCTTGCTAAGGTTTGTTAAAGTAGGGAACACAGGATTTAACTGAATGACGAGGAACCAGAAAAAAAAATGATTGAGAGAAAATAATTGCACCATAAAGTTAATTCCAATATTACTGTAGATCACTGAATGGTAAATCAAGAGTCTGATTAAATGAAATCAAAGTAAGAATGAAGCTTCACCTGGGGAAATATGTTACATTGTTGTTGATGTTACATTAGGCTAACTAATTTCAGAACAGTTTGCTAGGTTGGATGACTCAACAGCACATCAACATTTCTCTTCCATTGTCATTTTTCGGATTAAAAGTCACAAGAACTGCAAGAATACATTCAACATTGGTGCCACAATTGCATGTTGGGCCTTGGTGTGAAATGTGGATACAAGTTTTACTTCGGCTTTTTTTTTAGACATATCATGGTTCTTTAAAAATCATATTATAACATTTCTAAGGGGAGCAAGAATTTCTCAACATATCTGCATATCTGTAGCTATTTATAGTTTTCTCCCCTCTCTCCTGACTGTAGTCATTTCCCCACTGTAGAATAAAACAGATTTGGAATATAATGCTGTTGATGTGTGGATTAAGACCATTGTTTTTTCCTCTTAGCCAGGTTGCAGTGAAACAGAGGGCTTTTTCTCATGTGGCATTAAAACCAAATCAATATTCCCAAGTATCCAGAAGCACATTTGACATAGGCTATTTGTTATATTTATTCACAGACTCCATAATCCTAAAATTGATGTTTGCCTGTATCAAACACTGGTAGCTTTAGGAGGAGATGCAGAACTACTGCTGTCCAAAAATACTAGATGACAACTTTTGAATTATGGTCTTTCTTATGATTGACAATACACTTGTATTATATGGAAAATCAACTTCCAATTGTGAGCCATCTTTGAGATAGTATAATGCGTAACAATCAGGTGTTGTTTGTGGTGTATACAGATAAAAAGAAGAAGGTTTAAGGACATTCTTGGCAAGCATTGTGTTTTAACCTCGTCTCTTTGTGAAACAGAAATGGCTTTCATTTTCTATTTTGAAGGCTAACTGAATGGGTAGACTTTACTGTGGAGTAGATTGCCCAAGTATCCAAACAAACAATCAAAATCTTGTTTTGACTACTGCTATTGTCAATATGATTAATATATTTTTTAAATGGCTCCATTATCACACCCTGGGCATATGAAAACTTACAGAGCTGCAATATTTCTGCATGTTGTCATGTGTGCATTGATCGGTTATGTAGTTCACATAAAGAACATTTGCTTTTAAACATTTGATTGTTGTGCTTGTGAAACGGTTATGTTAATATGTCTTTACTGGAGAGTGGGGGGGGGGGGGGTTAATGTTTTTAGATGATTTGGTGTTCATTAAAAATATATCTAGAAGTAAATAGAAGCCAGTAAATAATACATTGCCCTCAAGCATGATATTGCTCTTGTCTAGCACATTAGCTGCTCTTATTTGTAATAGTTTACATTATCAGTTTTGATCCTGTTTTTGGCATTTCCCCTATAAGACTGGATAGGCTGCATAGGGTCAAGAAAACAGATTCTTTGTAGGAGTAGTGCTTGCCTTCAGTCCACCAACATGTTCAGGGTAACAAACAGCTGAAGTCACTGGTTCACTCAGTGCACTTTCACTTTTAGATACAGTATCCACCTGTTTAGAGAGGCTGACTTGACTTTCTTTTTTTGCTTGATTATACCGTTGCTGTCTATCATTTACCCACACACACATCAACTTTTTTCCCTATTTCAGTCGAACGGAATATGATTGGCTGTCACATCCGTAGTCCGCTTGTGATTGGCTGTCCCTTGTTTCCGGGGCTCCGCTGTGCACTCACTGACGTTTCTCTCGGTCTGCCCCGAGACAGACTGGAGAGAATGGCTGCCAGTGGAGGTTAGCGAAATCTTCATTGTTTTTGTCCTACTAATCAGACTTAAATGACGCCTTTTAAAAGTTGTCATTCGTGTGTTGATATGTTCGCGGAGTAGACTCCGATAGAGTAATGGAAAGAGTCGTGACACATTGCATTTTTGTTGAAGGAGCTCAGCCTCTAAACGACTCCTAAGAAGTGTTGGTTGTCGTTAGCCTGTCTATGCGGCTAGCGTTAGCTGTCTGGCTAACTTTCGGCCGGTTAGCTTGCTACCCACAGCTGATTGTGTAAACACTTGTTTGTGACAAGAGACAAAGGTTAAGACAAGTCGTACTTATAGTTAGTATTGTCGGTACTAATGCGCTCGACATGGCTCTAAATACTGTTGTGATTTTTTAAACATTTAAACGTAAGGACTGAAAACATTTCAGGGGTTTTATCGTCCTTTCTATCTCAGAAATGTTGTGTCAAAGAAAGCTTTGCTAACATTAGCTTGGTGTCGTAGCTGTCTGCTAAAAGTTAAGCTTGCATGTCAACTAGCTAACGTAACGGCGAGCTTTGCAGTTTTCTCCCGTTACAAACAAACACCCAGTCGAACAAATATACAGCCGGTTTAATCAATAATCTGTATTATTAAAAGTTGGCTCACCGTCTGTTAGCTATCCACTCAGTAGTAACTGCAGGCACCGGGCAGTTTATGTGAGATGTTAGCAAGCTAGCTACCACCTGGCGAGACAGTTCTCTACTCACTCGCCGCAAGTCTTTGTCCTGTCAAGGAGTTAGCTTTACTCAACACGAGGTGTATGTTGGGAAAGTTTTTTCTCTCTTTCCTGCTAAAAATATATGCCCAGGAGGAGGAAACATTACATGAAGTGTAAAGTTGGGGAGAGGGGGGGCATTTGTCTAACTTGCCATTACACGTGCGATAAGAAACATGTTTACTTTGCAGACCCCAATTGAGCCCACGAGTTCATAGGCCCATATGTTATCCGTATGTCTTGATCGGTCTTTGAGAGCATGAACAACTTTGGCAACAAGTTAGAAACTTGCAGATGTGGATACAATGAGGAAAGAGGTTGAGAAGTTGTGTCACTGGCCATTGTCATTAGTACAACTGAGAAAAATATAGGCTATTTGTGGGTCACACATACTGTAAATGATAATAACTTAATGAGCTTTGCATTTATGAGACCAGAGTATATGCTATCTATTTTTTTCTGTATAATCACACACATTTAAAGCAGCAATTGCAGTATTCATTTACAATTTTCATAATTACTCTTTTCATGTTTTACTTTGATTGATAATCACTATTGTTTCCAAATGGTTGTCTTTATGCCATCTGTCATTGTCTTTTTATATATATATAAATGTAACACAAAATGTGTAGTTGCTGTCATCATGTTTTTTTTTTTTTCCAGCAGGGATCTGTAAGTGTTATGTGCTTGCTAACATATTTTTCTCTCTCTCTTCTCTCATGCTGTGTTGTTCAGAGGTAGGGAAGCTGTCACAAGTTCAAAATGGGACACCTCCAACCACCAACTATAATGGGGTAGATGCTGTTCATGCCTGTAACATCCTTCAGCAGCTCAAAGCCTTGTATGATGAAGCACAGCTCACAGACATTGTCGTAGAAGTGGACCATGGCAAGACTTTCTCATGTCACCGAAATGTCCTTGCAGCAATCAGCCCATATTTTAGGTATGGATTGTAGGATATGTATAACTGTTTGTATCTTAACAATTCAGTAACAGAAAACATTAAAACCTTGATTATGGTGTCAATTTGGATACAGATTTACTGACTAAATGTTAGAACATTCAAATCATTTATTTACATGTCAAGTTTTAGCATGATGAGTGATTCATGTTATTTTCTCCACTATCCCTGCTAGGTCCATGTTCACCAGTGGCCTTACAGAGAGCAGCCAGCGTGAGGTCAGAATTGTTGGGGTGGAATCTGAATCCATGCACCTTGTCCTAGACTATGCCTACACATCCAGGGTCACGCTCTCTGAGTCCAATGTTCAGGCCCTCTTCACTGCAGCCAGCATTTTCCAGATCCCTGCCCTGCAGGACCAGTGTGCCCAGTTTATGATCAGCCGACTCGACCCTCAGAACTGCATCGGGGTCTACATGTTTGCTGATGCCTATGGGCACCAGGAACTGAGGGAACGCTCACAAGACTACATTCGCAAGAAGGTCAGTTGAACATGATTGTCGGATTAGTTATTTGCTTTCAGATTTAATCATTATTTCTGCTACTAATTCACTCTATTCTTTTTAGTTCATTTTTTTCAAAAAAATTGTTTTATTATTGTCTCATAATAGTGCTTTGAATGTGACCTGTGTGTTTGGCTGCTAAAAACAAAACCAATCTATGTTTCTGTGGTAGTTTTTGTGTGTGTCACGGGAGCAGGAATTCCTCCAGATGACCAAGGAGCAGCTGGTCAGTATTTTGAACAATGATGATCTCAACGTAGAGAAGGAAGAGCATGTCTACGAGAGCATTGTCCGCTGGCTGGAGCATGATCTGCCTGGCCGTGAGGCCCACCTAGCTGAGGTTTTTTCCCTGTGCATCCGTCTGCCATTGCTGGATGAAGCCTTCCTCAGTCGGATACCTGCCCCTTTCGCTTGTGCCCTGTCCCTGTCTAAAGACCCTGCTGAGGCCAAAGCCCGCCTCACTGGCACCAATGGTTGCCCACAGCGCCTGGGTATGACTGCTTCTGAGATGGTCATCTGCTTTGACGCAGCTCACAAACACTCAGGGAAGAAGCAGACGGTGCCTTGCCTGGACACAGCCACAGGAAGGGTGTTCAAGCTCTGCAAACCACCTAATGATCTCCGCGAGGTCGGTATCTTAGTGTCTCCGGAGAACGACATCTATATCGCTGGCGGTTACCGACCGAGCAACAGTGAGGTGTCCATAGACCACCGTGCAGAAAGTGACTTCTGGCAATATGAACATGCAGGCAATCGATGGCTTCCACGTGCACCTCTGCTGAGAGCGAGGATAGGCTGCAGGCTCGTGCACTGCTGCGGGAAGCTTTATGCACTGGGAGGCCGAGTTTATGAAGGTGATGGACGCAACGCATTAAAGTCAGTAGAGTGCTATGATGCCAGGGACAACTGTTGGACAGCAGTCAGTCCTATGCCAGTTGCCATGGAGTTTCATAGTGCTGTGGAGTACAGAGACCGAATCTATGTCCTCCAAGGTGAGTTTATGTTGATTAGGTGAGACTATGCGACCTCTAAAGTCCTGTCGTATTTCTCAGTAAAACAAGATTTATCTATTTGCCTGAAATATAACTCGATGTTTATATTACAGATGTACAAAAGAAATTGTGTTAAACCATTTCATCATATCTCTGTTTCTTTTTTGTTTTCTACAGGTGAATATTTCTTCTGCTTTGATCCTCGTAAGGACTATTGGAGTCATTTAGCCCCGATGAGCGTCCCTCGGAGTCAGGGTCTTGCTGCCTTGCATAAGAACTGCATCTACTACATTGCCGGAATCTGCAGGAACCACCAGCGCACCTTCACTGTGGAGGTCTACGACATCGAGAAAAACACGTGGAGCCGCAAGAGAGATCTTCCCTTTGACCAAGCCACAAGCCCGTACATCAAGGCCATGCTGCTGCAAGGCAAGCTGCACCTGTTTGTACGAGCCACACAGGTCATGGTGGAGGAGCACGTGTTTCGCACCAGCCGTAAGAACTCCCTTTACCAGTACGACGACGAGGCTGACGTATGGACCAAAGTCTACGAGACACCTGACCGCCTCTGGGATTTGGGTCGCCATTTTGAATGTGTGGTGGCCAAACTTTACCCACAATGTCTACAGAAAGTGCTTTGAGGTAGCTCATTTTGTGAACCCAATCTTTGAGGCAGAGGGGAGTAGTGTGGTCCTGCCTGCCTTGTGCCTGGTGTTACCTTGGGTTTGCACCATAAGGACCATTTTTGGTTAAGTCTTAAGTCGTTCAAACCTTGGTTTAACATGATCAAAATGGGGGTGCTTTTAAAGATTGCAGTATTTTTTTTCCAGACAGCACCAACTACCCACACTGATGCTTGTTTAACAAAACCGTACAATGAATCATAAGTGCAATTATCCTATTTTTTGCTTGTTGTTGAGCCATGTTCTATTTTTGTTTTTAGATACATAGATGGGTTAGGATTTTTACAAATGATAAGCATGCGAAAGAGGGTATTGGCAGGATAAAAGTGCCCTCTGGAGATATGGATGCTACACGTCAGCTATCAAAGCGGAAATATATATATAAATATATATAAATAACTATATAAACGATATATTCATACGGGTAAGATGAGTACCTTAGCTCATTAGTAGGTTGTTGGCTCTGAGGTTTGTGTGTGTGTGTATTTTTTTTTTTCTATTCTGTGCTCAAGTCTCTCTTTAGCTTATTTTATAGATGTTTTAATTTGAAGTGTGCTTGTGATTGATATAACCTTAGTGTTTTTGAAGCTTGAAGCTCGAGTAATATTTTTATGGCCCTCTCTTCCCTCACAAACGTCAGCGTGTCAAACAATACACTATGTGTGGCTTCCGAGCTATTTTAAAGTTTTTGTTTGAGATTCCAGTTGCATGGGGGCTCCCGACTCCCACTCTTTTGAGTTGGCATCCATTTTGTGTCACATGCGAAGACAACTTAAGTGAAATGCTAGGATACTCATTCTCCACATTGGAGAAATAAGGACGGAGTCAAATTTGTGGCAACACTAAGTGGAAAGTTCAGACCAACTAACAGGCTTACCTCAGAAACTTCAGAAATCTTTGACTAGGAGAAAAGGGACATTTCAGGCCATTGTGTTGATTAAGCAACTGTGTGAAAGGCTCAGTTCAGCATTGAGCTCTGTTGAGGTTGTTTTTCGACATCGGATTATACATTGAGAAAGGTTGAAAGATCCTTCTGCTTAAATGCCAAAAAAAAAGCATTTGAGGTCTTGTTATAGTTGATCTGGACATTGACAAGAATTTTGTGGTAGCAATAACTCATGGAACTGTGATTAGGCTGTATTGTCATATTACCTTAGTAAAAGTGCATTAATTATTTTGTGTGTATCTCTGCTAGTGAAAATCACATAGGTTCCATTAATGATTGTTTGGCTGTTGCATGGGTGCAGGCTTGAAGTGATGCGTCATTTAGTGCAGATCATTTGGGATGCCAATGTGCCTGTGGCTAAAAAAAAACAAGGGGACATCAGAATCAAACGAAACTTTTCCTTCTGATGAAGAGCATCTGTAAAGTCTTACTCAGCGTTGCACTGAATCACTCTCCACTTCAGTGGTCCTTAACTGCAAACTTTACGAAGCACCCTCCTGAACAAAGCAGACTATAAACAAGTTGAGGGTGGCCTGGGTTGTGTGCTAAGTCATCTAACAGCCATGAATCCGTCTTTTACATGCCATCACACAGAGGACACAAACTGTTGGTGCTGCTTTTTTTTATTTTTCCTTTTTTTTGACAATCTTGTATAGAAGAAGTAATACCACCACTGAGTGGCGTTCCCTGTCAAAGTGTGACATTTTCAGTGCCGTCAATTTCCTCATGCAGGTTCCTCTGTCATCTTTGCACTACACATTTCCCTTGTATTTTATCTTAATAAAGAGTGCCCCTCTATTACAAAAAAGGTTTTAGTAACCATATAGCAATCATCTTAAGAGATTTACATGGAAATTAATACTAGAAGAGTCACATCCAGTAAGGACTTGAGGAAATAATATACTTCTCCAAGAGAAGATTCACTGTTGACTGACATTGAGCTGACTCTTACTGATCCAGCTCGAACTTTGCCCTCTAAGCAGCCCTCATCAAGGGGGGGAGAAGGTTTGAGCTTCATCCACATGTCTACAGACGGCCATTTGAGAACCAGGAACGGAGAACTCTCAGGATTTCTACTGATACACAGTACTGTATTTAAATGTTTTTGTTATGTGTAATATACTGTACTATAGGTTTGCTGTACTTGCACAGTTTTTTAAACTTCAATTTCTTTTATAACTTGAAAAGATAGATGTGATTTTCTTTTTGTTGTCTCCAGTGGCTGTTTTCTTTTTCTTTATGTAGTTACCTATTTAGTTATGGTAGAATAATCCTGCTCTGTTGAGAGGAGAAAAAAAAAAGATTATCTACATGAATGATACCTTTTTTTTTTTTTTTTGATTTTTTTTCTTCTTTCCCCTCTGTAGTACAGTAGTATTTTCTTTGTAACATCTCACCAAAACTAAGCATTACAGATCAAGCAACTACATTGTTACGTTATTTTTCAAACACCAGTCATATAACACAACAAGCTATGAAACTGCTATCCGTGTTCAAGAGTTAGTGGCCTTAGGCTGCCATACTTGGCTCATTCATTTTGGTCATCTACATGCATCGCTTATGGGTGCTATTCCATTGTGTTCCTCATGCATTTCTTTACTCACTTTTACTTTGCTGGTTTGTCTGTTTTGGGTTTCGGGTTGTTGTGGTGGTTGAGCTCAACTGTGAAATTCACATTGCACATAATTTGAAAATAAAACTATTAAAAGTGGAGTTTGTTTATTTATAAATATGAAAAATGTTTTTTTAATATGCATGCTATTATATTTGCCACAAATATGAGTCTAATGTAACAGGTAGAAATGTAATGGATAAAGAACACTGACATTTGTATGTATGTAACAGTGTGAGGCTGTGCTGCTCACATCACCTCAGTGTAACATACAGGCTAAACAACATACAAAGGGGACAAAGTGATCGTGACTCGAGACAAAACTCCCCCAGGACATCGATGTGCCACGTGACACCACGTCAAATAAAGCAGCACGGCTGAAACTTTGGTCTTCAACTTTGTGGAGAGATCCGGGCTGTGGAGGCGCTCAGTGAAAGGTAAAGACTGCCTAGACCTCCCTAAACATATATTTGAGCGTGTTTCTCTTAGGCTGAGACTTGGTGGTTTTAACACCGAGGTTTATCTTTGATTTGTGTCGTCCACGTGCTAAGTGTTTGCTGCCGACTCGAGACCTTTTCTTCACTGAAACGGTGGTTGGCTCGTTCTTCACTATATTGGGTGGGAAACACGGTTTGCAACGTCTCCGGGTTGAATGAAGTGTTGCAGTTTAACTTATGAACAGAGTTAAGACGCTATCTGCTTTCTGCCTGACTCGCTCAGCAAACGCGCGACTCTTTGTAGTGCTGCGTTAATAACACCGTATGTTTTTGTCAGACACTGTCACATGCAGTCGTGTTTGCCAAAAATAAGTGGTCAACTTAATTATTTAAAGGCGAAATGACTGTTCCTTTATGACCATCCAGCCCGTGTTTAGTAGGCTAGGTCAAAGAAAAAGAAAAGTTTCATTTTAAAACTAAAAAAGAAAATAAAAAAGAGCAGCTTTTGTGACACTTCACACACATCAGTTATTATACTTGCTACATAAGTTTTTGCCACTGACTTTTGGAAATAAAACTCTCTTAAAATGTTCATGATTTAGTGGCCATTTATTAGTGTCAATTATTTTGACATGATACATTAAGTTTTATTTTGAAATTTGGCTTCTTATTTGCTGTCATGAAATCCAGAGATGATGCACAGTATTATTACCGTGTATGTTTATACATTATTTAGCACTTTTGAAATATCTATTTTATTGTTTTGGTGACACTGTTTCTCTCACTCTCTCAGCAGGATCATGGCCCCTGGAACTGCAAAGGACTTGGGCTACAAACCCCTGGATGGTGGTTGGGGGTGGATGGTGGTATTTGGGGCCCATATTTCCATTGGATTTGCTTATTCCACTCCAAAAGCCCTGTCTATTTTCTACAAACCGATCCAAGAAGACTTGGGGGCCACTAACAGCGAAACAGCTTGGATTTCCTCCATTATGCTGGCTGCCATGTATGCAGGCGGTGAGTTGATTCAATCAGTGCCTGTTATATTGATTTTCCCATCTAGAAAAACAAATACTATTATCAGTTGGATTAGTGGACAAATGGTGAGTGGCAAATCATTCACATTTAATTCACTTAATACCTTTTGTACAAATTTAGTGGCATTTTTAACTTTAAAAAAATCTAAACAGCCTTTGTCCTATATTACTTAGTTATATCTTTAGTCTAGGCCATTTTAATTGAAACAAACTGATTCATTGTTTAAAGTGGATGTTCCCTATTTGTCATGGACCTCAAACCTAACCCACAATGAATTTGTGGTCTCGGTACAATTAAAAGTTATTTTTGTCTTTCAGTTTCTCTGTTGTGATTGTCTAAGATAATCCTTTATCCTGGAAATAGTAGCTAGTCAACAAAGTATACCGCGATACACCATACAACATTGACTAGCTGGTTCTTAAAGCCAGGCAGAGTCACATTGTTATTCACATCACAGGAAAGTTCACTGTTCTACTGTTGTTTACAGATTTTACCACCAAATACATTGATTTTCTGCCACATTTTATGATCCCATAAATCCAAAATGTGTTTTATTACCTAATGCGAATATACTAGTACAAATCATTTTTTAGTAATGTTGTATTCTTATACAGAACAGGTTCATGGTTGATATGGCACAACAAGTGTTACGGATACTGAATTTCTGGATGATGGGATCTGATCTGACTCCAGACTGCAGATATTTTTATTTATTCCATCAAAGTGGATTAACTTAATGGCTGACATTCACTGATTTATCTGCATTATGTCGGTATGAGCAGACATGCTACAACAATGAAACCACCTAGTTACTGTAAATTCAATAACTTAAACTTGAGAGTTGCAGCAGAGCCGTTTGAAATTCAGATAACTTCAGGCCATTGCAGGTTCTGTAGCCAACACCTCTAAATCAATACTCTTTACACGACTTGAGAATACTTTTTATATAAACGAGCAAATAATAGCCTGCAGGTAAACCAGGTTGAGCTGTTTTTTTTCTCTCTCTCCTAGTCCTTTTGTTTTGTGTTGTATTGCATTGTATTGTGTTGTGTTGTGTTCCCTCGAGGCTTTCATCCACCAAGCTAACCTTCAAGAACTAGCACTGTTGATCAATCACCCTCTAAATCACTTTACACCTTCTGTTAAAAGTTGCTGAAAGACCACAGCTGATGTTGAGCAGACTGCAGAGTTTGACATCAATGAGAGGGATTAAGTTGACATCAATAGACATTACGGCCAAAATTAGTGTTGGTTAATTCCAGTTTCACAGCAAATGGAGAATCCTTTTTACTATCTGGCATCTGTCCCTTCTACAAAGAAAAAAACTGTTGTGTATGGCTGTGCCGTTGACTCATTTGGACCAGATAGAAAATTGAGAAATTGACTTCACATGACTGACTGCACCCACTGAAATAGCTCGGAGCTGCCTAATAAGGTGAAGGTTGTTATCATGTATTACTCGCCTGACTTTAATTTACTTATCCACACTGTCACTGTTTAATCTAAGTTGTTAAACAGCAGTTTAGCACTTTCTCTTCAATTTTCAGGTTTATACAGAATATATGAAAGCAACCTCAACATTGGGGGATCAGTGTGCACAACTTTACTTAGGCCTGTAATAGAACTGACTGTAGGTAACAGTTGTTGCAAGTCATGAATTACTTCTTCTTGACCTTCTTGGCTTTTGACTTTCCTTAGCCCAGCAGTGCCTGCTGGTAATTACAGGCCCTTGTTGTGGGTTGTCTATGAGCTTTGTAGGATACTTAACACAATGTTACTATACTATCTCATAATGTTGGATGTTTTACACCCCACCAGTGTTTTATGTGACATCTTTATATACATGCATATATTTTTTTGGTTTTAAGATCCAAAAACAACCTAAATGTAGTTTTACAACTCCTCTTTCAGGATTCGCTCTAGAGCTTTAGTAAAACAGGTTTGTGAGCCAATAAAGTCAATAAAGTAAATCTATCTGCTAACAAAATAGGTACTGGGTTCCTAGGAGAATGCAGAGCTGTCTGGCAAAACAGTTGAGACTTTGCCATTCAAACTATTGATATCACTCTACAACCTGAACATTATTAGGTCTTGTCAATGTCCCCTCTAATATGTATTGTCTATGATGTCTGGTTGATAGATATCAAATGTTTGTGAAACCATAGAAATCCCCTGGATATCTCATGGGACAAGCCTTAACCAATTCCATTGTTTCAACCACAGTGTAGTGTTGGTGGCTGAATGACAGAATCTTCACTGGTCATAAACAATGGATTAACATTAGTCCTTTTTGTAGAAAAATAAAATGGGAAAATTCTACCATTCCCTTCAAATACAGCATGCTACTTATGGATCAGTGCTTTATTTTGTTTTTTTGCAGCTACATTAGCAGAAGAATAGAAGCAGAACAAAATGTTTGTGTGATGCATGGGTGCATGTACAGTATATGCATACGTTGCAAGACACTTGCATCTGGGTGGAACAGTGTAGCAATATGAGAAATCTAAGATGGCTTTTCTTCAGGTTTGGTGTCATTCCACATTTCACTGTGGCATTTGGAGTACTTCGGACAACTCATTAGATGTCTCAAAATACGCCAAAATGGAAAAAAAAACTTGTGTTGGCTTGACACGATTCATTAGCTTCTTTCAAGGTTATAGAACGAGAGGGAATGTGACTCACCTGCACTCAACTCGGGGAGGCCTAACTGGTGAAATATTCCCCTCCACCATGGCTCAGGCACAGGGCTTTATCATATTGTCCTTGGCAAGGCTTCAGCAATGTCACCCAGTGGAGGCTAGAGACGAGGGTTATATATCAGAGGAAGGTTCAGCACACTGGGGTCTGACGCCTGGTCCCCATGGGAGAGACATGACAGCCTTTTCAGAAAACCTCTGACTCAAGGAGTCCAAATGATAAAGTTATAATGGAAGTGGAAATGGTGGTAGTGCTGGAGATGCCCTATTGTGACACAACTACAGAGAGAGAGATGATCTATCTTTGACCCCCGCAGGCACCTGGTTAACTGTATCATATCAGTGTGGATATTTTTATTTCATGTACAGAGTTACATTGTTCAGTTTGGACGGTTCTTTACAGCTTAGAAAGGAACAAGAGAGAGAGGTAAAACTGAAATAAATATATTCACTGTCACATTGTTTACTTTTATAAATGGCTTTCAGATCTCAGAAGCAACTTGGTGCATTGACATTAGTCCATAGATGTTGCTCTTTTATTTGTCTTTTTTTATTTGTGTCTTGGAATCCCAATGTTTTAAGAAGAAGATCACCAGTGGGAAACCACACACTGGTTTATGATGACATAATGTAAATAGCTAACATGAATGTGGAGCAATGCACTCATGTTTTACATTTTCAAGGAAGAGATGCCTTAGGGAAAGCAAGATGGAATACACTTATTATATCAGATTCTGTTGTTGATGGTCAAACCTGTGTTTAATTGTGGCCTAAAAGGTTTTACCTTGGCCCGTGTGGTCCTGCTGTTGTTAGACAAGCTGCTGCCTTCTGGCTTAATGGAGAGTCTGGGACCAGTGTATTCATTTGGGTTGCCAGGAGGGTTGAGTATTGAACATTAATATTTTTTGAGTGCTGCTGTTAAATGGGTCAGTAGCATGAAGCAACTGTGAGGTGCCTAAATTTGGCAATGGATGCAGAGCCAGAGGCTTAATTTGGGTCAGTGCTTTATTTGTTGTCAGACAAAGATAAACACAGGCATTTGGGAAGTTAAAGTGCATTTCCAGTCGTAATCAATGTTTACCTCAGATATCCGGTTGCCTATGATCAGTTCATTTCATACCATCCATACTCCCAACTTAAGCGTGTGGACATTTATATTCGTTTTTGTTCAAGAATCTATTGTTTTTTCAATGTTCATTAATGGGCTCCGGACTAATTTTAAAATCGTTCCGTGGTCACAAGTAACGTCCTTTTGACCATCATTTTAATTTTAAAATTCGCTTTACAATTAAATCAAATCAAAATTCGGACTTACCCCGGCTTCCGCATTGTTCCTTTCCGGGTCAGAGAACAAACATATCAGACGCTGTGTCTCAAATTCAGCGGCTGCAGCCTTCAGTCCCTCTACTGTTGTGTTCTCTGACCCGGAAAGGAACAATGAGGGAGCTGCGGTGAACATTTTATAACATATCAACACAAGGCACAGGGAGGGAGCGCACACCAGCGTTGGTGAGGTGCTGACAACAGGTGCAAAACTGATTTAAGGAGAGTTAAGTGGCACACTCATAGCCGCCATATCAAATGATGTCAAATTGTGACATCGCAGCTATGAGTGTGCGACAAACGTATCAACACAACTATATTTTCCTCCCGTACTCTTCAGTCAGATCAGTGTGCCGTCTTTTTCTGGATGTTAACTCCAGGTTCGCTGTGCAGCAGCCAGAGTCAGCTAACCAACTGCAGTAGTATAGGTCCACACACTCTGTGCACTGTAATTCACAACACAGATTATAGGTTTCAAGGCAGCTCTTACAGCCAGTTAAAGTAAAATCTATGATACCTTTTTGAAGTAACTTTTTTTTACACTTGTAGTAATTCCACAACAGTATACACATCACACAGCCTTAACTTCATACACATGACACTGAATACAGTGTTATGGCCATACCCTGACATTCACTCAAACTGTAGAGCTATAGGATATTATATAGGATATAGCAGACCTGTTTTTTAGTCAGCCTCATGTGGCCTTATGAGGAACTGCAATTTTTGGCACTTTCTTGTTGGCTACATTTTTCAGCTCCAGAGGTTGCTGCTTGGAAATTGATCCGCCTGGGTAAACATCCTCGTGGAGAAAGTAGGCGTTTGCCAAACATGTAATCCTCTTACTGTTGACTGGGCTGTTTTTTAATTATCACCATCCACACAGACCCTTCCCACCTCTGCATCGAAAAGCAGAAGCCTGTTCAGGTTTTGATAATTGTGGAAGCCTGTATATTAGATTGATTGATCCTCTCCTCATGTTTGTATATATTTAAGTTGAATGATTATATGTTCAAAAGGTTGGTCTTCATAGCAGGGAGAATAGAGACTTTTTCATCATAGTGTGCTGTAGAAAGACTCGTGGTGCAATGTCAGTCTTTCAGGCAAGGTTATGAATGAAGGGAAGAGTGACAGCATATAAAAGACTGTTTAATTGCTGATTGATCACTGAGTGTAGTATTTTTACATTATCAGGGGAGAGTATAATGAGTTGCCAAGTTGCTTTGCAGTAAATGCAAAAGTGTGGAGGCGTTCCATTACCTGATGTGATGTCCTTTTGCCCTTGGTTTTGAATGGGAACTGGTCATGTTGTTCTCTGAAACAGTGATCACGAGCAGAAGGCAAGTCAGTTGCTAAAACTGCTTTATTGAGATGTATTATGTTGATTCTGAACCACTCTTTTTCTTTGTCTGATTCTTTGCAGGACCTGTGAGCAGTCTCCTGGTCAGTCGCTTCGGAAGCCGACCAGTAGTGATAACAGGTGGACTGATGGGTGGGCTGTCGATGGCAGTTGCCTCTTTTGGGAGCAGCATCGTTTACATCTACTTTTTCATTGGCATCATTGGAGGTACAGTGCTCGGTTATCTTTTTTTAATATTGTCATTTTTTACAATGTGCTGAACAGACTAGACTTGCTCTGTTTGAAAAGCACCTTGAAATAACTTCTGCTATGATTTGGTGCTGTGTAAATAAAAATGTACTTCACTTTACTTGACTCGAAAGGCCTTAACCGTTTCTGATTGGTTCTACTAACTGGATACCAGCCCTGGGAATCTGTGGGAAAATTAGTTGACCAGGATATCACACCCCAAAATGAAGGGAAAGTACCTGTGGGTTTGCAGTCAAGTGAATGAGCCAGCTGATTTCATGCTTACCCCTTTGCTTACCATTCCCATCAGCACTGGTTAATGCCCTATGGGGTCTTGACGTTGGCCGTCTGCCTCCTTTTTAGATTCTGTCAGAATATCTGGGTTGCCAGACCAGCTTCCCCCGACTGGGCTGCAGTTCTGTTTGTCAGGGGCCCAGGGCAACTGCCTCAGCTCCTGGGGTGCAGTTAGACCACCAATGGGGAACAGAACCAGGACGGTAATTAAGATGGAACTGTCCCTGATCCCAGAGTGCACGGTCTTACGTGGCCCTCTGTACTCTCCCATAGGCTCCCATCATGGTCGTCACATGGGGACTCCCTGCCACCCTGTGAGGCTCATTACCCTGCCAAGGACTGCTGTGAAGGATTAATAGGCCCAACAAGTGGCTGTGCCATGTGTGGTGCCTCAGGGTATACGTGAGCCCTGCTCTGCTCCCCTGTTCCCTGGCACACTGACACACAGGCATCAGGCAGTTTTACCTAACAGACATACAGGCATATGCTCACATATATACACACATATACATACACAAATGCATACATATTCAAAGAGATAACCATCATAAAATCTCTCTGCAATTATGGCTGGTAGTAACTAATTATCCTTGTGTCCTTTACAGGAGGGAATGTCATTTTGAAATAGACATGGACAGTTAAGGTCAGGCTTATTGTCATTATTAATGATTGCAGTAAAGCAGTTGTGGATACATACTGTATGAGGCACAGAATTCAGCATATGGGGGATCTAGATCAGAATGGTTTACAGTTTAGGCAACAAAGGATGTTGGTTTATTTGAGCAGAAAAGCAACTGTACAACAAATAGGTAAAATAGATATAACCTCGTGCCAGTCCTGGCAGTGTCTTAAAAACAAATTAAAGAATCTTAAAATCACTTGCGTGTTAAGCAGCGAAACAGGTTTTTTTTTTTACAGGGGAGTCTCACAGTTGAACCAGCTGCAGGCTGACTATGAGATTAAGCCGACTGACTGCATGGAGAGCTGCAGTAGTCAAGGCAAGAGAAAATAAAAGCACCAACTATATTTTTTTCACATACAGGAATGATTTTTAAATGATCAAGGGTGGAATATAAAAATGGGAAGAGGAAAAATGAGAAATAAGAATGAAAGCTGCTGTAGTTTTGATGTCCATGTCATTGACCACCAATGGACAGTCTCTAATTGGCTGTATAGAGAGTGCTAATGGATTTTACTCTATATATTGATCATTAGTAAAAGGCACTGAGATAATGTTAAAAAAAAACTGTGAATTCAGTCTTTTAAACAAACATAAAATAGTAATTGGTCGTGGTTATATGCTGTAAAGTAGTCAGCCACTAAAAGGGTTTTTGGTGCTAAACCCTTAAATATTTCTTCTTTGTGAGTAAAGAGTCAAGAGAGTGCGACTCATCTATTTTTACTTAAAGGACAAATCTGGGCAAATTCAACCTGGGACTATTAGTTTCCCAATATTTTAGGTCTGAAAGAAGGATTCTGAAGATTTTCTTTTGAATTGCTCCTGTTGTGTAGTAGTTGTGTCTGTCCCCGCATTGCTACAGCAGAGTATAATGGGAGCAGACCGATCTTACCTGTTTAGGCTGTTTACATCCCACAAAACTGCACACAGACAGTGTCCGATGGCTATTCAAACATACGCCGAGGGGTTTGTGTACTTCAAGCAAGCGGACATGTTTGTAAACGGAGATTTAATACAAAGTCTCACGCAAACTCGCAAAGTCTCACGTGAGAGTCAAGTTGATGGCTAACCATGTTTACAGATCGTCTGAAGCTCTCCCATTTGTTTTTATCAACAAAGGAATATCAACTTGGAGCCACGACATCTTTGTAAGAGTAAGTCTCGCTGTTGTTTATTCTGCCTGTAAACACACTGTCAACTTGACTCTCACGCGAGACTTCGTGAGACTTTGTATTACATCTCCGTGTACAAACATGTCCACTTGCTTGAGGTATCAAACTTGTATGTTTGAATGGCCATCTGACGCTGTCAGTGGGGAAAAAATTGCGGTTTTGAGGGATATAAACAGTCTAAACAGATAAGATCGGTCTGCTCCCATTATACGCTGCTGTGGCGATGCAGGGGCAGACACAACTACTGCAAAACAGGAGCAATTAAATAGAAAATCTTCAGAGTGCTTCTTTTAGACCTAAAATATTAGAAAACTATAGCCCCAGGTTGAATTTGCCTGGAATTGTCCTTTAAATGGAGGGATTATTTCTGAAATAAATCCAGCACTCTGTGATGAGATTTAGCAAAAACTGAAATGAGATGAAAGCTTAATGACCAAACAGAATCAGTCTTAATTTAATTTAGCGAGCACCCTGTGGGGCTTACTGTAGGTCCAAGAAGGGTTTCTTGCTGAAGAAGCAAGAAACCCTTCTGCCTCAAAGAACAACCACTGTTCACAAGTGGCAAGTGGCTCCAACGACTGTCGTTATAACACAATAGGGCACTAACGAAGTCGAAACCAACCTTCCATCAAAGGCAGTCATTTAAACGACTGTCGTTGGCACTTGGAGCACAAATGGGAACCAGTGACATCATCACCCTTGTGAACGCCCACACAAGAGGTTAAATAGTGAGTCTCCACACCAGATAGTTGGACCAGTCCCAGCCTGGTCAGATGCGTACATGAACTGATGAAGCCTCTTGGATGAGAGGTGAAACGTCTTCCTAGACAAATAACTAAGTCCAGTTGCTTTCGATTTAACCTCCTTTGAAATACTATGACCTGGGCAAATGAGAATATGCACCGGCTTGCTGAAGAAGAGTTTAGGAACCTGACCATGTACTTTTCCATCTGTCTACAAACAGGTTTTGGACTCGCCTTAAATCTGAATGCCTCTCTCACCATCATCAGCAAGTATTTCCTCGTCAAGCGCCCTTTAGCCAATGGACTGGCCATGGCTGGGAGTCCCGTGTTTCTATGTTTCCTGGCCCCTCTAAACCAGTTTTTACTGGACATGTTTGGCTGGAGGGGAAGCCTGCTCATCCTTGGTGGTCTGATCCTAAACTGCTGCGTAGCTGGAGCCCTGATGAGACCTGTTGCTGCGCCTTCTAACCCACTGTCTTGTGCACCGCTGAAGGTGGTGGAAGAACAGCCAACAAGTGAGCGCAGGACTATGCTGAAAGACAGATGTATGCAGAACGCCAAGTTCTTGGATTTGTCCTTCTTCAAGGACAGAGGCTTTGTCATTTACCTCATAGGAAATGTTATGTTCATTTTTGGAGCCTATGCGCCCATTGTTTTCCTGTCATCCTATGCTATCAGTCAAGGCGTAGAGGAGTACTCTGCAGCATATCTGCTCACTATTATGGGCTTTGTGGACATGTTTGTTCGTCCTGGCACTGGCCTTATAGCCAGCAGCAAGTGGATCAGACCCAGAATCCAGTACTTCTTCAGCTTTGCCATGGTTTTTAACGGGACGTGCCACTTACTGTGCCCACTGCTGAAGAGCTATCCCTTGCTGGTGGTGTATGCAGTTTTTTTCGGCATTGGTTTTGGCATGGTTTTCGCCCTAATTTTTGAATGCCTGATGGATCTGATGGGAAATGAAAGATTCCCCAGCGCTGTCGGACTGGTCACCATTATCGAGTGCTTCCCCATGCTTCTGGGACCACCTGCTGCAGGTAAATGTGCACACTGTATACTTAATGCATAAATAATCAGATTGTATGTAAAGATATCCCTCTCTCTCTGTCTGTCCCTCTCTTTCACCGGCATGAGTATTTACTCTCAACTCACTAACTCACTTTAGACTGTTGATAGATGCCTTACGCTGCTCTTTTCTGCAGCTGGAAGAGCCAAGGGGAAGGGAATAATGTAGGCTTACAAACATACAAATGAAGACTTGGGCGGGGGGTTCCATTGTTGCAGCATACATAAATAGCCAGTTTGAAGCAAGCTGCTTTGCAAACAATACGGCAAACTGAATTAAACATATTTGTGGGTTTATCTCTTTTTTGGTCATGGGCTGTGCATTATGTCACATAAGAGCTCAGTTGCTAAGACAGAGCAGGATTATCACTGGTGGGTAGGAGTTCTTTGAGGCACATGAGGGCCCACAAAAAATAGTAATTGGTTATGGTTATTTGATTGTAAAGAACCTCGCTGTACACATCGCGCAGGCTTTCATGGAATGCTTTGAATGACTGGAACAAAAGGCTAAGAAGCTGAGGTTTGCATACATCCTTTACATTTACTACATTAGTGCACTGTATGTCCAAAAGAGTAAGTAAGTAAATTCCTTTATTGTCCCGAAACGGGCAAGTGTTTTGCAGCAGCTGCTTCAACATTTAAAATACATGACAGGCAACAAGGACATGGAAAGACAAAGAGACAAGGAACACAGCACTACAACAATGATGGCAGGTGAAGAGCAACAAGCCACTATAAAAATCCAGAAGAAATACATAAAACAACAATCGATCAAAATCTAAAAATACATGGACATAGGCCTAACCATAATGAATAAATAAATAAAAGTGCAAAACAAAGTGAAGAGGCTGTTACACTGGTATTTAGAGTTCATAAAAGTGTGTATGTGAGTATTTATTAGTTAAAGGACAATGAGAACTGGTAACATGTAAAATGTTTACTCATGTTGCAACATGGTTCAGGCAGTGATAGCCTGGAGCTGCACCTCTGACCTCTGTGTGTGTGTTGGGAGATGTAAAACTAGTAGGTGAGAGGGACAATACACAGCAAGAGGGCTTTATTTTCTGTCTGTAAAACAAAATGTTGATTGATCTTGGAAACAGGATATTGAAAACAATAGAGATAAAAAAAAATGCCTCTAAAATGTCCTATATGTCCTGTACAGTAAATTAGTTGTTGTGGAAGCACAATCCAATTGGGAATCCAACCTGAATCAAAATATTCTGATGCCATGGAACTTTAATTTTGCCATGACAATGGAAGTACATTCCTCGCACAAATTCAGTAGAATTAGTAGCTCTAGCGATGGTTGGGTAATTTTGTTGCATCAGTCTGACATTTCAAGTCCTAAAATTGAGGGCGACAGGAACTTTTGCAGTTCTTTAAAGATTTTTTCCCCTCTCAAATGAAATGCTTCCTCAGTTCTAAAAACTGATGTGGTACTCCCAGGTATTTAACCCTTTCATGGGATGAAACCTTGTCATTAACATACACATCATGTGGGCCTTTAGGGTCACCTGGGGCAAGGTGTGACTCATCAGAGAGCTGCTGTCCCACCCTGCCCCTCGTGCGAGCAGTTAGGATCACATGGGTGTTGTGTCACTAAAACACACACTTAATCCCAGACAGTTCCTCCTGTGGGCGCTTCAGAGGTCATCATCACCTTAATGAGATCATTCGCTGTCACAGACTGCTCTTGTTGAATCATTATTAACTCAGACATTAAATGATACCCTTTCACATATGTGGTTAATGGGGGGTTTTGTAATGGGTCACGGTTAAAGCTACAAGCTGAATCACTGCACTTTTTTTCTGCTTACCAGCCCATCAAATAGGAGAAAAAGCCATTTGATCTGATGACTTATGTCCCCAGCACTCCTCTGGCTCTGATAGGGCGTTAGATTGAAGTGTTGGACAGCTATCTTCATGGTCTAAATAACTGTGTAATCAGAAGGATATTGTTTACCCTCTTTGCTTCCTTGCCATTTTCGTGACAGGTGCACTTTTGAAAAACCCACTACAAAGCCCTTCTCTTGATCCAGTAAAAACAGAGGCGTTGTACATAATGGCAGTAACAATCTCTGAAAAGAGAGCAATTGGAGAAAATTGTTTTCAAGTGACAATTTGCCATCAATAGAAAATAAGCACTTTGAATTGAGGCCTTATTGTTGGCATCAGATCCTGTAACAGTTGCCACAGAGCTGGGCAGGAAAAAAGTTCTTCCATCCAGCATGTGAATGAATTACTGCTAACTGATGATTTGCAACCATTCAACTTTTCTGGACATATGACAAAGTAGAATTACAGTATCAAAGAGTTTCATTGCATTCCCACTGAATAATAATGCTGATACTAACTGATATTAGCAGATACAAAGGCTAAAACTACAGGAGAAAGGTCAATTGTTTCAATTAAACATGTTAAAAGTTCGGAGCCAACTGAATTTTAAAGGCTTTGCAATGATTACCACACCAAATACTTAAATGAAAATCAGCAACAGTTCACTGTCAACAATTTAGCAGTGACATTTGAATTTGTCTGTGAAGTTGTGGCACAGTAACTTGAGAAAGCTGCACTCCACATTTATAGACAAGTCTAGTTTAGAGTTTAAACTATTAAACCCATCAGTCAATATTTTGAAAAATATCAGCAACTATTATAATAATGATAATGATGTAATAAAACAAGAGTTTTCAGATAAAAATGAAGCAAATACATAACATATTAACCAGAAATAATTTCAGTAAAATAACAAAATGTGGAAAAAAAAGCTGGAGAACTGACAGCAGACTCTGGTCATAACAAGCCAGTACATTAGGACGTTTATTCAGCGGAGCAGCCTTGCGCCGCGTTTCAGTTCTCTCCCAGTCCCTCACCTGGTTTTGTATTTTGTTTGCACTGTCTGAGTGGTTGTCTATGTATTGCACTGTGACAGTTCAGGTTTGAAGAGTCTATGAGGCTGTTGAGGTAAGTCAGCCAGTCATGCATGAAGTTACAGTACATGAAAACTACCGGCTCCCGGCAGGTTTGGAAGCGGTGGTGTGTCCTGCTCCTCCACACTGGATTCACCCCTTCAGCATCCGGTGACTGAGTCCTTGTACTGTCTTTATACTTCAGCCTCTTAATCCCTGCGTTGTTACTCCATATTGTTTTTTTGTTCGTTTGTTTTCTTGCTACATTAGTCATGGCTGTTTGACCTGAGGTGATGCATTTTAACAATTGGTACAAGTTAGTGCTCGAGTTGCCCTGGTAACCACATGTGTCTCCCTGTTAAAATGTAGCAGACTGCTCTTTCAGAGTGTCACAATTTGCGTTGATGCACTTGTTTATCATTATCAATATTTGTTTGTGTGCTTGTTTTGTTTATCACCTCCATGGTAAATTCACCCACAACACACAACGTCACTTGAATAATATGTGAGACAGGAATGCTGTTATCTAAACCTCCACTGCACTTAAGTCTCAGATAGTTGTTTTCTCAATTTAGTATTACAGAAGTAATTCCTAACCAGCTGTAGAGACTATTATCATCCCGTTTCATCTCATGTTTGGAAATCCTAAATTTATTTCTGTTGCCAAGCAACTGACACTGCTTTTCTGTTGTCATTTTACTGAAGTGTTGTTCAGATTTTGTCGCTGAAACATACAAAAAAAATGACTTTTAACTTGAAGACACATGAGTTAAACGTGTTGGTTGCTTTTCAATTAGTCCCCTATAAAATGTGCTCCACAGATGTCTGATGAGCTGTGGTGTTACATGCAGTGTAAATCTGTTAAGTGGCCTAGCACATACTGTAGAGCAGCCTCCTCCTGTAGTAAATTATGTACTCTGTCCATGCACAAATCAATATGTCAACTTTAGGGTTCACTCAGTGGCTTGTTTGGTGTCCTCGACAAATACACAGAGGGTATAGTGTACATGCACATGACTTAATTAACTCTGCATATCGCTTCACTGACAAACTTTTCCTTTGCCTCCAACTTGAGTTTTAATGAGGTGAAAATTTATAGGCCCCCCAGTTTGTCTGGTGCGACCCTGTTCTGAGGCGCTCATTTAATAGGGTAAATAAGTGCCTCCCTGCACGTCTAAGATTCTCCTCCAGAGGGCACAATCGTTATGTCTCCCCCGTAACTAGTCTGCTTGTTACTTCTCCCCCAAAACCTGCGGGTCAATCCAATTAGGAGAAAGTGAGGTAAGTGGGTGTAATTAGCCTTTTGCTTTGGGTGTTTAATGACGCTCAGTTCAAACTCTCATCATTAAAGTCCTGTACCTTGGCCATAATTAAGCTCTGAATACATTAAAAAAGAGGTGACTATGCCAGATGGACTTAATTACTGCTCAGCCAATCAAGGACTGTCTTAATGAGGGTGATGGTCATTGGCATACACGCACCAGATGAGTGCTATCAATCAGATGATACAGCCTTCATTGAGATTGTTGAAACTGATCCAAATGCAAAGTGACCCCTCCTAGTGTAAGTCCTCTAAGTGCAAACACACACACACACATTCACACAAACATCATTATCATCATTATTTGTTGCCAAGATGATAATTGGTGCACTTAAGAAGCTCTACCAAGGAAACAGCCCTTTAAAATTAATAGGATGTGATAAGGCACTATAACAATCTGCAATAAAGATGCCTCATGTTGATATGCAGCGACAGTCCCAACAGTCCAACAAACTGGAAGAGGGTGTCAAAAACACTCCTGAGTTTGTTGATGGTCAAGCTTTTTACAATACGTAAATAATACCTGTTCTTGCTCAAAATGATACAGATATTAAAAAGTCCTTCCACAGACTGAAATGTTATTAAGATGGGTTGTAATACGCTGAGAAGGACAGACAGACGGACCGTCATACATGCTGAGACTGAGAGAAATAATGGTGCTCGGCCATCGATCCATGTCTGGAGGCGAAGTGTGAGGAGGAGGGGGCGCTACAGGCGGGATGCAGTTAAGACTCTGAAAACCTTGAGGCTTAAATCTGATCTAAACCACATTTGTCACTTTTCTGGAGACTTGGGCTCGATATTTATGGCTCTGAGAATCATCTGATTCGTTTTGGTAGCAGCCGTCCAAATTGCCTTCCCAGAGATGCAGTGAGAGCCAGGGAGGGTGTAATGGCCCTCTGTCGTTTCCGACATGACTCCTCTCAAACTGGCCTGTGTTCACTCCCTCGCTCTCCCACACACACTCAAGTCAAATCTGACTGAGTGTGGCCTTGCTCATCAGCTTCAAACTTGTAGAGTTGTTGAATGAAGATGGGTTTTGCTTTTTATGGAGTTCAGTTGTGTTTTGGTTTGTTAGTTTTTTCCATTTTGGACATCGCATAGACTTACTTTTCTACCTTTCTCCACACAGGATTACTCGTGGACGTCTTTGGTGACTACATGTACCTCTTCCTAATGTGTGGCTCAGTGATCACGGCTGGTGGACTCTTTCTCTTCGTCATGAACATCTATAACTACCACATGCTGGAAAAAGAGAAGACGGCAAAGGAAACACAGCAGAACCAAAAACCCATGGAGGACCAGGACCAGGTAAGATGCTCAGAGGCGGAGATTACACACACTTCTGAGGTAACGGTGGAACAAACCAAGTCTGAAGCAAAAGATAAGAGCCAGGCTCAGCAAGGCCTGTGACTGGAGGACACAGAGACACTTAATTAAATACAGTTATTCTGTTTAGTATGGATGTTTGGGGCTTATATATGTGTTTGTGTTAAGACAACATAATAACTAATTCCAGCCCTATCACTCATTTATTCATTGTTTGGTTTGTTCAGTCAAACAACATTTTGATATTCAATTAACCTTTTTAACTAATTTAATAAGCAAACAAGACTAAGATTTTACAGGCGGGTTAGCAACTCTATGAGGTTGTACTTTAGCACCAGGTAGCTTTGGGCTAAATGTCAACACCAGTGTACTAACATGTTCACAATGGCCATTCAATTTACCGTGTTGACGATCTTAGTTTAGCATGTTACCATGCTAGCATTTGCTAATTGGTACCAACACCAAACTAGAGCAGTGGGCGGTGGAAAATGTACAGATATGATACAGAAACAATGAATTAAAATTCTGACCAGGTGATGGCTCTCGATGAAATGCTAAAAGCTCACTGAACTTACCATGCATGAAGGTCTTATTAAATGTTGCGGCAGTCCATCTATTTGTTGTAACATTTCACCCTGAACCAGAAAAGTGAACCTGATGGTGACACTAGATGAAAAGTCAGGAGAAGCAGGGTACACCTTGGATAGATCGCCAGTCTGTCACAGGACAAGTTAGTTCACTCAGAAACAAAAACAGTGGTACCAGAGCAGGAGCCAGTGGATCACAAATGTCAGTAAGATTCATCTTCTGGGGAAAACCTGATAGGCTAATTAAGTTTGGACCAAAGTGATTGATTGGGCAACATGCTTGGAAAAAATACCAAACTTAAAAAAAGAAAAATCAGCTTCTTTTCTCAGCTTTCAATCATCATAAATTAAATGTATTTTATTTAGATGGTTGGTTGGAGGAAAAAAAAAAAGTTGTTGTCTCAGGGAAATCATATCAGCATTTTTCTCAGTTGTCTTATCTGTCTTATTGACTACACAGTTTATTTAATTGAAAACAGTGATCAACAGATTGTTGTTATGATTGCAGCTTCAATTCAGTTAATGATCCACCCACTCAGTCAGTTTGTGTGTTTACTCTCTAAAGATTGTTCATGGTGGTAGTGTGCCTATGACACACTGAACCAGGTTCAGTCACTTAGAGTAACCTCTGTAATACTTTACTTGTGTGTGTGTGTTTTTTTAATTTATTCCATTGCATAATAACCTTGAATAACTGCTAATACCATGAGGTGCCACAGCCTCTGTTTGAGATGAGTGAGTCTTTTATTGTCTGAGATTTAATGAAATGCAGCAAAGGTTGACTTCTGTCTTTGACATGATCATGTACGCACACGTCTGCTTTTCCTTTCTCTCATTTCTTACTGTTCAGTTCATACTCATTTAATCTGTCTGTGAAAATAGTCCCTGTCATGATGTGGGAAACCTCAGGGGGCTGCCATTAGATATTTTGCACTTTCACTGTTAATTTTATAAAACTGGCAAAACGTTTTATACATAAAATATTGTAGCTGCCAGTTAAGACATGGAAATATTTCCAGTGACTTGAGACTTTATCTCCTCATCAGTTACTGTACATTCAGTATACATGAAGTCTATAATGTACATACAGTAACAAAACCCTCTTTTGACTTCTATTCTATAGCTAATGTCTTTTTAAAAAATTGTCAATATTTATTTAATTTGAACGTTTTCATTTTTCCAAAACATTATGAACTATGGTGTGTGTGTTCCACAGTAATACGATAACTTTGTGTTGACATTTAGCAGTGACATTTGTTATTCGTGTGAAAATGGATTAGCATGCACTGTTAATTGATTTGATGCTGGGTTTGTTTATGCATGTGAGTGAGTGTTGAGTGCGAGGGAGTGACAAAAATAATAGAGAATGTGCTTTACAGATAATTCTTTTTTAGTATATTTTTGGGGGGCTTTTTGCCTTTAATGGATAGCACAGTTGAGACAGATAGGAAATAGGAGGTAGAGAGAGGGGGAACGGCATGCAGCAAAGGGCCGCCTGAGTCGGGATTCGATACGGGGCCAACTATTAACCTCTGTATATGGGGCACTTGCTCTACCAACTGAGCTAAACAACACCACCTTTACAGATAATTCAAAATATGACTGTTGTATTGAAGGTGGCAGCTTTTGGAATTTTCTGTGTTTCTGAGGGTTTTTTTATTTTTATTTTTGTTATTAGACAAATAAATTAGTGCATGACAGGAACTAGAGAGGAGAGAGAGGGGATGGCAAGCAGCACAAGCCTCAACCTTGTTGGTGGTACATACTTAACCAGGTGAGAATTAGTTTACTAAACGGTTAAATGTCAAATTGTTGTAGCTTCACTTCAACATTTTACTTGTTTTATGCACATTGTATTTACTGTACCATTGATACTGTGGATAACACTGTTCTGTTACCTTATAATAAACTCCTTTTACATTTCGCTGTATTCTGTTCTACTTGATACTTTGTCTTGCATCTATGAAGTGAAATCTCTTTGCTGTCCGTGATGATATTGTTCGACTAATGGGGAGAATGGACCGTCCACTCTCATTTCCTCCACATTGAAGCGGCGAGGTAAATGACACTCGGACACAAGAAAAATTCCATCAAATCAAAATCTAACCGCGCAACTTCTCAATGTTGGTGGCTGTGTCCAATTTTTCACGACAATTAGAAGACTGGGGAACAAGTTTGGAAATGTCAGCAGCTTAAGGGCGTGAGCACCTAATGAAGCACGGCCCGAATGTTCCAGGCGAGTGCCCTGAGCTGCATGCAGCCTCACACACATCAGCAAATCAGTGGGCCAATAAATTAGAAATGCACGTGCGAACACACATATACACACTTTTTTTTTTGCTATCTCCTGTCCCTTAGCGGAGTATTATGCAAGGTCTTTGGATGTGACAAGGTGGAAAGTTACCCCAGAGACGGGGCGATGGGCGCTGCGGCAGGGAATCTGTTTATCATTATTATATTTCTTCTCACCTCCTGTTCCCCTCTGGCCCGCTGACCCTCCGCTACTGGCCGCCCTCCGCGTAATGTGTGTTCCTGCGGAGCCTCATGACTGGTGTCCTCCATTCTCAATGGTAAAAAAGACTTCTGGGTCTCCAGAGGGTCTTGGAGGTGGTTGGGTTACAAGGCAAAGCTAGCTGAAAAACACTAAAGCACAGAAAAAAAATTAAGAATGCCTTGAGGTACTTTGAAATCTGGTATTTTTGTGTTTACTGTGATATTATGTGATGTTTTTCCACTAAGGTTAATACGAGCTTCCACAGCAGAGAAACTCTCTTCCTTTTTTGGCCTTCAAAGTTGTTTTGGTTTCAGTGCCTTGCTAAAAATGGTTGCTCAGTTCAAAGGTGTGCTGCTGATACTGATACTGCTGCAAAATTCAATTTAATTGCAAAGCAGCTTGTAGCACACAGGCTGCTGTCGGTGTCTGTATATTTAAAAAAAAAAAAAAAAAGTAAGTAGCTGTGATAGAGCGCATGTGTTTTACTCATCTCTTAATGAGGATTACAATTAGAATGTATCACCACGGGCTAACTCTAATGGACAGCTGTCAGTTAACTGTCAGGTCCTGTTAAACAAGTAGCCGACTTGGGAGTGCATGATTGTAATTGAGTATCAGTCTTCATGAAAACAGGCTGTGTGCGTTTCCCTCGTCAAACATGGTGCGATTTTGTGTTCATCAGCATCTACCCACGCGGACTAGACTAGTCTGGTGTCTGGATGTTGATTATCAGCCCCTCTCCTGACCTTTGGATCTCCGCGAATCAGAGCTCGGTTGTTTACAATAGGGGGCTGACCTGATGAATCTGGAGTGGTCTTACACAAGCAAAGACTCTGAGACAAGCGGGAGGGAAAGAATGTGCTCCCAGAGGGCTCAAAGAGCACTGGCATCTATCAGCAGAAGAAATTGAATGGGATGTTTCAGAGCAGCAGAGATTAGGTAGGACCAGGGTGTTGAGCTAGCACAGGCTACCGATGTAATGCTTCCATCGCCAGAGTGATATCAAACTTACAGAACACAGCGAAGCAACGAGTGTACACACAGACACACACAGAGCATCACACAGTGGCCTTTAGATTTGAACAAGAGATGTGTTGCTTTGTTATTTGCTCAGGGAGTACACTCAGGGATAATGCGAAACAACATTACAGAGGTGTGCTATTTCCACATGAAGCATACCTTCATTAAAACTTTTAGATGTCAGGTGTTATATGATTCCCTTGGGAGACTCAGTATTAACATGTGCTCATCAAAGAGGGCTTACATTGAAGGTTTCATTTAACGCCACTGGAAATGTCATTGCATGTTTCCTCCTACACAGTGACATTTGTTTCCCGTGAAATAATTTATAGGATAGACCTCAAAACTTTGTACCTAAGCATTTTCATTTATTCATTCATTCATTCACAACTAATTAACCATGTGCCCTCAAGGGATCCTTACAAGGCGAGACCCAGCGGGGTCTGATGAAATAGTGGATTATTTAGAATTCTCTTCTCTAAACTGTTAGAGGTGAACTGTGGGAGGATTCACCATGCCCTTGATTTTCCGATTTCATTTTGAATATAAAGCATTAAATCTACATGAATGAATATACAAAGGTGATGACTGAAAATACAGTCTGTGGTAAGTGAGGCTGACTGTTGCTCCTCTTTATGCTTTAGCCTAATCTGCCTTGTCTCCCCTGTCAGCCCTCACACTGCTCAGGGAGGGAATACAATTCACGGCCAGGTCCTGAATAACTTTGAAAATCTCGTGGCCTTTTGCGGGTCTACAGACTTTGTAGAAGCATCTTGATCTGCCCTATGGTGGGTATGTCACACCAACAGATGAGGAATTTCTTGAACTGTATCTGGAGTGTATTATCGTAACACCACCAGCTACTACCCACTTCTCTCCCACTGTTTGTTCTTTGTCACAGCAGGAAAAAACAGTCACTTGTTTGTTTCAGTGTTCATGCTGGGATCATGCGAGGACAGGAGGAACGTTTGCATGGGGATAGAAGAAACCGAATGGAGACAGAGAAGCACAAAATGTGGAGGGAATTGGTGCAAAATGAAGACAGAAAGATCGGGCAAAGGGTTAGAGAAAGTAAGAGCGGGGGCGTTTACTACTTAGGGAGGTATAGTGAACTCCTTTCCATCCATCATCCCTGTCTCTGTTCTGTCCACTGAGCAGGGGAGGTAATGAAAGTAATTTAACGTACATCTATAATTAATATGCTCTCTTTGGGCGGTGTGGTTGAGCCGAACGAGTGATGGAGTGTGTTTATTATGTGTGTGTGAGGGAGCTGGCATGATGGGGCACCGGGCCACTGACATGGTAATTCACTAGCCATCACTCCTGCAGCACTGGGGTCAGCCTGGTGCAGGTATATGGGGCACCGTCAGCTTCTGCGCTCCCATAGGTACAGGTGGAAAGTGGGTTTTTGTTCTTTTTCGTCTCCTCTCATTTTCTTTCCCTCTCTCTGACTCTCCTGAAGGAAGGGGAGAAAGGAGGCACAGCACGTAGCAGCGCCCAGGGCCAATGTTCTTGCTCGATGTGTCCTGCTCTTTCTCTCTCCCTCTCTCTCCTTGTCTTTCTTTCTTTCGCCACCCTCCTCTCTTATTGCTCTCTGATTGGTTGATAAAACTCCCTTTCTCCCTGTCTGTTTTGCTCCACCACTTTCTCTTCATTTCTCCTAATATTCTCTCCTCCTCCTTCTCCAAGAAAACTCGCAAATGCACTTCAGGAATTCCTTTTTTTTTCTTTCCCTCTTTTTCTTAAAAGGCTGCCTGCTTTGCACAAACACAGTTCAAACCCGACTGCCCTCAGTGCTGTCTCCTTTTGAAACTCCCTGCTCTTTGAATACCGTCCGTTTGAAGAGAATGCCCTCTGCATTTCTTTTACACAGTCACTCAAGCGCTCGTGCACTCTCCCTTGGATTCACACACATACACAAAACACACCGGCACATTAGCCTTATCTAGAAATATGCCCACAATTGTGCACATTCACACACTGACATGCACCTCCAATACACATGCATGCGCACTTACCTTGTGGACCAAATTCCAGCAGTGTCTATGAAGAGTGAATTTCTCTTCCACTTTAAACTCCCTCATTTCATCTTGCTCTTTCTCTCTTAGGCTATACTTACATGCATGGCCTCGCTCTAGTGGCTAGTGGCCATTTTGCAGTAAAGGTCTAATTCAGGTTAAACTACTTACATGAATCTTTTATTCACTACAACTGAGTATTCGTGTTGTTGCTTGGATAAAGTAGCTAAAGGGTTGGATCACTCAAAATTACAATGGAGAGGTTTTTCTCTTTCTGCTTCGTGGTGTACTGAGCCTGCAGGTATGGTTTTAGCTTTATTTGTCCAGGAACACGTCTTTCGAGAGACAGTGTTACCATGACTCTGAATCATCCTTGAAAAAAACAGTGTGTTTTGTTGAAAGTATGATAACACTGATCACAAAGAGCTAAGTCTCACAACAGCAAAGGCATAAGAGCATGTGTCCAGATAAGTCTCTTGAAAATGTTCAATAACCAGTTTAAACCTAAAACATTATAAACATTTTTGAACGTCCACCAGCACAAAAAATATAGGGAGCCAAAAACAATGTGTTTTGAAAGTGTTCAAAAAAAAAGGGCACAATTCAAAAAGTGTGAAGCTCAGGAGAATGCACTACTGTCTATTGAAAACTGTACTGTAACTGCAGAAGCACTAGTCCCCCTGTTCAGTGTGAGGTGTAAGGAACACAAACACCTGTTGCATTTTTTAGATGAAATGTTTTAGTGCAGCGAGCATCACGATCAATACACCAATTACCTCCATTGTGTTGGTGGAAATATTTCTGTGGTGCTATTTCATAGTTTTCTTAGTTGTTTCTTGCTGCCCAAGACTTCTGATAATAAAATTGAGACACACTGCTGCACTGTGTGATATGGTCCTTCATAAGGACAAACACAGGCAATGGAGTTCATTTGAGTTGATCCCATACAGCAGAAATACTCACTAGCACATATTTATCCACTGTAGTGCCAAGGTAATAATCTATTTACTCTTGCTCCATAAATGTTTGTTGAAAACTACAACGCCCAGCTGTGGAAATTAAAAAAAACTGTTGTTGTTTTTCAATATAAAAGAAGAAAACCAACCTGGTTTTAAAGAATGATGTCTTCAGCAGGTTTGAATAGATTGAGTGCTGCAGACTGAGGAAAGTCAGGAAGTTGTGTTCTGGTTGTTTCATTTGATTTGTTGACTCTAAGAATAGAGAAAAACATATTGACTAACAGCATCTTTATGTTTTAAAGGTGAAAAGGGAAAAATCTCTCAACAAAAAAGTTCTCTGCCAACCTTTTCCATCATGTCTTGCAGCACGTTGTGTCTGAGTGATGACAGTAGAACAAGATTCATTTTAGTTTAATAACCAGTAAAGTGAATTCTCAGCTTATAAATGTAGCTGCTGTTTCTCTTTGCTCTCCTTCCCCTGCCGCCTCGCCTCCTCCCCCGCTCTCTGTGCTGCATGTGTTTAAGGCTTTGTCAACAGATGTGGAGGGGGTCACTAGGTGTGTGGACTTTGCCAGCCCGGTGCCCACATGTCTGATTTTAATGGGCAGCATATGGAGGTTGTGACTGATGAGAAGGACTCCGCCGGTGACAGGTGCTGAGTCGTCTGCCGCGCTGACCCCGGCCCCACAACGGACCGAATCAGAGGACACCTTCATTCAACAGGCCTGACCCTAACATAAGACACACACACACACAGAGACACACATTGTTGGCTTTACATGTATGCTGGTAGAAGAGCATGTTCACACCAATGCTTGCAGTTACAGAAACATTTGGTGATAACTCAGTCTTTGTTGCAGATTAAATAACGTCAGTATTTGCAGTTTTACTTTTTGAATTTAAATCCTTTATTCTGTGGAACAGCTAATTTCCTTACATATAATTTTCTCAGACATAGACTGGAAAACACCCTGTACACCTCTCACACACACAGACAGACAAATACAGACACACCTAGAGCCAAAGGTGCATGTCTGTTGACTGTGGGAGCAAAAGAACACAAATAGAAGGAGAACGTGCTAATTGCTGTAGAAATAGTCTCTTCAGGCCATTGGAGACACCACCAACCAGTCCCTGCTTTATTCACTCATTAAAGAACTCAGGGTATATTTCCCACACATCTGTGAAAATGATCTTCTTTAGTGTGTGTTTTTTTGGGGTTGTCTATTTCCAAATGTCTGTGCATTATTCCTGATCTTGATCTTTCTCTTTTTATCTTTACACCAGTTTTCTTTTTTCTACTGTTCCTTTTTTTTATTTTGTGATGATGTAGTCTAATGTCGAGGTGTCGTGACAGCCGTGCTCTCAGAAAGCTTCTGCTCCCACCATCATCATAGCTATTATTACATGGTTGGTTCCAGACTTGTGAAACCTTTTTTTTTTAATCTTGGAGCTGGATTTTCTTTCCATGTACTGTCCTTGAGGTTAATGTAATCTCATTAATGACATACATACGCTGTACAGTGGTAAATATCTGCACAGAAGTTTGTTTTCTTCTTTTGATTAAACCGAGGGAAGAACTGAAACACCCCTCCTGTGTGAATATTGTGCTGTGTAAATGGACAAATCATGAGTAAATTGTTCTACAGCTGTCAGCCTAAATGTTTTTATGGAGCTGTGAAAATAAGCCTGTGTCTTGCAAGTCAATACCTCCATTCTATGCAAGCAGATTACTGTGTGTACAATGTAATTTGGTTTTCCGAGGTAATGACCTTGCAACTTCTCTCCCTCTCTTTCCCGTGATTCAGAGATGGGAGACGCAGTTTGACGCAGGGCCCAGAAGATGTAGTTGGCTTCTATGGCAACTGGCGCCTGCAATAAGGTCGCATAGGAGGCGTTTAATTAGTGGGCCACAGGCATCCCTGTGGAGGAGCTTTTTATTACCTCAATATTTCATAGAGTGCATGGAGCCACACACACACACACACATGCACATATACACAGAGGCAGGCATGTACACACACCAACACACCAGCACATGCCCAGCGAAGAGATGGCAGGACAGAAATATAAAAGTATTGAATGAGTTTTGTGTGGTTTAAAAATGAGACAAAGGGAAAGGGAGAATGAGAGGAGAGGAGGGGGATATGGAACAGAGATGGAGGGAACAAGTGAAAAAAAGATGAAGAGACTGAGTGAGGGTCAGCAAAAATATCAGCTAAGTAAGGTTCAGCCCCAAAACTGGCAAGAACAAGAAAAGGACAAAGAGAAAGTAGGAGAGAGAGAGAGAGAAAGGCGGCCACTGTGGCGAGGCTCCACGCTGTGCTGTCACCCAGTGGAGCATTCATTCCTCCCGTTTCTAGCTTGCTGAGATTTTTTTAGGTGCTTAGCCAGCTGATTGCCGGGTCACTTTGGCCAGCACAAATGAGTGGCATCTGTTCAGTCCTGACTGTGTGTGCACCTCTGAGCCAGTTGGATGTATCACTTTACCGTGGGCGTGGGGTGCCAGGGCCATTAACACATGCCAGCCCTGTGAATGGCTACGCAGCTACATCATGCATGCCAGTACATCATGCTGCGAGACAGGAACACACACTCGCGCACACAGACGCACACACTCAGAGAGAGAAAGAGAGAGGTGTATGATTTTAAAAGCTGTTTACACATGAGCTGGATGTTTTTTTTTCTTCTCCCATGTGTGCTGTTGAACAAACATGGACAATAATTAAAGTGAGGGTACGTTTATTTATGTGCACATTTAAGCACTTACGTATGTGAGTAAGTGGTCCTTATAATATAAAGGTATATCATGTCATGACTTCATAACTTTGCATGGATGTTTATGTTTCGCCACGTTTTGGCTCGTCTCACTTGCTCTCTGTTGTCCGTGGCATCCCGCATAGCTGGAGATATTAATGAGCACGTCTGGGCCTGCGAGGACCCCTGGGGGAAACCCTCCTCTCCATCCCCTCTCCTCTCCAACTGCTATCAGCTTGAGGTGGCATGCTCAGTGCCCGGCTGAAAATCAACTGAAGCTGTTAGAGGAGAATGGAGCCATGCCAGAGGGTCTGATTTAAAAAAAAAAGAGAAAGAAAATCATTTCTCATCATTGTCTGTCATCTTCTGTGCTTTTCTTTATGTAGCTTTCATTTCCAAGTTCACTAAAAAAGTGTGCACTGTAGCTACGTTATGAACAACAGTGCACTTTTACCTTTTCCCCCATGTGACCTTTCTCTGTGGCTGTAGCTGTGGGGTGTTAAACTGTGTGGACTACATTGTGGGTGGCCCACATTGCTGCGGGTGATTGATTAGATTTTTATAAGAGCAATGTAGAACCTGAGCCAGTAATTGGCACAGTGCTTTGTGTTTTTTTTCTCTTATTATTTCTCCTCCTCAGCTTGATCTATGTTCCCTCTCACGCATACGGCGAATGATTTAAACAAGCAATTTTAAAGCCACTGGTGGGGAGTTTAAGTGTGGAACAAACTCTGACAAGAAAAGTGTGTTTGCCAGCAGAGGTCAGTGTTGCTCCATTGATGAAGTTAAAGGCCGGTTGGTTTCCTCTGTCTGTCATCCATCCATCCATCCTTTTTTTTCTTCTCTTGACTGTCTTATTCTATTTTCTCTTCTTCACTTTTTCCATTCATCTGACCCTTTGGAGTTGCTTCAGGAGTACTGGGAACATTATGCAATATGGCATACATGCTCTCCCTCCCTTTAAAATCCGCACATAGTTGATCTCACCGAGCAATCGTGCGCTGTAATTGCATTTGACTCCACTTAATCTAATGGCTTTTGCGAACAATGCAACATTAAAGACGTGCTTTAAATGAGGAAACCCAATGAGCATCTTGGCGAGAAATTAATAGAGTGGTGTGTGAGAGATGCTAACAGGATATTGACACAGATTAAGACACACACATGAGAGAAAAGAGATTAAAATTCCACCATCAAAGGATCCTTCCCATCTCCTATTGATTGGTGAATGTGTTGTTGTCAACGTTTAGATTTGATTACCGCTGACACGCAGGGCTGAGGCTGAAACACAAGGCTGGTAATGGCCACGATGCCTTGTGCATATCAAATATAGCACGAACCCTACCGGAGTAATTAATATCTCACTGTGGTTATGAATTTCCTGGCATAAACGGCCAATCGGATTTGCATGGCTTGCACGGCGGTAATTAAGATGAAGCATCAGGGAAAATGTTACATGAATGTTTCAGCTAATTCCCTCCCCTCTCTGTGTTTCTTTCTCTCTCTCGGAGGACTTCTCCCTTAGTCACAGTTTTCTTAAATATTTGCAGGGAAAACGAGGTGTTGACATTTTGCCTTTCGTCGTCATGCACCTCGGAGAAAACACACTGGGGTAATTTCACAGCTGTGCCTGGTAATGGCGAGGAGTAACACAGGCCACGGAGTTATTTCTAGCAGTCATACTTATTTCTCCTCAGAAAAAAAAGCCTTTCTCTTACGGTAGGTTCAGGTTGTCATAAAATGCTTTTCACAGCTCTTGATTTTCACATGTTTCAGCTCCCTTCACATGGCCTGGAGTGTTGTGTGTCCCTCAAGGGGGATTTAGGTTTTTTTTTTGTTGGTTTTTTTTAAAAAACCTTCTCTGTCCCATTTGACACTGGATTGTATTTCCCGTGTGCTATTGGCCCAAACCTCCAGGGCAGGAATGGTGGTTTCTCAAAAATCATCCCATCAAAAAGCTGTCAGTGTAGTTTGAGATCAGGCGGCTGTCATCAGGTGAGGGCAGATATTGACCTTGTGGTAGGTAAGCTACACCACACACAGCTATTTCCAGCCCATCATGGGTAGATGTGGTGATTATCGGGCCATGTTAACCATTGATTTTGTTGCAATCCCGTGTCAGGGGCCTGAACACGGCCGTAGCTGAAACATGATTATGATCCCTGTAACTCAAACATGTAGCAGCCGGAGAAATTTTGATTTGAATTTTGATTAGCTTTTTTTTTTTTCACTTCACTGTCAACGCTAAAACCCAAAGCTGGGTGTATGACCAAACACTGTGAGAGTGAGTGGAAAAAAAACATGTCAGTACATTTATATGTTTTTTTTATTGTTTGTTTTTTTTAAAGGCTAACAACCCCTTTAAAAAAGCTGAAATTTTGACATCTGTTTTTAAATCTGTGCTTGTGTGCTGTATGAATAAACACATTCCTGTACCGGGCACTGCTGAAGAGATCAAGTGTCCCTAATGTCCTGAAACCATAATCGGCCTGCATCATCCCCGGCATAATCCTTCTCTAAAGCCATATTTAAAAATCAGACATAAAATATTATATTTGCCTGTGTGTGGAAGAGAAATGGCATGCATGCATTTCCCATGGTGAATGTGTAGGAGTGTGCATGTGTGTGTGTGTTTGTGTGTGTGCCCGGCAGTGGGGTGATGCGTCTTTGTCCTTCCCCCTCTCCCCCCTGCAGATGAGATGACTGATTCTAGGGTATGGGGGCTCTTCCCTCACTCCATGTCATTTCCAGGCCAGCGGGCCCCCAGGGACCTTCCACAATGTTCCCTCAGCAGCCCCCAGAGCCCCCCAGGCCTACGACACACATAACACATTGGCTCTGTCACCGCCACAGCTTATTTTAGAGCGGCCTCCTTGGCTGCTGGGAGAACTTTAACTTTATGTAAATCATATTAATAAATTTGCAGGAGTTAGGTGGGGTAGGGGGGAGGAGGGAGGGGTCGCTCTGAGGGTTCCAGCACACATGCCAGCACCAGAAGGTGAGCAGGACAGTGACAGTAAGTCGACAGATGAAGGAAGAGGAGGAGGAGGAGAAGGAGGAGGCATACAGTACGGTCCAGTAACTATTGTGCTGGTGCTAGAGATAGAGAGCAAAAGGAGGTCAGGATAAAAATGATTTACAATAACCTGCAGGTAGAGATTGTTGTGGTCAGTGATTTCACAGGTGAAACAATAAAGCTGAAGCCAACTGATGGATAACAGGGCAGATACAATACATTTGGTGTAAGAAAAAAAAAACAATTAGGGTGTAGAATCCTCTCAAGTTTTGGAGCGAAAAAAAGAAAAACTGTTGGTTTTGCCATTTAAAATCTAAATAAAACCTCACACACGGTGTAGGTTTTGCATTACAATGTACAATTTTAATTCTATGATTCTTGCAGCCGAGCCAGGCTAATTATATTGATATGAATCCCCTTTCCCGCACCTGTACATGTTTGCATGTTCCTATTTATCCTTTTGATAGTGTTGCATTCAGTTGGCTACAGAGAACCCAGATGACAGCAGTGTTTCTATTTGTTCAATTGAGCCCCTGCTGCTGGCGTCTAATGGGTCTTTCCACTGAGCTCATCTTCTCTGTTTCATCTAACACCTGCCTCCCTGTCACAGAGATGGAGAGAGCATCAGAGAACGAGAGCTCATCCTGCAGGCGGGGGTCAAATTATTGCGCTATGCAGATATGTAACTTAGGCATCAAGACAAACAGGAAAAAGGCCCAAAAAATGCAAATACTGTATATATATATATAACACAACAGATTTTTTAAATAATCAAAACAACAGCTTGTGTTGTTGTCTTTATAAATGCCAGATAGTTTGCGCATTCTTTATCAGTTAAAGGGAGAGAAAAACATCACCTTAATGACGGAGACTAAACGGCAGCGAGACAGAAAAGAGTCCGGGGAGACGTGATGATGTGATGATGTAAGGTGAAATCCTGCATGTTGAGCACAGGCCAGGACGGCACTGAGAGTCATTGATCGCGGAGGAGATACTAATGCAATCGATGCAACACACTGATGAGAGTGTTTGCAGGAAGTGAAGCCCATCATCTTCCTCTCTCACCTCACCTGACATCCACACCGGGGAAGTGGAGTCAAGAGACGGGGAAGGAAAACGCAAAGGGAAGATGGGGGGTGGGGGGCGGGGGGCATGAGGTGCTCTCAGCTCACCTCTGACACCCATCGAACCTTAATTTACTTCAGCTGATATATTAAGAGCATGCATGTTAAGCATGTTGAGTATTCATTTACTCTCACAGCATGTTAACGGTGCTAAATTGCATTATAACAGAGCACTTAAGTCTTATATGACAATTGTTCTGGTATTATGGCTCTATTCATCTCTGTGATTGTGACAGAGGATTGTTAGTGAGCAGTTGAGTGTTACAGTTGTTATAGTATTGGCCATTATTAAAAGGATAAGGATGGCATATGCTGCATTTTTCTTGAAAAAAATAACAATCCCAGAATGAATCCATCTCTCAATACATTTTAACAAACAAACAAAATGCTGTGCATAGTTCCAATTTGAATTAATCATAAATGATTTCCTAAAACAGCAGGACACTGTGGTTTTTAGCAAATGGGATTAAACAGGATTAGATAATGAATGTGCTGCATACTATTTTCAGTTGTGGATGATTAACACACCACTATTGTGGAGATAATGTGTTGATATTAGTTGGAGGGAGGAAGCTAAAACTCCTTGGATGATGTTCAATTAAGAACTTTTTTTTGATAACAATTCTCAAATCTCCACCACAACCTGCGTCTGGTAACTTTGATGTGGTTAATTCTACTGGTGATTGTTGTTAAATTTCAACCACTATAGAATAAAAGGCCCGGTTATGGTGAGGGATGGATTATGTTTAGTCAACTGTATTACACTTTGGTTAATCTCCATACTCTTATCTTGCCAATTCACCACATGAAGAGCACACTAGACCCCCTGCACAGACACTGGAGCCTCCTCAGAGTCAAGATGTAGAAAAAACAAAACTGTTTGTCCATCACAAGGCAGCAGAAAATTGTCTTTCATGAGCAAACAGTTACAGAAATGCACACACACCCGGTGGGGGAGGGAGGAAATCCTCAGAACAGTGTAGCTGGACATGTCATGAACATGTTGTTGGAGTAAGTCCTTCACTGCCTGTTCATCATGTTAATGTCAGCTGGTTTTTGAATATCTTTGACCTGGCCAGAGGGGCTTTGTACTGTAGAGGTGGTATGAAGGGTTTCTGTGTGATGAGGGTTATTACTACTGACACCCAGCCAGTTGTGATGGTGTGTGTGTGTGTGTGTGTGTGTGTGTATGTGAGATTGACTCAAAATAAACTCCACTGCCTGTGTTCATCATATCACTCAGTGCAATGGTGTGGCTTGTTGATACGTTATAAAACAACACCGGGGCTCCGTGTCACAAAGGAATGGGATATGGCTCTATAATGAAAAAAGAAAGAAGATTTTCCAGTGTATTTTCAGGGATAATAGTCACTCACTCATTGCATGGCTCCACTGGTGGATGCACACGCGCACACGCTCCTCCAGAGTGCGGCTCTTAATTACAGGCAGCCCTGGGCGGGACGGGAGTGACGGCAAGCAGTGGGGTCTGTGTGCACCCAGAGGGTCACTGCCACACCGCTCCCAGTTTACTGACAACCAGAGATGAATACTGATCACATCTCTCACACCGGAGGCTCACCGGAGGGAGAGAGTGAGAAAATGGAGCCGCAGATTAAATTAAATAGCCCCTGTCAGCTTCATAAGGCTGTTTAGGTCAGTAGTATTCAAATGAGAAAGAGTGTGGATTTGTTTGTAAATGCAAGTGTGTGGAGCTGGAAAACCTGAATGGATAATCCCATCTGTTCACACACTGTAAATCTGATTTTGTTTATCTCTTTCAGTGAAGAAAGAACCATGAACCTGCTTTTTATTGCTTCTTGGCTTCTGTATCCGAGCTTGTTTGCGCACGTGTGTGTAATTTCGACACACTCGTGGCACGGTTTACCTTATTTTCCTTGAACCGTGGAGAGATGTGCCTTCATTCGCCGGTTGTAGCAGCAGCAGCTTCACAGCCCATGTGTTGATTACAAGGCCTGGCTCACATACATATGTTCCCTGTCTGTCTGGCTCAACAAGATACAGGCTGGTTACATGCTTTACTAATCATTCCAACAACACACACTCTCCAGGGACAAAAGCCAAACTCCATATTTCAGCACACACTTGTCAACATTACGGTATCAGCAGTCTCGGAAAATGATATTACATGAGAGGAGAATAAACACTGCAGTCTGATGCGTGTCATCATCTCCTGCATCTGCAGAGAATAACAAAAGTGTAACATTTCACTCCATCATTGTAAAATTGTATTATTGCTCCAATTCACTGATTAATTGGTTGAGCTCTGAAACATCACAGAAAGAAATCCCTGTCACAGTTTCCTTAAAGCCTGACGTGACATACTGGAATTGTTTTTCAACAGTCTAAAAGCCAAAGACACTCAGTTCACTGTCATGGATTGTGAAAAAAACATAGCATATGCTCACAACTAAATGTATTAATCATCAAATTTTATCTGCGATTACTGATGACTAATTTTGTTCAGTTGTAGATTTATAGTTTAATCTAATCTTTTCAAAAACAGCTACTTGGAAGTTTTCTCTGCTGCTGAATGTGATTTCTTGCCGGGAGCAGGTGGTGATGATTGACGTTTGACAAGAGCTTTGGTCATCGTTGTATATGTACAAGACAAGAGGTTACAGTACGGCCTCCGAGCAGCGCTGCGTCCTCAGGGCAGATTAAAGGTTTCAGTGAGTCACTACTCCCTCAGTAGAAGGAAAGTTATGATAGAGACAGGATTTAACATTGGTGTTGCTGCAGACAGCTCTATATGAGGGAATGAGGTTTGAATGGTTTGACAAAGGTATGTAGGATCATTAGTCTAATAATTGCAAATAAAACAACTCTAAAGATCAATGCACAAGGCTGTTTTAACTGTCTTTTTACTGCTGTTTCCCCTTCTTCTCTTTTATTTGTTTATTGTACCTAATTAATCTTTGTTTCTGTGTGCAGTCACTGTTCAAACATAACACGCTAAGCCTGAGCAGTAATTTTCTTCATTACTGTAAGACAAATCACACGATGAACATTTTCTCTTTACACCGTTAAAAACACTTACTCATCTTAAATCAAGTATATTTTTTCAACACATCACAGTTTTGTCGACATCAGTGCAGCTAACAATCACGCATTCATGGCATATCCTACACTGGAGCTTGTACCATTCAGTTTTATCTCAGCCAAAGAAAAGGTGGATAAAGAGCTGAAGGATGAACTCTCACAGACATAGATATCTTACATTTCTCAGAGGTCTGGTCAATGAATGAAAGCCGTGGAAGTGTAACGTTATATAAGGTAATAAAACTCCCTCTGAGCTAAGAGCATCATTCAAACAGACAGGACATTTATTTGCAAATCCCCCGTTGGACAGTTGGAATATTTTTTACATTTTCTTATTTGCATAGTATTTAAAAAAAAAAAAAAAAAAAAGGATGAAATGTTAAAACACAGAGTGGTTTCAGCACATAGTTCCTAGCTCTGTGTAAAGCCTGTGTAAAGCCCTCTGTGTCTCTGTGGCGTAAAACTGGAGGAGCAGAGCGTTCGATCATCTTCACCCTGTCAGCACAAAGACAAAGAGCTGCCTCCGAGCAAGCAGAGCTAGTCATAGGTGAGTCACACACACATCATTAGATACACACAGATACAGAGACAGAACCATGTGTGGTGACCCCCCCCCCTCCCCACCACCACCCCCCACTCACACACACACACACACACACTGAGCCACAAGAGACAACACTGGCTAGAGGAGTGGCTGGCTGGAGCGCCCTTGGCTTGATCTTGAGGCCTGGCCACTGTAAATGGACGCAGCAGCTTCACACCACGTTCAGTCCACATACACACACACACACATACAGTACATACACGCACGCTTTCATCATGCCCCACCATTCACTAACCTTTGTTGTCCCTCTGACCCCCCACCTCGGGGCTCCTGCTGTCCTGTCACAGTGATCTGAGCTCACCCCTGCTGGGCCGCCGGGAGGTGATCGGGGTTGGGGGCACGGTGTGCAGTGTGTATAGAGGTAGAAGAAAAAGAAGACTTGGGGCAGCTTCATGTCTCTATGGGCCTCAGCAGTGGACAGCCAGCTGATATCTTGTCACTCTGTTATTCCTCTTCTCCACCTTTCATTCTTTCATCCTTCCAGTCTAGAGCCTATATCTTTCCAAAGGTTAGAATGAAAATCTGCAGGACTGAGGGGGGAAAAAAAACAAAAAAAACACGTCCTTCTCCTCGAGTGACCCAGTGGCTTGTCTGTTTGTTCAGGCTGCATAATTCATAAAGCTGCTGGACAGGTCATGTGATCACCTGCTACCCACTGGCAGCAGCAAGCAGGACCAACATGCAGCATGCAGCGAAGGGGGAGCTGTGCTGGTGGTATTTGGTCCAGAAGTGAGCAACACACCTGATACTACCTCTGCTCAAAGTTCCTGACATGTCTTGTCATTATAATCACATCTCGCCAATTGGATTCTCACTTTCTCCCTTTGTCACCAGTGGACGTGAGCCTGTTGTGAACATGTTCAAGCATCTTTTCCCTTTGAGTGTTGCATCCAACCAACAGCTGTCTAACTCTGTGGTGGGACTGATGCTTATGGACGTCCACACGCTGAGGTCGCAGTAATGGATCAAACTATAGAGGAACAGAAATGTTGTCTATGTTGATCTATGAACTCTGGAAGATGAAGAACTTGTAATTTACTAAGAGCTTAAAGAACTACAGCCTAAGAAAACACATGCAAACAGACAAAAAAAGTGAATTGGCAACACATACGCTCCAAATGCTCACAACACAGCAAAGTCTTTCCAGTGTCCCCTGGAAATACTTTTGTTGTGTTGTTAAATTAGACAGGTATGGTAAAGATTGAAATATTTATTCAGTGAATGTAAAGTATGAATATGTAGTTGGAATGAAGTTGTAACAGTCGGCAGCAGGTAGGGGAAGCAAGACATGCTCTGTCATTTAATGTGTGGGTGCGTATGAAGGTAGTTTTGTTTTAAGAACAAAGCATATTAAATGCTTCTAGAGCCGGTCCGTATTTGAATAACAAAGCCAACATTTTAAAGAGACTGTCTGTTAATAACAGGTTTTCAAATTCTCTTCTGCAGTGACCGTCACCTTTAATTTTATTCAACATGGAAGCAAAATCTTGGCAGCTGTGCTTCTAAGCCAGGACCACAACACCAACCAACTGTATTGCAGAGATATGAGTCAAGGCCTTAGGAAGTGTCTCCTGAAGGGGGATATTTTGGGGGGAAGATTACAGAGTGCTCAGTAAACCCTGCTCAGAGGGAGGCAGTGGGCAGCTCGAGCAGAGGAGCAGAGGACGGATTAATTGGCGAGAGCCCACGCTGGGTGTCCTCGCCAGCCTTTATAGTTTTTACAAGATTGTTTTTTCCTCAGCGTCCACGCGTCAGTATTTTCTTACTTTTCAGTTTTGCAGTGTCTATTTTTCTGACCTCGCTTTTGCTGAGACTTTTGTTCACTTGTTATTTCTGGGCTTTTTCACTGCTGTCTGATTCCTCAGCTTGACGACTGCCTAACTGCTGAGCCTGGCCTGTGTTTCCTTTGGTTTATAGTCTGCTCTGTGTGGATGTGCGGGTGCAGGCCAATCCCACATGACTGTCTCCATCTCAATTTTCAAATTATGACAACCGGGATTCTGGGAATACAATGATACCACCTAGTTCAAATATATAAAACAATTGAAAAAAAACGTGTTGCCTGGCATGTCTACTTCTGTATGCATGATGTTCACCCATATGCATGCACACATGTATGTACACTGCAGGGAGCGCTGCATGTGTATCCAGCGTACACGTTCACCTTTTCCTACTACTTTTATCCTGGAGCGGTAATTCCTGGCCAAAGAGGAGCCTGCCCAGAGCCGAGGGATCTGCCCTCTGCTCCCTCCTCCTGTTCCTGCTTTGATTTCCAATATGTCCTCCTATCACCACAGATGGCTGCAGAGGAAACATTTCCTGGGCCGATGGTGCTAGTGAGGCCCCTGGGCCCCCGAGGCTGATAGGGGGCAGAAATTGGAGAATAATGTAATAGAATCTTTGATTGGACTCTGATGTACAGGACACTGGGAAGACTGCCATAGTAATGTGTCTGGGCTTGGCTGGAAGGGTGCATTTCATCCCTCTCCCTCCCTCTCCCCTCCTCCTTTTTCTCATCTTCGTCTAGCCGCAAGTTATGATTTAATAATATTTGCTACTTGGCGCTGCAGCCCAGGGGTCTGGGGGCCCGGAAACAGGACCCCGCGCTTCCCGTGGGCTGTCAGAAAGATGCTAACAACATGACAAATGTTTGGCCTGGCTGTATAAGAATCTGAAGGTGAATAAGTGGAGGTGTCAGCAGAGGAATTAATGGCTTCACCTGGGCTGGGGAGGGGATTTGGGTGGATTGTGTTCAGAGAAGAAAAAATGAGATAATCCATTCGGTTAGACATGAACAAATACACATATACAATAAATACATTGACCTCACGTGGATCAGTGCAGAAATAGATTCTCCTATTATTATTTAGCCTTAAATGTTGGACAGCAACAGGAGCTGCTCTCATTTGGAAATGATAACAAGGCACTGCAGGCCTGAATCTTTCTACATCAATCTCCATAAAAAAGATTTGCTTCTCCACATTTATTTGTTTTTTATTCTTTTAAAACTAAAACTAAAAACACAATAAGAAAGATTAATGCAAATACAATCGGGTTGCTGGGATCATGTAATGTCAGGTGAAACCGTGAAACAGTTACAGCCTACCTGTGGATTGGATAAACCAGTGATCAGTTGGCTGTCAAGCTCTGTGTGCTGTGAGAAAAAGACACGTCACATGGTGTCAGCGTCAATGGTTGCGTTGTACAGGTTAAAAATAGCAGCATCCTCAGTCGCCATTGTTAATGATGTCTGAAATCCACAGGAAAAACGTAAGAGCCTGTTAAGATTTATAGGACTGAATGGGAGGCCGAGTGTCAGCGGGTCAGTTCTATCGCTTTTTCAGTGTTTCACCCATGGATGATCTATACTGTCTGATCTATAACAACAGGCTGCAGGAGTTGTTCTTGACTGAGCAGCTGAAGAGCAGACACACTCAATATTCCTCAGACCTCCACTGAGATGTACATGGCATATTTTTTAATTAACTATATATTGTAATATACATAGCCTGTACAATAATCTATCGATCATGCTAATATTCCATCCATTCACATAGGTTTGGGGCTGAAGGTTATGACAGTTATTTATTTAATACTTAATGAACATGATTGACAGCTACATATTGGACATGACAACTTATAATTTAATACATCTACACAAAAAACCCTTTCAGGCTATCCTCTATAACTCATAAAGAATAGATTAAAATGATCCTTTTGTCTTAATGACAAGTCTTGTCAAGTTGTCTTGTCTAATGACCCAAGTATAGTACTGTACACTGGGAAAAAGTCAGAAAGACACTGCACCGTTCAGACCGATGCTTCGTCCAACAAGGCACAAACAGAGGTTTTAACATTTGAAAGTGGAGCATGTGGATAAGAAGTGTGCCATCTATTACAGTTTAAATGCAATTTTGATTTTACATTTAATGATAAATATATTTTAGAATTAATTGGCATATTGTGACTTAAATTACCAGGACAAACCACATAATCCTGAACTGCCTGCAGTTGTTTATCACCTAAAATCCAAATTTCAAACTGCATCTATGCCATGGAGACATATAGCACCTTCTATATGTTCTGATGGTTATCATTTTACCTTTGGCTGTCACTGAAACACAGTGCTTCATCATCCAACACTACAGGCTGTTTTTGCTTTTATGATTGAAAACAACTCAATCCCTTTTTCTTAATTTGATGATAATAACTGGCATGCCATTCAACACAATGCTGCTCACCTCCCTCTGCAGTTGGCAGGATAGGCCTGGTTCAGTGGTACAGGTGTGGGGACGGAGAGACAGAGCCTGAAGCTGCATCTGTTGGGCCTGGCACCGGGCAGGGGCAGGGACATCTGCTTCAGAGGGACGAGCTCGCTGAACATTCGCCTGCATTGATGAAATATATCATCTAAAATATGAGCGAAATGTGAACAATGTGTGAAGAGACAATAAAAAACTGATGATGGAGGAGCAAAAATAGCCTATTTCACTATATGGACTAACCTGACAAACTGTTAGCCTATAGGAGCAGCTGTGCCTGGTTCATCTTTCAGAGCCGAAACTCAACAGATCTGAGGAGAAGGAATCTAGAAAGTCACAGCAGCTCCAGTTTCAGATATAAGACAATAACACCTCCAAGAGACATACCACCCTCACCCACTGTCGTCTGCTGCCACCTCCACTGAGATGCCCAGAGGCGCCCAAAAGGCCATCCATCAGCAGGGACAGGCGCAGCCAATCATGCCTCTTAAAACCAACCAGACGTTTACCCTGACTCACAGGTGGCTGGGCGGTAATTGCCAGGTGCAACTTCGCCCACCTGGGAATCTGTCGTGGGACACAGGGAGGAAGGGAGAAGTCTGAAATGAGGGAAGTGTGGAAAAGAGGTAAAGGAGGAATACTTTGGCAGTGAGAGAAGTGTGGCGAGCAGACCTGATGACTCATCTGAGAGTCGCAGTACGAAGCTCCGACTCCGTAGTTAAGTCACTGTCGTGTCTATGCTCCTTGTCGAGTTTGGCGTGAGGTTCCTGCTCCTGTAAACACTGTTTTGTGCCATCCCGAGCCACTGTGGTGATTGTCATTATGCTGCCTCAGCAGTGCGGGGCCCTGAAGAGAAGAGCAGTCACGCTGGTGGAGGATCTTAAATTTCACACCCATACTGTGGGAGGGAATAGGACATGGGGGGGCTTTGGACAAGGTGCTAATTGAGGAGGCGACGCACCACCTGTGTGTGTTCCAAAGCGAGCATTCGTCCAAATAGCTGATGCAAGATGTGAGGCTTTGGCTGACTGCTTTCCTCACGCATTGGGGATGCTGAGAGAAGCCAATCTGAATGGGACCCTAGACATACCACAAAATCCACATTAATTGCACTTGCATGTGGAAAATGGCCAGCTTATTGTTATTTCATGTCTGTGTGGGTGTAATACACCACAGCCGTCCAGTGAGCAGACATTTCTATCTTAGATTTTTCCACTGCCTCAAAACACAGAGCGGTGCGGGCAGTTCAAACTGTGAGATCTGCCAGTGGTTGCGACGTCGGATGGCGGAGAGCCCGATTCAGATGTCCGCCTGGCGATTGGGTCTGTCAGATAGGCTGGTCGGGGGAAATCAGAGCAAAGCTGAAGACTACTCCTCCAGTCATCAATCACCTGCCTGTGGCCGGCATGCTGGCCAATCCGCCCAGACCTCGGGCCCCAGGATTCATCAGAAGGGACAAGGCTTGACATCCAGAAAAATGAGCTCAACCCTCCACACGTCAGGACATATCGGGGCCCAATGTCACCGACTCACTCAGCACGAGACGTCTCCACTCAAAAGGGATAAAAGAGATGGAAAATGTGTATCTATACAGTTTCTTCTTCTATTTTTGTTGAAATTCTGACAGTCACTCCCTGAAGATCGGCCTTCTTGGCAGGCCTATGATGAGGAGTTGTTGTGGTACTGCACATATGGTCATATGTGGGTGTATGTCTCTCACTCACTCCCACTCAGTCTCTCCCTCTCTCTCACACACACACACACTGACACACACATCCAGGCTGAGGAGATGAAGGGGAGAGTCATCAGGCTGAAAATGATTAATGCCCCTTTTGTCCATCCTGGCATCTGGAGCACATCTGCCCCGCTGGGACCAGGACAGATATGGTACCTGCTTCAGGGATTAAGCTGCCCTTCGCCCCCTCTCCTGAGGCTGCAGGTAAGGGATCCTTTCCGGTAGCCAGCGCCACCCACCCCCTTTGAAATCCTCCCCCAGGGTAGCACAGTCTGGGCCCACCTTGGAGCTCAACACATTAAGCGGGGATGATATTTATGATGTGGAAATGGTCTGCTATTTATTCAGGGTACAGAGGATGTGGAGACAATTCATCGTAGTCCCCCTGTCTCCTCTTTCTCTCTCTCACTTTTCCCATCTATTTTTTTTTCATGAATCTCTCCTCCCCCGACCCGTTTCTCCACCTCGGTTCTCTACCTTTCTTTTTCTGCCTCACCATCTTGCCCATATTTGGAAATAGTCCCTATGTGCATACATTTTCTCTGAGTTTAATACATTATTGATGCACAGGTTACCTCACAGTCTGAGGGTCCTGAACTGTGCCCCTGTGTCAGGTGGTCATGTGATAAAGAAAATCAAATCAAAGAAGATGGGTCAGCTGAGAGAGTGGAGAGGGATTTTTTTAATCTTTATTTTTATTGTTATCAAACTCTTCAAATCTCTTGAATGTGCTTCAGCTGCTTTTGACTGTCTGATGTTTAAATGTATGATTATGGGACCGAGAGGAGCAATTTCCATCTACCTACACAAAGTGAATCACAGATGTTCTCATCTATTAAAAATTAAAAGGGAGATGAATTGTTCTCTGAAGTCAGAAACAAAAAATAAATAAATTAAATACTCTTGAAGCAGCCTGAACAACATGACAGTAAGACTTTATTTGTCAGATCTGTAATTTTCTAATCACTAATAATTTCCTTTTCTTGACATGGCAGTGAAATGTTGGGCTAATTATAAGGAAAACAGAGGCAGTGTTCAACTATCACACTTAGAAATTCATAAATCCTAATTAGCTGTTCATGTGACCTGCAGCACAGAGTGTTCAAGTCAGACCACAGCAGGTCAGTCAACTATCTAGAAGTGAAAAATTAATCTACAGGCAAACACAGAATTAACATAAATGTGAAGAATCAGGAATAATCACTGGCAAGAAAAAAACTGATAAGTGATGTAACTAAGTAAAAAAAAATCTAACTAATAAATTAATTTACTTGACAAGGGTACAGTTTGGTCACTTTCTTTTTCTTTTTTGCAAGAAATTAATTATTAATATTATAAAACAATGTTTCTAAAAAACTAAATAATGTTTGGTGAGCTGGGGGGGAAAAAAAATAAAAGTACAACGTTTCTTTCTTGGTTGATTTGGTATATCTTACATCATTTGATTTGATTGATAGAACAGGTGGATAAAAGGGAAAGAAAAGAAAAAAAAGTAAAGCAGTATCCAGGATGAGCTCACCACGTATGAGTCACTGCTTCCAGGAAGTCCCCTTATAATGGAGTCTAAATGATCATAATTCATACTTTGAACACATTGAAGGATATGTATGGCTATAAATAGAAAAATAAATAGATGAAAATAAATAGAAACATAATGCAAAAGCCAAAGCCCACAGGATACACAGGACACCAATAACACATCAATACCCCCAATACCACATCATGGCATCTGTGACCACTTTGGAGAATACTTTTTAGCCTGGGTGACACATATATATACACACACACACACACACACACGTGCACACTCACACATGAGGCTGGGAGAAAAGAGGAATGTCGAGGGGAGGAGTGTGTGAGACTATGACAGTGGATCAATAGTTGTGTTTGTGGCGTCGCTCCCACAGGAATGGAGCAGTATATGAAAAGCCGCTGCTGATGGCTGAAGGTCCTCTCAGAACATTCCCTGTGTGTTTAGCCCAGAGCCAAGGTTAAACCCAGCACAAAGACGCCACAAAACCTCAGCCTGCCTCCCGGGGGCTACATACACTCACACAGGCAGGGCTCACAGGAGCCTTTCTTCTTTGTGTGTGTATGTGTGTGTGTGAGACAGTGGATGTGTGCCTCATGACAACATAACGGTGAGTATTGTGTGACGCAGCTATAGGCCTTGACAGGAGCTATTGCTTCACCTTATTCCCACACAATTTGTGTCATCATTAATATGTTTTATTACAATAACTGGTTGTAATTAAATTAACAGTGACACTGGGTCAGACTTCTCACAGTGAAAACAATACAGTGAGAGATTATACAGTATGACAGCCACATTAGCACATTACCATACGTGGGTTAATATTCTTGTTGTAAATAAGGTAATGAATTTCACTGATGGCAGACTGTAATTGTGAGCCAAAGCAGAGTTAACCTTGGTGATTTATCCAGGCTTAATTTCCATCTTAACACCTCTTTATTGCTTTTACTAGCATTAAACAGCCCCTCTGAGAGCAAGGCAATAACTGCGGGGCCATAACACTGCTAAATCATGCATTTAAAGCAGTTCGGTGTGTATATGGAAGTTTCACTACACCCAGGGTGACTAGAAAACTACACAGACTCAGACAAATATGAAGTATGAAAAAAAAGTCAATCTCCTGGGGCTCATTTTCCTCTGAAATTATATCTTATTCACCAGATTCTCTGCAGACAAAGGGTTCGTGTTGTTGTTAATTATAGCGATGGGAGAAAATAGGAAGCTTGTCATGCTCTCTACAGTAATGATAGGATACTCTGTCAAGCAGCTCTCAAGGTGTCTGCATTCCTTCACTTCAGCCATCCTCCTCGCGTACCGGCCGTAACTAGCTGCGATGGGCCTCGACAGGCCGTCATCGCCACAGAGGACTGATGGAATACTAATTAGCGTGCCACCACTTGAATTATTCATGCATCTTAATTAGGGGAGAGATTTCCCATTAGGCTTTTAAATATGACTGAAGAGTTTGGCTTCTATTTTGTGCAGGAGTCAGTGTGTGTGTGTGTAAATAGATGAGCACACAAACTCAAACATGGGCTGCTCTGTGCATGCATATGTAGTGAATGCATACATATACCTCGAGTGCATGAGAGGAAAACTGTCTCCAAGGTGATAAACAGTCGTCATAACTACATCATTTATTCTAAATGCACAGCTTTCGCAAAACTGAGCACGGAATGCAAGATCACCGCAACTTTTTCTTCTTTAAAGTTCATGAATAATAAATAACAGCTGCTTCTCTGCAAGGCTGCACAGAAAACATACAAGTCCTGCTGCCCTGCTATAAGGTTCACTAATTAACTAATGTGCTACAGCTAAGACAGCAGACAGTAACTGCCAGTGCATGATGTTCCTCTCCATCTCTCTGCTTTCCTTTTATGCTGAGGTACCAAGTGATAGCCGGCTCGAGCCGCAGCCACATCCATCTGCCGCAGTTTAGCAGGGAAATTAGGCACTCAATGTAGCATATTTGTTTAAGTAATTGGAAAGTAATTAATAACCTGAAAATATAATAACGTGCTCAGCAGCAGCTCTTCTTCTGCAAACCATTCAGGGGAAATGTAGTGGCTGCTGCCAAGCCTGTGTGTGTGTGTATGTGTGAGTGTGTCTGTGTTTGTGTGTCCTGTCAGCATTTTACAGTGCAGCTGCTTTATGCATATCTAGGAGTGAGATAAATAGGAATGACAGTAGAAAGGAGAGAGAGGGGAGGAATCAAATGTTGATTCATAGGTGAGGCAGCGACGAGGTGCACTACAAGACATAACTCGGCAGGATGCTCATTGGCCCGCCCATTTGGCTGTAGACACTGCGGCACTGGCTCCCATAACCGCACAGCGAGGAATAGGAGCCCAAGGATTAGGGCCGACATTAAACCCAGCCTCTAATTACGCTGTTCAGAGATTGTTTTTCATAAATATTTGATGAAATGTCATCTGCTGCTCTGAGGTGCTGGGAGGGGTGTGTGTGCAAGGGGTGAGAAGAGGGCTCGGTTTTCACACTCACAGACTCACACACACACACACACACACACACACACACACAGCAAAGGTAGACAGCATTTGTCCTGTCATTTCCTTTTCTTGCTCTTAAACACCTTCAGGGACATTTAAAACCACATCAGCTCATTGAATCTAGCTTGTATTTTTGCATAATGCCCATCAGCTGTTGAGCTGATGATTAAATGTATTCACAGGTTTTTTTTATAACCAAACATAGACAAATAAATACCAGCTAAACCAACAATGTTTCTTTGCTGAAGGTCCAGGGGGAATTTTCTCCTTCAAAAAAAAAAAAAGAACAAAACTCTATATTTTCTGTGGTTGTTTTTCCTCCAAAATCTGACAAACTGCCATGTTCCACTTCTGCACACTACAAGTCAGAATTGTTGTGGCACATCCTGCCAGGACATGATCCTAAACTTCCCAGACAGGAACCAGCAGCTTGTGAGAACCAGCACTTCCTATGAGAACATCACAACCTGTCGATATATGTTGAAAAATGTAGAAACTGATCTGTTCCGCAGATCTTTTGTTAGCCATTGATACGACCTGTAAATTGCTTACATTGACAAAGTCGGTCAGCCAAACCTTTGCTAGTGTTGTAGCTCCCCTGGGTCTATTAACATGACTCCTCCTTTGCACTAAGAATCAATTACACTGCACTGATGCCACATTTGACACATACCGTGAAGGCCTGAAAAGATGTGTCTTGATTACTGCGGTTAAATCTTTACTTTGTATGAGTGACTAAGTGAAATATTTATAAGGCTATTATAAGCAAATTGTCCTTTATATTGAAGAAAATGTAATTTATTGATTTATGTGAACCTAAATTATAAATACATTGTCTAATGTGCGTCGCAGATACACTGTAGAGCCTCATGTGAAGAGATACTGAATCTGAACCTGCTGTGTGAATGGTTAGAATATATTAGCTAGATAAACAGACTGGTTTAATCCCAGTGCAGGAAAAAAAAACAGTTAATAAAAAAATTAACTATATGTCTACGGGGATTGATCTGCTTTTGGAGCCAGCATCAAGTGGCTATTTGAAGAACTTTAGTGTTTTGGTGTCTTAAGTCCTGAGCACTATAGGAACAAACACACTACAAATTTCACATTGTATCATCACTACATGACCGAGCTAGAGCAGGGCTTTTTTTTAAATCCCCAAACTAGAGAATCAGCTCACGTGAGTCCATGTGAGTCACTGACATCTATTGATCGACTGACATTTAAAGTTAGGAAAGATTTGAAGGAGTCAAACCGTTTGTCTGGGGCACTGCTGTTTTCTATGTGTATATGTGTGTTTATGATTGATTCTCATCTACATTCTTTGCAAGTGATGTCTAGAGTCACGTCCCTCAATTCAACATTTGACATATTGGCTCCAGTTGGTGCTGTCACAGCCAATCAGAGGGTCTGATACAGAGGCTGAGGCTGTATACCTAAACTGAATGGGAGCAGTACTGTTTTGTTCTGAGCTCCAAGTGAGGAGAAGGTGGACTGAGGTTGGTGTAGTCACAGAAAAAAGAAAGGAGGACGAGACCAGTCACATATTTAGTGCAGAGGATGCTCACAGACACACGCACACAGCATACAGCCTGTCTTTTCCCTTTCTTCCTCTCAGACACTTAGCAGCACTTCATCTAATCAGCAAAAACTTTCTATAATACCAGACAGCTGAAGAGCTGATTACACTTATTCAAAGGTTTTTATAACTCAATTCTGACCTTGTTATGCAGCAGCATAGACAGACAGTCTACAAGCTTCTTTTCATTATTATAGTTTGCAGATTTTATCGATCAAAAAGGTACAATTCAAGGCCCTTCTTTTCTTTTGTTTTGTTTCATGGGCTATTAACCCTAATTACACTGAACAGAGTCTTTCTTGAGAGATATATAATTAGCTGCAATTGTGCTGATTATTTGATTTCTTATCAATTATTTAAAAGTGACAACTTCATTAGAAAAAAAACAAGTCATAAAAAAAAAGAAAAAGTCTTACTGCGGGCTTAAACAGATTAAATTGCATGATGCCACAATGAATTACATCTGACTGGCTACCACGGCAACACCTGCAGCTAAGCAGGTGGTGTTTTATATGTACTGTACTGTACAGGGCTGAATCACACATTAGATGTGTAAATGTTCTGCTTATATACCAGGTGGTCTAAATATAGGGTTGACTATGATGAGCCCCATGTTTAATTATACAGTAGGTGTTTTAGCTCTGGAGTTTTATGGATCCTATGACTTTTTTCTCCACAAGTGACCCACCCCTCCTGGGACCATCTCATTTACAAATTAAGAACGCATACAACCTGTTCTTGGATCATTTGATAAATCTACATAAACACACACTCGCTCTCTCATACACAGACACACACACATACACCTCTCCCTGAGCGGACACTGAAGCAGCTGCTGGTTGGGGCTCTCCGGGATCATTGCTTACATTATCAAACTCCAGTGTGGAGTTTGTCAGGTGTCCTTGGAAAAGTGTGTGTCAAGAGCGATGGAACCAGGTGGAGGCAGACAGGAGGGATCTCCCAGCTCACTGCTGCCGCTTTGTAGCTCCACCAAGTTGGCAAATTGACAGCTGTTTCACTGCTTGAAAGGCCTGTTTGAAATTATTATTTTTCCTTCTCTCTGCTGAACAACAGTGAAATGACTCATGAAGAACAGTGGATGATGCAGACGTGTTAGTGCAATGATCTGACAGGTGAATTAGGGTTGTTTTGCAATGTGGTCTGGTCTATGGTCTGTCTACCATATCTGCTGACATGAGCCTCCCTAGCATGAAAGTCAGCGGACTAATGCCTTTACACTGTAGTGGCTTGTATAATACCATCACAAATATTTAGTATTTAGTGTTCCCTTCATACGGTAACAGTAATATACAGTTTTGGACATTAAGAAAAGTTAAATTCCTGGTACGACACAAATAAAAATAACATGTCTTCCAAATAAGGATCTGGCAGGTTAGATTACAATAAATACAATTTTTATTCTATTGTTTATTTCTAATACTACTACAGGGTTTGTGACAAGTATGGCAACATATATAGAGCACTAGAAAACACAAGTTTATGGACTCTTCTCACCCTTAACAGTCATCATCTTGGCTGTGTAGGAGAAGGGAAAGAAACACCAATGGATTTCCAAACTTGATAAAACGGTGGCCTAAGTTCGACATGGACAGGCAACAATCGTGGTCACATGTTGTGATCGTCATTTCTGCTGAGTACAGTGTTTGTTTTGGGGTAACCTAACTCTGTTTAAGTTTATGTATGTAATGTACGTATGTATGTATGTATGTATGTATGTATTGTATGTATTGTATGTCTAATGTTCTAAAAGTGAGGGACTGACTGAAGTCACTTATTTGAGACACAGCTGAAAGTTGCCAAAAGATTTATCGCTAGTTTTTTAAAGATGCCATCTAGCAGTCATGGCAACAACAACACCACAACAAGGCAGAAAACACAAACATGCAATGATCAAACAGACTGCAAACAAGGCTGCTGCCGAGTCAAATCATTAGCGTTACTGTCCATTATAAACACACATCACAATTTACAAACTAGCTTCCTGGTTCAACATCAACAGTGGGAATTATCAGAGACATTTGTGCCCACTCCCTGTTTCACCTGCACAGATATACGCACATAGTCATGCATGCACTTACATCACTTTTTAATATGACCCTAGCTGCAGATTTCATATGAAATACTAATCCTCCTCATTGATCCGGACATAATCCTCAGTGGCGGCAGACCTGATAAATATGTGTATTCTGCCATGAAACAGACGCAGAGGGTAAAGTGGAGCCTCCAGTCGATAGCAGCACAATCCAGACCAGGTAGCCGAGGTGTCAGGGAGAGCGAGTGAGGTTATTCCAGAGAAACGTGTGTCTAAGGATGAATGAGTCCCTGTTCACATTGACCTTGGTGGCAGCGCCTTGGCTCGATGTGCCGGCCGTACACTAAAAGCACACATGTCTAAAGATGGAGAAATGAGCCTGTGCAAACACACTCAGTCTGCCCATACAAGAAGAGAATGTATTTCCGTGTGTCTGCGCCTTATGACCTTGTCGGCTCACCAGAGCTCATTATAGAGGAAAGCAGCGGCGGAATCAGTGGCAATGAAAAGCAGACAAGACCCTCGGATTGTTGGAGCCAACATGAAAGCGCTCAGCTATTAGAGAGAGAAGTCGGCGAGAGGGTGGTGGTGGTGGTGGTCGGGGCACTGTGAGAACAAGCGAACAGGGCTGTCCATGAACTGGAATATGAAGTGTACTGGTTTGCATAATTTAAGGTTAATGAGGAAACAACAGCAGATAAAATCTCCCCTCATTTTATCCCGGGTGGCTTTGCTCTTTCGGGGCGCTTTTCATTAAAAAGGCATCAGAAGGAGTGCTTTAATGATGTGTGAATTCATCAAAGTTTTACCTCATTTTACATTACATCACGTACGTAGATATGAGAGCATGTTTCCTTTTCAAAGAGATGCTCAGTCTTATTTAGTCGCAGTGGATCAGTGGAGCAACCGCGCTCCAACTTCTCCATCCATTTCCATTTCCAACCCGTCTTGTAACACTGCTGTTCACACACTGCAAGATCAGACACATAGCAACACAGGTTTCCACCAATATGTTGATCTCCAATAAATAAACATGAAACAGTAGTCATTAATACAACTACAGCAACTGGTTATATGATTATATAGCAACTGAAATATACAAAATGTCCAGGGTAACATTACATTAAATTTACTAAAGTAAGTGAGTTTGTGTGTGTGTGTTTGAGTGTGTGCTTTTGTGCCAAAAATACACAAAACCTTGACTCTTAATGAGTGTTTGCACGCAGAGGTAACATTCTGCCCTCTTTCTCTCAGTTATCGTTACAGAGGTAATTGGACAGAGGGACAATGAGGGACAGTGCCCCTCCTTCTCCCACCACCCACCCTCCACCTTCATGTGCCTAATCACACCTCTATTTGCATGGACAGCCCCGAGAATCAGCCTCAATAACACTGCGCTGCTTTGAAAGATGAGTTTTTAATCTGGGAAAAGAGATGAGTTTCTGACCTGCACCTGTTTGTTTCCGTAGTTTCTCTCCCTGTCGTACAGAAGTGACCTGCGGGTAAATTTGCAGAGGCAGGATGGCTGCTCGGCTCCCTAAGTACTGTCATTGTGCATTCATTAATATCCCCATATCTGACATGGCGGGGAAAATGGTTCTTGGCGAAAAAGGGCACTTGTCGTGGTGGGTGAGACTCCCTAACAGGCAATCAGATGGGCTGACAGCGAGTGTCAGCCAGTGTGTGTGCGTGTGTGTGTGTATGTGTGTGTGGGGGAAACAGACAAGGCTGCAGTCTTTGGGAGAGGTGTTGGTATTTATTCTTCTTCCATTGCCCTCTATTGACCCATGTAATGGAGAATTTTACAAGGGGAAGTGTTTGAAATATCCTTTGGATGCAGGTAATGTGTTCATCTAGGGGAGTGGACCTGGCTTTCAACCCCATACCATCTGACTCTTTATCTCACACACATGCACACGCAAACATTAGCATAAGGATGAATTCAGTAATATACTATGACATGGGGCGTCCCATACTTATACAGTGGTTCTATTTTAGGTAATGAACAAACTATTCCAATATTATGTTAAAGTACCAAGGTAGAAAATTGATATCTGACTCAGTTTGATTTCCTCCTGGTAAACTAGTGAATGTGCAGTAGATACAGTCAGTTTTCCAGAGAAGGTGAGAGGTCACTGAATGCTACTGATGATATTATGTACCACTGTGCAGTGCTGCAGTGTTTACCAAACCTTCACACTCATATTTCGACAACTTAAACTGGTTTTCTAAGTGGTTTTGCCCTGAGTGCCCTGGCACTGTGAGGATCCACCACCAATGTGTCCATTAACAAGGTATTTCATCCCCAGCAGAGCAGGGACTGTACAGTTGGTGGAAGCCTCCACTAATGAATTGTGTGCTACAGTGCAAACACACTGAGCCTGTGTGTGCTCGGAAAAACCACAGCAGGTAAACAAAGGTAAGACAAAGTTTACAATTAGTCGCTGCGCTGTCTAACGCATTCAGCTCATGCAAATCGCTGCCATATGATTTGAATATTCCAGGTCGAGACGCGTTAAGCTGGCGTGAGTTTAACTTTTTATGAAAAGCAATTCACTTGCAACCCTGAATGCAAACAAAACCTTCAAGCATATCTCACCACACAAACAGCTCATCACACTGTCCCACAGAGGATACACAACACACACACACACACACACACATGGACTCAAATATGCACAGATTTGATGTTCATGTGGGTTTTGACACACATCCACTCAACACAAGAGCAAATAAACACAAACACACCAATTCTGATTACCCACAGCTCCCGCATCAAAAACACAAGCCTCAACGAGGCAGATCTGAGGGCGCATGCTAAACTTCATCACCTTGTTTACTGTGTCTGTTTACATCGCTGGATGTGTGAAGGTGCTTCAGTGCAGCAGCAACCTTCATCTTGCCATTACTGCTCCGCTTTATATTGTTGCCAAAATCACAGGTGACAGGCCACTTTTCCCAGGTGCTCGACACAAACCCTCCTCTCAGCGCGCGCTGCAGGCAGAGCCATTTGACGGCGATAGCACCCGACACACACAGGTTTCATATATTCAGTCTGAGTATGAGACGGCAGAGGGAGAACGGGAGGCAGTGAAAAGCTACCGTTATCGCTATTAACTGTCAAAGTCACCTTCACCCTGAGGCACAACACATACACACACACACGCACGCACACACACTCATTCATAGGCTGCGAGTAGCTGTCGTTGGGAGTGAGTGGATGTTATTTGGAAAAGCTGAGATCAAAACCAGGCCAGCACACCTCACTGTTCACCAAACACATCTTAAACCTTCTAAAAAAAAAAAAGATTAAGTGTGAATCACGTTGGAAAATAAACAAAACACTGAACAAAGAACAGAAGTGTCTCCATGAATTTCTGCACCAGATTGTCATCTGGGTGCCATACTTTCAGCACCTCGCATCTCACCTTTATTTTTACTCATCAGACGGCTTGAACGTGTGGCATTGTGGGACAATAGAGTGTCTGAGCGTGTCACCCGAACACCTGCCGAGCGCTCCACCAGGATAACTTGGGAGCCTAATTATCAGGCAATTTGAAACAGCATTCTGTTGCCTCTGCTGCTGTTTTAATTAGAGGTCACACCAAATGAGCTTTTAACTACTGTCATTCCAGGAGTGAATTCTTTTTGCACCCAAGGCTGCTTTGTAGAAGACAGCGTCACGGGCAGCTCGCCAAAAACAACAACAAAGAAAAGATTATCGTGCAAATGGAAACTAAGGAATATTTTAAAAAGTGTTGCATGTATTTATCTCTTCCTTTCAACTGCCTCTGTCGCTGTTACTAAGGAAAGAGGCAGGTAGGAAGCAGGAGAGGACGAAATGACGGAAATAAGGACAAAATTGTGAAGGAAGGAACAGCAAGAGAGTAGAAACTGCAAGGAAGCACAGTGAGGTGTCATGATGATGTGACAGATAAAGATGAGAGGAAGAGAAGGGAGCAGAGTGGCAGAGTGATCGGAAAACATCCTGAATTACAAAAAGTAAGATGAGGGGATGAATTGATGTCTAAATAGAAGGCAGAAAGGGCATACTGTGTAGAGGCATGGCGGGAGGGGAGGAAAGGATGGAGAGGAAGTGATAGACTGAAGGAATGACAGAATCATCGTGGGGTGGATGTTTTCAACCTCACTTTCCTTTTCCTTTCCTTTTTGGAACCACTGTTGTTGCTTTTTCTGATTGAAAAAGGAGTCGTTAGAGTAGAGTGACAGAGAGATGAGGAGGAAGGGATGGGATCAATGGTGGACAGGTGAGAACAGTAAAGGAAACAGGAGGAGAGGAGTGAAGAAGGGAAGTGTGGAGGAGGAGAGGAAGTAGAGAAAGCAGGGAAATGGTAAAAAGGTAAAACCCACAGTAGGGAGAGAGGAAAGAAAAAAAATAAAGAAGCAAGGATGATGCACAGTAATTGTTGTCTTTCAGCTGCAGTGGATCACCCATTGTTTGCCGAAGGTTTTACACTTGACATCCTTCATGGCGCAAGAGGGATGATATATAGCGCTAAATTTAGATTTTAGAACAATAGAGAGATAGAATGAATGAAAGCAGGATGAGGTTTAGGAAAAGGACATAGTCATAGAAGAATGAATATTTTGTAAATGTGCAAAAGGGAAAAGTAGCTAAGTAAGAGAAAAAAGAAAAGGAAAAATCAAAGAATGAAAAAGCACAAAGGGGGAGATGAGATGAGAGGAACGATGGAAGAGAGAAAACTCTTGTACTGATGGAAAGATTGATTGATCCAGACAGGACAAATGGAGGTCTGGCTGACGGACAGTGAGGCATGATGGGAAGGCTAACAGCTCCACTGGAAGCACCCCAAAAATTATTTTAGACCAAACTACTTGTGTGGTCAAACTTTGCTCTTGAAACTGAGAGACCCTCAGATTTTTATTGATCGTGGGAGCAGCTCGGAGGCTGAAAACAAGAGATTGTCATGGAAAAAAGGAAGATTCAGGAGACGTGTTTGCTTATTGCAACTTTTTAAATCTGCCTCCACTTCGCTCAATTTCTGGAGACAGCCAAGGTAATTCAAATCGATTCTAAGTCCTTCAATTACAGACACACTGACAACAGTTTGGAGAGAGGGAAATGGATTTTTCTGCTCATCTGCGAGCCAAGGCCAAAAGCTGAGGACCGCAGCAGCAGCGCAGTAACAAAGCATGCCGCCCTGACAGCCTGGGCTCTTCCTTCACTCTTGACATTTTTACTCTCTCCTGCACTGTGTTACTTTTCCTCTGTAACACCTGTCGACTACTATTTCCTATGATTTCAGGGCTGGTGGTAACAGCTGCGTAGAGGAGAGGCTGGATCCGCTCTCTCCTGTTAGATTCCTGTGAACGAGAGGAGGAAAACAAACACGTTTAGTCTTCGTGTTTGTTTGATCCCATGGGGAGGAATATGTTTACTGTCTTTATATGAGAAGTTCTGCATGAGCACATGTTCTTACTGTACACAGGGATAGACACACACACACACACAAACACACACTCTTGGCCCTTATCAGTCCACCGACTGCTCGACAGATGCACAGGCAGAAAATTGTAAATATTGAGCAACCCCTTGTCCCTGAAAGATGAAGTACAATAGCTGCAGGCAATTCATACCGCTATTGCTTTTTTTTATGAACTAATATGTTCATAGTTGTTGTTTCCAAATTACTCAATAAATATCCAATACTTCCTGAGAGATGGCCTTGACCCTGTTGTCTGAAAGAATGCTTTTCACAAGCACCGGCTCTCCCAACACACTTAAACACTGAAGGCAGCTTCATAAAGTGGCAATTACCGTTTTGACATCAATTCAGAAGCACATAAAAAACCTGCCACGTTTTTTTTTTTTTGCAAAAGCAAAATGGACAATTACAGAGACAAACAAAGTGAACCACCGAGGGTGAAAAGGAAAAGTCTCCCGCCACAGTAATTCAGCTTAATTAAAGGAGCAGCCCGCCCACAGGGTCGTTTAAAACAGCACTCCCCTTCTCTCACCTCCAGAGGTATTAGCTGAGTTAAAAGCAGCGGGCCTCATGATAGGAGTCTCTAGGCTGACCTCCAAAGCTTCTTTCCCCCCTCATCTATATTTATATGAAGAAGCGACACTAATTTTGCCCAGTAAATCAGTGTGCACATTTTATTGTGACCTCCAGCTTGACACTGAATTAAACAATATCAGGGCCCGAGAAGCCCGCTTTAACAAGCCTTAAATTCCTCCGTCCAATCCATCAGCGGGGATATTTCTGACACACGGAGGGAAGAGCATGAAATAAGGCAATTATTGAACCCTTCAGCCCATTTCTACGGCTTGGCTGGCTGGCACGCTGCAGCACAGGGACACAGACCTCTGAGTTTGTGTCTCGAGATGACTCTTGGCGATAGGGACGCTGTAAATTAATATGTTACAAATAAATTATAGCAGTTAGAAAATAATTTCCCTTCATATCTCTTTCTCCACTTTGTGTCAAGGTTGGCAGCAGCATTTCGCTCCTGACTACAAGAAAAACAGGCACATCCAGCAGCCGCAGCAATCACTAGCAGGTCCGTCTGGAGTCCCCTTGACTTTGTCCAACAGAAGAAAAAAAAACAGCGTTTGAGAGACGAGCTCCAGTTTGAGTGCGAGACTCAGTTTTCTCTGAGTGTTCCTCTTTGCTGCACACAGGAGGGGGGGTGAACAGTGCTATGCGTGTGTGTCTTTCATGGAGGTGGCAGTCGATCCTGTGTGTCTGGGCGTCCTCTCAGATTGCCTGACAGATAATCCATCACACAGTCAGTGTGTCTGACAGGAAGAGGTCTCAGTCAACTCCTTGTCTGTGTGTGCCGCTCGTACAGGGCCTGTGAAGGACAGTCGCTCCTCTCTAGTCTCTCTTGGGACGATATACTCTTGAGTTTTATTTGAATACTGAAGGTGGAGGAGAAAGAATCCATATGTGAAACTGCACATGAAGAGCAAGTCACTGGGGCAAATGTTTAATCTTATGATAGAGATGAATAATTTGTTGAACGGCATATTTTTGTAAACGGAAAGTGAAAGTGAGTTCTCAGAACTCATTGTTTTACATTACTGGAGATTAACCCCAATCTATGTATTCATTATAATAAAATATTAAAGTCTTAGGAACTTGTCACTTCATTTTTGCATAAACTTTGGTTGGAAAAAAATCAGGCAAATTAATCTCTCAAAAATATTTCTTTCATCATTTCAAAATGAATGACACTAAAACTGAATCATTTTGCAGATCAATAGTCTGTTTTTACTATGTATGTATGTATGTATGTATGTATGTACTATGTATGTATGTATAAGTGAGTGTTAAACATTGTGTCCAGTATGTACCATTGATAATCTCTTTCAATTTTCCTCTTTATTGACCTGCAGCTATTAGTTGACAGGTAATCTGTCTACTTTATTTAGCAGTTGATGTTTGCACCTTCTCAAATGAGGATTTGTTCTGGACATAAAAGTATCAATCTGACTGTTGTCATTTTATATAATTTTCTTTGCCATGTTTGTGTTTTAGTTTTTTATCTCTATACATCACCTTAATCTGTAGGAAATTATTGTTATATAGGTTTGATCATTACTCAACATCTTTGACAAAAACCAATAAATTGTTAAACTGAAAACAAGCATTATAAATGTTAGCTGCAACCTTTGTTAGAAATTAAAACTTCTTCTCAGAAGTTCTCAGCTTAATGCAGAAGTACAGTAATGTTGACAAAGATGACGTGAGATTACCTGGAACAGGCATATAAAGGTTATCTCAAGGCTGTTTTCCTTTGCTCAGGTTAGTCAGTAGTGTGTGCGCTCCAAGGCAAACAACTGAACAAAACTGCTGAGGGTCAACTTTTCCCCACTGACATTACATTTCTACTGCAAAGTCACTCTCACCAGTGGAACCAGTGCAGTGGCTGAATTTTTATTTCTATCTGTCTTTTCTTCCCGAAAACTCTGGTGTGTGAATTGATCAAATCGACACATCACTTGTCTCAAATCTTTTTAATCTCTCAAATTATATACACAGTTTTTACACTGTATCCAAGATATTCTGTCATATACATTCATGATAATAAAAAAGTATTATTATATATATTTCTTTTTTGATTGCGTTCTCTCATGAAACTATTGCCAAGACGGACTGTGAGAGTTGGCAACACAGTTTACAAAACTCTTTAGCCTTCATGAAATAGGCACAGATTGATGCAGTTAACACTGTATATCATAGAGTGAAGTAGCACTTAACAAATAGGACATGATATACAAAATTCACAGCATGGGTTCATCCACCCCATCCCCATCCACTGACACAGATGGAGCTTTGGATGGATTAGTCGATGTGAACTAACTGACAGACTGAACTTAACAGGTTCACGCAGAGTTAACCGCTGCCTTTCACTTCAGCTATGAGCCATCAAATGATTTCACAGCCCAACGGCAGTGAAACTTTAGCTTTCAAGTGCCTTGTGGCAAGGCTGGAGGTGAAAATGGAAAATGGCTTTCTTAATTCATATTCAATACAACAAACACTAATATGCTAAAGTCACATCTTTCACCTTGGAATGGAATGCACAAAGTGTTGGGCCCTGTCTAATCTCTGAAAGAGCCCACAAGAGCTTTAAGATGTTCTATAAAATGACAAATGTCATATTCATTATATAAAATAATAACAAACCTGAATGTGAGTGATTTATCCTAATTGGATTTGCATTGAATTGACAGAAAATAATGAATGAAGCAGCTGATTTATACTGCACACACACAGATGAGTGTAAAACATGAATAGGATAAGGCATTGAGGTGATGGGTCATCTCAAAACCAGTCGTATGGATACTTAGTTGGCAAATAAAGTACGATTTGAAAGCTAGTGTTAAAACTTAAAACATTAAAGGCCCATGAGAGCAAAGGCTTGATGTTCCAGAGGTCTGAATGTGTGATGGTGATGGCAACAGTGTGAGGCTGTAATGGGTGATAGTGATGGGTGGACGGGTGATGAGTGTGGTGAGGTTACACTGAGGTTTCTCTATTTCTTGATGGCGGCCACTGCTTTCTTGGCGGCATCATCCAGGTTCTCTGCTGCCGTGATGGGCAGGCCACTCTCCGTCAGGATCCTCTTGGCTTCGTGGACGTTGGTCCCTGACAGACACAGACAAGAGAAGGCTGTTATTACAACATGCAACCACAAAAATAACAAAAAAAACCAACAACTGGCGTAACAAGGTTGAACCTGATCCACCATCTGCACTGATGTTAAAAACCACGCTGTGTGAAAGACAAAGAGCTCCTTTGGAGGAATCACTCTGCACTCATGACAGATGGATGGAGTTATGGGTGAGCGGTGGCAAATTCAACTGCTGATCCAAACGCAGCTTTGTCTGTGAACTACATCAGCGAGGCAAAAGGGCAATTTGTGAGCAGAGTGTTGTGTGTGTGTGAGTGCGCGTGTGTGTGCTCCCCTGGCTGCACAGAGGTCAGGGGTAGCAGGTGCTGGATGGTACGCAGGTGCCCATGGCCCGACAGGCCCGCAACCAAGCAGAGAGAGAGAGAGAGAGAGAGAGAGAGAGAGAGGGAGGGAGAGAGAGAAAGGGAGGGAGAGGGACCCGCCGACACTGCACAACCCCGAGGCTCTACAAAGTGAACTGGCTGCCTCCCAGCGCTGCACACTGCGCAGCCAAACACAAACCTGACAAGCCTGTCACAACACAGGGCAGGGGGCGCCGCGCTGGACGGAAGGACGCACGGAGGGAGAGGAGAGTGAATGAGAAGGAGGCGAGACGGCAACAGAGCAAAAGGTCAAATGAAGCAGAATCGCCTCGTCCTCGCTGCAGCGAAGAAACAGCTAAAGCCAACGACCGTGGCCCTTTCTGGTTTCACACTTGATTATTGACTTAACAAAAAGAAAAAAAGTTGTCTGAAAAGGGTTCTGAAGTTTTATCAAATCAGACCAAACTGAAAACTGTTTTCTTTTCAAATGTTGTAGAAAAATCAACCAATTCCATACAAAACAAAATAATCTAGTACAAAATAAGTCGATCAATAGAAATTAAACAGGAACAAATTTACATTGTCTTAAGTATTTAAAGCAAAGATCACTGGTTCCAGCTCCTCAAATGTGACTATTTGCTGTTTTTATGATGGTTTTCATCTTCATGATGATGCATTGAAAGTTGTGAAAGTCACCACAGGACCTGGAAAAAAAACTAGTTTTCACATTTCATCTTTCACACTTGGCAAGATGTCTTCAACATTTCTGTTGAACTAATAAACAGATTGATCAAAAATGAAAATCACTGTTGCTGTGTGTGTGTGTGTGTGATTAAAAACATGTGCTGCGATTGCCACAATCACTCTCACCAACTCTCTGTTAAATATTTGGCATCATTAATGTGTGTGTGTACAGTATGTGTGTGTGTCAGAGCTTAGATACATACAGGTTGACCGTAGCTCTTTTTACTGCCGTGTAATTAAGACTGCATGATGTCTGAATTCTCCGGAGGCCCGGTCACCCTGATCAATAGACCTTTCATGAGGAATTCTATTACCAGCGCCACTTAACGCCTAATATTTCATCTCTTTTGTCCAGCCAGATAATAAGTCATTCCAAACACATTTCTGCAGGCTCACACTCCAAACAATCAATTCTGCGATGCAATTAATTAGAATAAGAGCAGGAAGAGACCTTGCCCTGGCACACAGACTGGGGATAGTGTGTCTGTCGTCATTTTCTCATTAGATACCATAGAATATTTTGCCAGTGTGTGTGTGTCCTCACTCAAATTTATAGTCCCTACTGACAACGCTGTTGCTCACAGCGAGGAGACGGGGACAGCGCCGTGTGCTTTACATTCTATAGGCTGACCTGTGAACTTCTTTGGGATTTACCGATCCATATTATCATACTGACAAGCTTATCTGTCGGATGATTACAACAAAGTTGCAACACAACAAACTTGAAACAACAGGAGATGAAACTCTGGGAGAGGCAGCCATATGTGACCACAGCAAATACATAATGCAAGAGATATTGTGAAAAGACAAATATGCCTATGGAAAGTGTATATAGCTCTGAAACTAAAATAAACAACACATGCAGTTTGGCTATTTGTTCATTCCATAAATATTCATGAGCAGGTACATTGTGTGCTCTGTTTATACAGCGCTGCATCTGTGGTACCTGTGTTATCCATGTAATGTGTGGGGTGGGAATCACACATCTGTGGGAGTGCGAGAAAAGAGACGCGCATTTACGCGGGTCCCTTTCTGCATATGGGTAAGCATGTGTGTGTATGCATGTGTGTGTGTGTGAGAGAGATGACTGTAGTTCCACTGTGAGCGGTAGGGAGCACTGATAGCTCACAACAGCACGAGTGCGGACAGAGCCCAGCTGGATACAACACCACTAGGTGCGTGTGTGTGAACGTGTGTGTGTATGTGTGGGGGGAATATGTGTGTGTTCACCTGCAGCCACTAGGTGCTGCCAGAGACCTACTCACAGCCTGGATAGGGGCATATAGTATCAAGTATAAGATAGGCACACACGCCGAAATAACTTTTATTTTGAATGGTAATTTCATATAATTAGCTTTAAAAATTGGCATTAAAAAGGTGTAAAAATAAATGATGACATTTCCAGAGCTGGATGTGGTCACCCATCAGCATGAGGACATATGAAATCATCTCTCTCTGCTCTGAGCTTTGTTTCCTAACAAGTTTCTGTTGGATTTTCACGTCAGTCCCAGTTCCCCGTCAACACCATTTCCCCACAGCTCTGAAAGCTGTGCAAACTGCTGAGCGGCGGATCAACTGACCGGCCTTACAAGACAGCTCAGCGCTGAGGCTTTAAACACACTGTTCACGCCAAAACAACAAAAGACTAAGCAGCACTCAGTATTTTGCCTTGTGATATATTGCCACTTCAGGACACATTTCCTGTCGCATCTCTGCTCTAATTAGCAGCCGTACTTGTGACTATTGTGAAAATGTCACTTTAATGTGAGTCAATTGCAGGCCACCATATTTCAACAGGATAATAAGGCTTGGGGCTGTGCCAAACAGTTGTGCCGAGGGGATTCTGTTGACGCTGCAGTTCCTAAAATTGTGACTTACTCTGCCTGCACATGCTCCGTTTACTGAAGGCGAGATCTGATGAGAGGAGAACTTTAGTTATGATACTTCCTAAAGGACGTGCACGTTATGTATAGTAAAGAAGTTAAAGCATGTAAAGCTTGGTAACGCATCGACAGCTACACTAGTTCTAGTCGTGTGCTAAGTCGACGGACGGCTCTGAACTGAATATTCTTAAAGCAACACATGTAATTTCTCAACAGAAATAAAGACAAACTCCCTCTTACAGATGAAAAGCTGAATTCATGAAAAACACACATCTTTCGTCTTTCTTTACCCTCTCTTTCTCTTTTTCCTGACATAGCCCGCAGCTAAACGAAGCTAAAGTTAGCTAACGTTAGCCAACTTTATCCAAAATATCACTGTACAATTGACATTAATTGCTTTTCTGACAGGGAGACTCTTCTCTTCTTGTTACTTTATGTTTGAGTTTTTCACCTGGAGCCTTTTTCACAGCAGACATTTTGACTTGTCACAGGAAGAAATGCACAGCTGTTATTAATAACATCAACAATGTGCTCTGTGCTGTTGGAGTGGTAAGTCATGACAGTGTGACAGTGAGCCAGCGTGAGCAATAATTGAGTCAACATTAATTTAATTATTTACACCTCTGCTTTTCCAACTGTGATATGTCAAAATGTCTTGTGTGAGAAGGGCCCATTATTCTGTTCTAAGTGTCACTTTTGGCCACAGTGGCTGGTGCTCAGACAAAAAGTCACACAGCCTTGAGTTAAGGACCTGTGTGGCAGTATTTTCATTAGGTTTCTGACAAAAAAAAAAGAAGGGAAGAAATCATAGAGCTTTTCAAGAGTTGAGTGTGGAAGACTTTCTAAAGAGCTTAATATTTATGTGGCCAGCAGTGCAGATCATGAAACAACTTGGTAAAGCTGGTTTGTAACAGATGAAGGAGAATCCTCCTCATGTATCTGAACCATTTGCTGAGGCTTTATGCGTTCAGGCTCACCACCTCTTCTCTCTCTGTTCTTGATATCACCTCCGACACCAGACTAGTCTGAAACTAGACATACATGTATTGGCTGATGTGGGAGTAGATTATGTTAAGGCAGCTGATATAATATGAAAAAAAAACGAATCTAATTCCAAACTATCAATAATAAAAGCTCATACTGGAGAAGAGATGTGACAGATAATAGCAGTGCTTTGACATCTTACTGTCCCTTACTTTAAATAGTTGGTGTAAAAAACATTTCCTTTCATCACTGAACGGCATCACACTCGCTCCGACTTTGTTAGTCCTCACCATAATCAGCAGCAGCGAGACTTTTTTTCCCTTCTCAGCCAAAAGTGGATCAGCTCTGCTCCTCCCTCCTGCGTCCTGTGTGTCAAACTTCAAATGCTTCTCATTTGAACACCGAGCGGGATACTCCTGAACCATGCAGGCAGTTTTTCCCCCTTTGATGTGCTAGCCAGTCATTAATCAGAGTTTTCATGTTTCTTATGTTGTCTAGACTGTTGTTTAAGAGAGATACACACTGTAGCTAAGCGCATTGTATTTAAAGAGCATCAGTGACACTGACAGTTTATGAGATCCATCTAGTTATTTAGTTTTCCATCTGTGTTGACTATGATAAAGAAACTCCTTGTAGTAACAAATAACCTCACTTGAGAGCATTCATTCTCTGAGTCATAAAGGCTACAGAAACTCATTGTGCTCGTTAAAATCTGGTGTCAAAAGCAGACAGTGTGTGTAGATTTTAATATATGTGTATGCCTGTGTGCCTACATGCATGTGTGTGTGTGTGTGTGTGTGTGTGTGTGTACGTGTATGTGTGTGTGTGGCTGCAGCAGATGGCTATTTAAGCTATAATAACACTGTCAGAACTGAAGGAGGCATCTCAACCCTGCTAGAGGACCTCACGTCTCTTTTTAATTAAATGGTAGAAAAAAATGGCCAGATTTCCTTTTAAGGAGAAAACAGCCTCCACTGGTTGACAGACAGTTGTGAAATGGCTCAGTAAATCAATAGGCTGGGGAACAGAGTTAAGCGAAAGCGGTCACCTTTTTCCTGGACCCTGAGGGCTGTTTAAGGGGGGATTTTTTCCTCAGCGGCACACAGCATCTTCACAGATCATTGCAGTATGTCCATGTACACACTGTGGCAAAAGGGGGCAGTGCAGTACTTCCTCAGGTATCTCTTCTTCTGTCACCTTAAACAAGTGTATAAGGGTCTTTACTACCTATCTGTTGCAAGAATTTGGAAAGGATGAAGATGAACACTAATGCTGTAGTTCACGAGCGCAGCATATTTTAGCTAGAATCTGTCTCAGCTCACAGCAAATACCCAATGCAAACCCCATCAACTAATTCATCCCTATCAGCATCTAGACCACATGGCCCTTGTCGTCCACATACGGGAATACGTAGCTCTCCACCAATGCAATCAGCCCAGGCCTTTGAAAAGAGGCTTCCCAATTAAAAGTGTGCCAGTTAATCCATCCTGATCCTGTTGAAGAGCGCTGGGCCGTTCTCACTGCCCTGCGGTCAGCCTAGCAAGCTGAGCTGATTGATTCTGAACCAATCTTCTCCAGAAGACTGCAGCCCAGGATGTAATGACCCACAGCGAAAGCTTGGATTAGGCTCGGGCCAGGAAAGCGTGGTTGGACCAACCACCAGCAGTGACCTTCTGGACTCACCCTTTTTGCGAGTCAGGTTGAGTCGCATGGCCCGGCATGAGCCATGCGTGCTGACTAATTAAGGATCTGTTTAGACTGCCAACCTAGCCGGCGCCTTGACGGTGACACATTTCGGTGGGTTTGCTCTCGCTCTTCAGCCACGAGGCATATTTTAATATACTGCAAGTTTTAGCTGCGCGCTCAATCAGCAACAGTCGGATTTGCGTTTAAGCCCCACACACAGACTGCATGTCCTTGTTAAAACTGCATTTTTGGTTCAGGTGTGAAATTATTTCTGACAAAACACACTGTGACAGCATTCTTTTTAAAGAGGAAAAGTGGAAACAATATTGCACGTTCTTAAAGGTGTTGATCACTGTCAAATCATTAGGAGGTGCATGCACTTCTATAAATTTTTTGCAGGTGTTGGATAACAGCTACTGTAGGAAGCAAATAACAGATGACTCACACAACTAACTTGTTCTCAGTTCTTCTTTAACTCTGCACAGACTTTATAGTCTCGATGCAGAAACACATCCAAAATGTTTAAAATGTTAGTGTTCCAGTCTATGGTCTTCAATATTTAATGTTTACAAATGTGTGTACTCAGTAGCCATATGTTGAGTATATTACACTGCAATACCGCTGCATTAAGACTCATGCACTTTGGTCATTTCTTTATGGAGAATTAAACAAACTCTAAATCAATCAACCAATCTCATCTTCTGTTAAACCATTTTTTTCTCCTTAATTTAATGAGCTATAACACACAGTCTATTTACTGTGAAAAGTGTTTCTTCCGTGTGACAGTAAATAGTTCTTGCACATCTGTGCTCTAGTTTTTTTTTCTTTTTTTGAAGCTCATTTCCATTTATTCCTTCAGTATTTGAATTTACTGTGCTTAAGTTCTGGTATTGTAATTTAGATTTGGGATTAATATGCATTGTGTGATCACTCAGTTGTAAGATAATAATCACCCATCTTGTTTTCATATTCATATTTTATAATATCACGTTGTATCATAGAGGTTATTTATGGATATACATAGTTGTTCAGAGCCTCACCTTAACCTGAGGAAGGTCATTTGTGGTCAAATTTTTCAAGTCTGTGCAGAATTAAAGAACTCTAAACAAGTCAGCAGTGTGTGAGGACATTTTTTCATCTGGATGTCTCTGCCCCAATTATCTGACCTTTAATCTGTGGATGAGTATACTGCTTTCTAACTGCTTATATTTATTTATTTACTGTCAGAGGTAAATATGACACTTGGATATTTGCCACCCTATGCCTCTGAACAGACATGTCCATACTGCAATACAATACCTCTGTGCATAGTTGCATTCTGGAAACAGCTTACACGGCCTGACCTACAAACCATTCTTACAAAGTGTATGAGGACATGCAGTACAGTGAGGTGGTGAGGGCTAACACACACACACACCCTTCTGTATGCTCTGGACACACCACTCGGCAGGATCTTGACAATTAAGCTAACCACCAACTGGCCCTACGCCTCCAGGAGTCACTGCTGCCACACACACACCACGTACTGTACACACACTCGGCAGATTTCATTAGCATACGCAGGTGAAAGGTGAGCCAATCAGGGCCGTCTCTGCTGTTTTTCTGGCTGGCGCTAATGACGGGTGCGGGAGAATGTGACACGTATGAGAAATGCGCCGCTGTTCTTACTAGAACAATGGGCCACAATGAAGATGGATAGGCTCCAGAGAGCACAGCAGCAGTAATACAATGGTTTGTAAAGTTTGAAACAAGGTGCCTGCTGTTACACACTTACACGTAAGTGGTAATATACTGGATATATTTTTCATCTCAACACTGGATACGGTGGAAACAGATTATAGTCACAGTTATAGACATTAGACAATGTGCTAATGGTTGCCAAGTAGTCAGTATGCATTGTTCATTTTAGGTCATTTAACACATGACAAAAGAATCTGTTGTGGCCTAATACTGCAAGCCGTCATATACTTAGGTTCCTTCTGGTTTATCTGTACAAGGTTTTTGGACAGACACACAGTGTAACAACTAGTAATGATGACCACTCCTGCCTGTTCTCCCACCGTAAGTTCACTTGCGATATCTTCCTGGTGGTGGCTCACTGAGTTTATTTTGCCCTCATGTTCCCGCTCAGCTTGCGTTTTGGGACTTTTACAGCCCCTAATTATTGTCTTCTCTCTCAGTCAGCTGCAGGTGTGTTACGTGAGCAGAGTGTAATGCTTTCACCTTGACCATTCACCGCCAGTTACTAACAAAGATGTGAGCCCTATAAGCAGTTTCCACTGTGCATTTAAACTTAGATATAACTTGCCACAGTGATATAGCAGGATATTTGTTTAAAAGGGGCATTTCAAAGCAAACAGCCCCAAAAGATGGGGGAGGTGTGAGCTTGGTTGCATAACTTTAATAGCCAGTGTCATCATCCAGCATCATGAAATCCTCATTAAGGTTAAGTGCTTAAAAAACAGTCTATATGGAGATCAATGCCTTGTAATTTGGAGCAAGGTGGTGTACACATGTGTATTACATGAGTGAGAGTCAGAGAGGTCAACGAGGGATTTATTTGTGTGTGTGTGAGCGTTGTGTGAGTGTGTGTGTGGGTGAATTGCAGCAGTTTTCCTACCTTCAAGCCTGACAACCAGTGGCACCTTGAGCTCCAGCTCTCGACAGGCCTTGGTGATGCCATTGGCGATGATTGCACAGTTGACGATCCCACCAAAGATGTTGACAAGGATGGCCTCCACCTGAGACAAAAGACACAAAGGATTAGCAGAAATGCAAACTCAATATTGAGTAGATTGTTACATATCATATAACCTATCCATGTCAATCCATATGAGAGTCAATGACATAAAAAGTTGAAAAAATCTCATAATGACATTCACATAAGTACAAATACGAATACAAATTACTTTTAATTAATGCCCAAAGGGAAATTCATTAATAATTGATTCATTAATGATGATTAATTCATATACTGTATGTCCAATTTGGCTGTAAACACTCTTTTATTAAATAAGGGTTAGGGTTTCAAGATTTAAATCTCATCCCAGTGGGAAAAAAAATTCAGTAGAGCAGCCTCACCAACAACTTTATATACAGTAGGTCATCAGCCCAGAGGCTATACACCCTGAGGCGATATAACAGTGTCGCAATGGAGGCAGAAGAAAGCCATATATTGTTAAGAGGGCAGCATCAGGTGAAAGAGGCAGCAATGGAACCAAATAATAAAGCAATATTTCAGTGGGAAGTGGTGAAATGACAAACAACAGAAGCTGCACACCTGGCTGGTTTTCAAACCTTCTGATGTAGCCGAGCAATGTATCTTATTTAGCCTTTAGAGCTCATTTACATACCGTGTGTGGATAGAAAAAAGAAAAAAAAAATCAGACTGCCTGGTAAAAGAATAAAATAGAATCAGGTACACACACAGTGGCAGATCAAATAGTCAGTTCCCACACTGCCAGTGACCTTGTAATTCAAATTCACCTGCTATCTTGCAAAGTCCACATTTCCCTAACAGCTAGCGAGAGCAAACCTTTGACTTCTGAACATGTTCAGTTGTTCTGAACTACCTCTCTGTCTGTCTTATGTTCAGTGTAGCTGCAGTTTCTTTGCAAAAGATATCTTCAACTTTCTTATAAAATGAGCACGAAACTGATATCACTAAGTAGTGAAGCAAGGCAGCTAGTGTGTGTGTGTGTGTGTGTGTGTGTGTGTGTGTGTGTGTGTGTGATTACACTAACAATCTAGCACTTGGTAATTACCCTGGCTAGCTCAGTGGAAAAGTAGACTGAGAGCACACAGGATTAATCCTCCATGTTTGTTTATAATCACTGCTAATCTGTTAGCGCCGATTTGGATGAGCAGCTTGTGGGTGTGTGTGTGCCCGTGCTCGTGTGCGTGCCTGTTGTGAATATGTATGTTTTCAGTGTGTGGTAATGATGTTTACAGGGAGAGAAGATCAAGGACTTGGATTGCTATCAGAGCGACAGCCATGGCATTGTCCTCTACATGCTATCCAAATTAGCATCTCCTTACAAACAGCACAGAGTGACACAAGACCTGGAGACAAGCTGCAAAGCAAACACAGATGTAGCCACGGCATAAAGATGCCAACGCCATGCAAAGAATTGAGGAAGCTGTTAGGTCAACACGCAGAACTGTTTCATGCTGATTAAGTATGTCATGCAGTGATGTGACCAGGACGAGAAAAGGCAGGCAAGCAGTAGGATCACACTGCAACTGAACACAACTCAAATGTTCAAATAAAAAAAAACCTGATGAATCATGGCTGCCAAGATTACATAAGTAGCAATACATGATGAGGTGTTTTGATGATTTTCCTACAGAAAGAAACATCAGAGCACATTATCTCTCTGCCACTTAGCAAAGAAAATATGTTGTGTTATAAACTTGTTTTCTATTCTTCAGCCTTTTATTGTGATCAGATGAAACTAGCTACAGCTCATTTCATCTGTGGGTTAATGTATGATCCTAACAATGGTTACTTTTAGTTTAATAAATGTACCGTGCTCAGTTCAAGTACACAGAGTTTCATGTAACCTCCTATAATATTCCTTTACTGTAAAATGGCTATTTATAGGAGTCAAACCTCCAGGTATCCACGCATCTTATCACTGTTTGTAGGACGGATACAGCAGAAGTGACAGGATGCTGCTTCTAATACACACTCACACCACATGAACGATGTGCATGACTCGCAAGTGTTGACTGGCAAACCCAGCGGGTATGACTGTGGGTGATAACAGCTTCCAACTGTGAGGTTCAACTACAGAAATATGTACAGAAGAAAAACAAAGAAGCACTGCATTCAATTTCTAAAGACTACAGTAGTGATGTAGTCTATCCAATGACCTGACAGTACATGTGTGAAAAGTGGCAGACAGCGGAGAGACATCAGAGTTCAACAGTTTGAGATGGGCAGATGGAAAGAAAGAGGTGTGAAACGCGGCTGGCTCGCTGGTTCTCAAACCTCAGACATACATGAAGCAGCTCCTCTGACAGCCCCTTAGGTGTGGTCTGCAGTTCACTGTGCTTCTGTATGCATGTGCCTTAAGGCAGGTGAGTGTCAGTGTCTCAGCTGCCCAGTGCAGGTGTAATCAACAGCAGGGGGACAAGGCCAACACTGCTGCTGCTGCTGCTGCTACTGCTGCTACTAGGAATTTGTACATAGCCAATAAATAAATGAATTAATAATAAATGAAAAAAAAAAAACGGAAGTGTGACTGGAGTTTCAATATTATTGAATAAACTTCACATATTTTATCTTCAACCCCTTCAACTGATCTACAATAGAATAAAATGGCTTCACGCTGAAATTAAAATGTTGATTTTAATGTAAAAGCACAGCAGAGCTCAAACAATGTTTTCCTTTGATTTACGTATGTATCAACAAAGTGGTATGAATCTGTAACAAATATGCAAAGGGAAAAGTATATACAGCGGACTGTATCCATCAATATATAACAGCTCCTCAAGTTATAAGACAATGTGGCACAGCTTGATGATATCAATGTATTTACATGAACAAGGACCTCATGAACCCACGGTGTTCAACTGATGGTCTCACAGACACACAGATACACACACAGAGAACATTATCTGGTCCCCACTGGGGGGCAGCAGAGATTCAGACGGCTTTTTGCAGCCTCACTATGGTAGACTATGTCCTCGCCCCTCTGCAGCCCATTTTTCAACTCTGCCTCTATTGGGAAGAACCATATTTCTTCCATTCATGCGTCTCCTATTGACACCCATGTATATTAATGATACATAAGGCATGATTTATGTTGCTTGGCACAAAAGTAAATGCAGTTTATAGAAATATGGATGTGGCGTGGACTGAGTTGTACTTCGCTGTAAGTTTTTCTCTCTTTTTTTCCCCCTCATAATTTCTCTGTTTTAGGTTTACATGCAAGCGCACAGCCTGAGGGATATTATTTTTCCTGTACAAACCAAGAACCAAAATAAGCAGATATTTCCTTTCACTTCTGCCTATTCTAAATAAAAAAAAGTCACAGATCCAGGGCAACAACGCCTTTCACAACTACACAGTGGACATTTTCTTATATTTAAGAGACCAAAAAAGACATTGGCTCTTTTTCTGGCAAGGTAGTTGTCTGTATGGGGTTAAAATGAGCAGTGATGAACCGGCTGGAAAAAAATGGGAGCCAAATTTACGGTCAGTCTCCTTTCTTTGATGCCTTTTACAATCAAACGTCCAACCCTGCTCTGCTCCATTCATCAGCATCGCAGAAATCCGGCCTTAAGGTATGAAATTGCATTGCACACTCCAATCCGTCTGAAATCTCCAACATCACACTCTGCAGCGTTTTACCTCCTGTCACAGAACCCAGTACAGGCTCTTTCCTTAAAGGCATTCATTTCAGGTGAGCTAACCTGGCAGCAGGGTGGATTTCTTTCATCAGAGCTCAGCATAAAGGCATCAGGTATAATGTGCCAGCTTGCTCTCTTAGAGGATCTTTGTGTGTTCTTTCAGGCAGTGATACGGTATGAGCTGGTGCCTTCTACCTGGGTGACGGTGAAATGATTCAAATTTTACAAAATACAATCGTTGCTACTGGCATTGCGATATCCTGCCAAGGCTTTTTTGAGTCAAAGTCAAAAAAGGGCCTTCACGGGAGAAACAGGCTTTTCTGCCTGCTTTTATACGCCCCGCTAAATGCATTTAGGACAAGAAAGAAATGTAACCCAGACAATTTGACATGCTCACATGGTCCAGTATTATACCTCTGTATATACTTAGTGCGTTTTCATGAAATGTGGCCTCAGTGCATATGTGACGGAACGTATTTGCTGTCATTACGGACACTAACATTTCTTAACATCAAACAATTAAATTATAAATCCATGGTTATCCACGTTGACTGGAACATGACGAAAAATAATAAATGTCACATGTTTACAAAGTTGTCATTTCCCTTTCATAGACTGATGATAACAAACATGATGTACTTTTCTCCTCCAAGTTTCAACCCAGGGGGAAATACAAGCATTGTGTTCCTTCTCATTCTGCAAGGCTCCTTGTTACGGGTTGAGCATGCGTTGCTGAATTATCACTCAAATACACATTTTCATGCCCATACCCCTGTCAAGCGCTGCTAATCTCTCTGCAGGAAAGAAAGAAAAGGGAAATCTTGTTTCCTTTGTTACCAGCAAGCAGATAGGAGTAGAATAAGGCAGTGCTGGAGATGGGTGTGTGTCTCTCTGTGGCCTATTAAGGGCTATTGTTCTGCCTTATCTACTAGAGACAGCCTGTACTGTCACCGCCTGTTCTGGCAGGCCTTGTTTATTTGTTTTCGATCTGCTGGGGGCCCTGCGCTCGGCCCTGGGGCCACAGGTTAACATGCACAGCTTCCAAATCAAGACGGTCCTGCTGGCTCTAATCATACATCTTAGAATGATGGGACTGCTTCTGGTGAGGAGCAAAGTGATTGGAAGGATCGTAGGAAGTCTGAACATTTAATTTGTTTGGATTTGAACAGCATCTACCTGTCAGCTTACATCCAAACAAGACAGGAGTGAACTTAACTACCCAAAATATACTTTAGTTCATGGGATGGCCAAAAGAAATGTGAGAATGAGATACAGTACATCTAGGCCCCTTGCAAACTGATGGAATAGTTTAACACAAGCTACAAATAAAAATTGTGGTGTCAAATTATCACTGCAGAGCATTGTTGGTATGTTTAAATATAGACGACAAAAATGAAGAAATAAAGCCTTGCCTACACAGTCTAAACAAACAAGCAATATCCCGCCACGTTACAAAAGATAAACCTAACACTACCTATCACAGACTTGAGACGCAGCCAACAGTTTCTTGGAAGCATTTCATTCCTTGAAACACCGTGTCATTGTGCCTCTACAGCAGTGTGATAACGCTATGGATGAAAGGAAGAGCAACATTTCATGTGATCTTTGTCACATGTATAGACCACATCAAATGACTAATGCAAGCCATGAAATAAAGATGCTCATATGGCAATCTTTTATGGAACGCAACTATTTTGAGCATCAGTTCTGTCAAACTGCGGAGCTATTTTGCCTGTGCAAATCTATTCTTAGAGAGGATACAGCACAAGAAAGAGAATGACACAAAGACAGACTGAGGGAAAAGAGGGTCTTGAAGTCACAGAGTGAGGTGAAGTGAAACAGATGGAAGAGGAGAGATGGAGAAGAAAAGAGACGGAGAGAGGTGATGGGAAGTGGTGCGGTCCCTGGCTTCTATTGAAGACTAGGATTGGCCCTGGCAAGGAGGGATAAGAGGGAAATAATTATCCGGCCTGCTGAAGCATGACAGCCCTTTCTTGGGAGTGTGGAGAGACAGACTGAGCATTATGTCAAAGATTGGCCATGTCACCGGTGAAGACACCTCTTGACAGACAGTGGCATCTGAAGTTTCACTTGACAGTAAAAAACCTACCGCAATAGGCAGCACGACACCTGCCTGATCGATTCCTGTGGAGACAGGGTTTTCTGTAGAGGACATAGAGGTGTAACCACTAAACTCAGTCTACAATCTACATACTCTAATTGCTCTTGTTAACATGTGCCATTAGAGCCATTATGTGTCTTTGTATTGGTTTCATTTTTAAAGAAAAAAACTGAAATATAAAAAAACATTTTTAGAATAAGGACATGTTATTCTAATTATTTTTGTAGAAAACAAATTACAATTATTGCCTAAGTGATTCTTTCTTCAAACCAGAATACACTACAAATCAAGGGTTCTCGGGTCCTGAGAGGAGTGCAGTGCCTTTTTACAGCCTGAACCCTACTGTGCATCAGTATAGGCCTTGCTCACATTTATTCACATCCTTGAATCTTCTCACATCTGGCCTGGCCAAGAGTACTTGAGGAGCACTCAGCCACCTCCCACCTCCAGCCCTCCTCTGACTCTATTTCTCCTCACAGGCCAAAGAATAGAAACCAATCAAGGCAGGAATGGGTTTGCTTTCAGCAAAGGAGGTTTGTGCAAAGGGTGAGTGAGGGAGGGGACGGGGAGAGAAATGAGGAAAGGTGAGATCTGGCAGGAGCCACGTGACCAGAGAATGGATCCTGAAGATGGTTCTTACCGCCTTAAGGTTCACCAGCTCTTGTGACTGAGCAGTAGGGTCATGGGGCATGACAGCTGCATCACAGCTTTGTGCAACCAAGCGTTCTGTACTGACTACCTTTCAATCAGTCACTACATGCTGGGGTTCTGTCCAAGTCAGTTTTACTTGAGCGCAATATCACGTGCAACGACTCAATGGGATATAACAAGCTTAGAAAAATAACAGTTCCTCACACGTTCAAATTCCCAAGATGTCACATGGGCAGGCTTTATGTGGGGTGAAGAGTTTTTGGACAGGGCTGTTTGGAGGACATGTGGTGTTATGGATCAGGTAAATGGAGACATTTTACTGGAGTAGGAACCAGGTTTCTTATCACATGGTCCCCATGAGAACATCTCTTTGTTTTTTTTGGCAGGAGATTTATCACAAAATTAATCTTCGATTCCAAATAATAATAATGATAATGATAATGAAGCCCAGACTGTCATTTTAGGTGGGTACACATAAATTGATAATCTGGGTGTAATGACTGATTCAACCAAATGGGACCAAGTACGTTCCAGTCTACACCAGTTGGTGTTGACAGTCGGGAGATAAGAATCATACAGCATGTGGTGATTAATGATAGTAATCGTTTGCCTTTTGCCAGTCACTGTCAGGCATTCCCCATTGGGATTATTTTTAACATGTTTGACAGGTGTGAGTGGCACAAATAATATTAATTAAACAAGAACTGACAAAAATGGTGCGAAACAGTGCAGTGTGTCGTGACTGAGGGTTTAATTTCGTAATGCCTCCCTCACTTTACCCAAATTTGTTTTTTTTTCTCTCCTTTCAATCCTTTTTTTCTTTGAATATCCTCTGTACAAGCAGCACAAATGAGAAAGGGAAGATTTTCTTTTGTTTTTCTGACAGTTCTCCAATTCTGTTTTTGCCCTGCTTTTATTATGTCACTGAACATATTATTCTCTGTGACTTTAAAGGGGTTATTTCTAAGTATTCTCTGTCGCTGAACATGGTTTCTGACATGGAGCGGGTGGTGGTGATTGTTGCTTGACAGGAGCTTCAGCCATCATTCTCCTTATAACGCAAGAGGTTATAATGTGTCTTCTACAATGATTAGAAGCAGCAGTGAATTTATATTGGAAAGTGTGGATGAGATGGACCAGGGGTATACCTGGTAGATGAAAATATATAAAAGAGACAAGAGTTAATATTTGTGTTGCTTGCAGCTCTTTAAGTAAATAAGTGACAAATGTGTAAGCAGCTGATAATGTTAATGAATAAGTGAATAAGAAAAGAGAAAACAAATAAAAAAGGAGTAATTTTTCTAGATACGCAGGATCTTTTTTTCTAGCTACACAAGCTTGCCAAGCCATTTTGACTACAGCACTAGATAAATACTGTCTAGTTATACTTTGACCATGTCTGGAATCAGGGTTAAACCATGCCAGTCCCTTCCTTACATCACACGATATCTTGTGTTAAACAGACAGACTCAATGTGTGTACTTGGGACTTCTGTTCCACTTATTCATTGCTGTACTTATTGTCATCTAACAGATAGGACCCCTACTGTTTGCTAAAGGAACCATAGGGAAGCTAGTGTTGTGAAGCAGTTACAGGAGATACAATGGTTTTTATCACTTTAGTAAACAACAGCAAAATCCAGCGAAATTGTTGGTGCCAATGTTTTACAATTGCATCCTGTCATATGGAAAGCCCATGCTGTGAGCACAGCACAGGCTTGATTGTGGTCACAAACTGCATGTGAGGCTCAGCATGCGTGTTCCTAACTGTTGCCAGTTGTTAATGGGAGTTAGCTGAGAATTTCAGTGTTGAAGCAATCTGGTTGGGAGAAGGTGTCTGTAGTGGTCATCAAAGAATGCTCCAAGTCAGTGCTGTTGCATTAAAATATAATGGTGCCACTGGACTCACCGCATCTCTCTCACCTGCCCTCAGATTTTTTATGTACAGTTCATTTGTGTTTGAGTTTTTGGCATTCTTCACATAGCGTCACATGGCATGCTCAAGTGACAGCCATGCATCTGATGCTAATAACGCAACAATACTTTCAGAAAAGCGCAGTATGCCTAAACAAATTTCCAACAATATGCTGGGAAAATATGCAGCCATCATTTACATTATTATTACTCCCATATAAAAAGGCAAGCTTTAATCTTCACGCAGTTTGAATTGAAGACCAACTGCTTACTGCTTGAGGCCAGACTGAATATGTCTGTGAAGATGCGCTTAGTAATGTAGTTCATCTTCTGTGTACTCTTACCGGCTCAATTCTGGCATTCTGTTATAAAACTCTGATAATAGAGTGGTGAAAGGTTATTCGGCATTGCAATATGTATGACTTTAATAATGTCATCCCACAAATAATTTACTTTATTTTTAGAGTAGAAAAATAAATATATTCGATTTTTCTTAGTGTTCCTGACTGTGTGTCTAAAAGTGCATATGTGTTTTTTAATCCACCTGTGGTGCCTGAAAGCCTGGACGCTGACTTTGAAGGTCAGCTCTAAAAAATATACTTTGTCGCACCTCTCCCTTTGTTATGGAGATGAAGGCAGGGTGCGCATGGTGTTGGCTTGCAGGTACAGCGGGGGGAGGGGGTTACCTTGTTGTTGAAGGGTTTGAAAGGCCTGTTCAGACACTAGGGACAGCGGTGGACAGTTCAAATGAAGCAGGTCCTGAGCATGCTATGAATGTGTTACATGCTGCTCATTTATTCTGCTGTACAGAATAAATAAACACTGTTTGACTGGGGCTTGACTGGGGCGGGGGGCTTGTAGCAAAGGGCTGTGTGCCAGACTTAAACCTGGCTCTCTCAGTAAGGACTAAAGCCTTTATGGTACAGTATGCACTCTACCAGGTGAGCCGCTTGGGTGCCCTGGAATATAAAATATGGATAGCATATCAGTTCAAGGATTTTTAGCTCGGTTTCAGAAATTAGGGGGGAAGTGTAGTCTGTGTTGTTTGAATAATACATCATGATGAAAATGTTGATGCTTTTAATATCATGGTCCTAAAAAAAAAAAAGTAAAATGGAAATTCTATATAAAAATAGTTTTAACATTCCACCTTAGAATCCGTGGTTTAATTGGAAAATCTGCATTAGCACACAACTCCACAAGAGTTTCTACCCATGGGCCATAAGATCTGCCAACAACCGATCCCCCCAGCACGCACACACACACACAGCTGTGTTGCACATGTCTATTTATTCATTTTGTCTATTCATATTGTATAGTGTATGTCATCGTGCTTCCCTTTTGTTGTTTTTGAATTATGTATGCTTTTTTGCACTGTGTGGGCCGAGCACCCCTGTAATGTCATTGTACTGGTACAATGACAATAAAGTCTATTCTATTAGTCATTAGTACAATGTCTGCAGCCCAACAACCTTCACCAATCAAAGGCTTGACAGGTGATGGCTGCTGCTTTTAACGCTTCTTGCTGTGAGCATATGGTCTAAGTGAAGTCAGGATGACACGGCAATATTTTTGAGCTACTCATTTGGATAATGGCTGGACAGTTTGTAACTTCTTACAAAGATTTTAGCAAGTACAGTACATGAAGTTGAACTGCAAAATAAATGGGGTATAAAAGTATTTAGCAAGTCGAAGAAATTTTGAAATGATATTGTAAGTGCTCATACATTATTTCTAGTGATCATGTGACCGACAAGAATCAATGGTCACCAAAACTAAATTAATAACCATCAGAGACTGGGGTAAGTACAGTCATCCTCTGCATTGTCTACAGGTACACCTGCCTTAAAGATGACTGTGGGTCACACAGCACTAAACTGCATTGCTCCTGTAATGTATTGGTTTAATATACTGTATTATGGATCTCCCAGTGCATGCTGGCCAGTAAGAAGACTGTCTGTCCTTCCTTGTAATACAATCTTTGACTTAAAGGTCCCATATAATGCTGTTTTTCAACCATTTGACATAAGTCTAAGTGGTCCAACCACATTGTATTTGTATTCGTGGTGTATTGCCCCCAAATCAATGTGCAGTTCTAAATCTCAGCAATCTAAAAGTAGCTCTCCAGAGCTCTCCTGAGAACGAGCCGTTTCTGTGTCTGCACCTTGAAATGCAAATAAGATGTGTAAACCACGTCCACTCCACACCCGTCACGGGGAGAGGGTGTGGTTTTCGCTACCGGTACCATGTGCTAATGTTGACACTGGGAATAGGGATGGGCAATGATCGAATGAATGATCAATTGTTGTTCAATTGAAAATAAATTGAATAGCCTAGACTATGAGACTATCATCTTTCCTACAGCCATCAGAAAGTTACTCTATCAAATAAAAAACAGGTGAAAATGAGGTGCAGTGCAAACTGTGCACAGTGTGGACTGAGAAGCAGTACCAGAGAATACTGACGTCGTTTTACGCCGGAGAGGAGACTTCGTCCTTGTTCAGATGTGCTCTCATTCCGAGATGAGGACTTAACTGAACAGTACTGCTGTGATGAGTACCGTTACAACATTCTCCAGTACTGATTTTCATTACAGTCCGCGATTTTACTTTTAAATGATGGACAGCTGTTTTTCAGTATGGGATTTAAAACGATCGGTTGCCACTCCTCCGGCACCGCTTCTCATGTCAAATGACGGACGTGAGAGGGAGAGAGAGAGGTGTGTGTGTGTGTAGGGGGGGGTGGTCGAATATTCGAAAATATTCCAGCCACTGTCTCTTGCGAGGCTCAGATGAAGGGAGGGAAAATAAATGTTCATGCTGCTTGTTGCAGCCGATAACTTCGCACTTGGCCTGCTTGACTGTCGCTGTTCCGGAAAAAATCTCAGCGGACGGAGCTCGCGTTTTTCTAGACTGGCCCAGGGGGAGTATAAGGAAGTACCGTGAGGTGGAGTCACTCTGAGTTAGCTGCCTCTTGACGTCAAGTGGAGCTGCACTTCCAACTGACCAGCTTGGGCACACAATCTTAAAGAACTGAAGCAATCAATTAAGGTAGCGAACAGACTTTTTTCACCTCCGGGTGTCAGAGAAAGGCCACAGGAACACATATAACCACTACAAAACCAGTATAAAGTTAAATTTATAAAAATTTTGCATATTAGCTCTTCAAATGATACTTCTCAGAGACTGTCTTACGCTAGGACTATCTTTAGGCTAACAATAAACGTATCCAAGAAGCTATCCTTTAAAGGTTTCTACTAACTGCAGACAAACTTAAGTTACACCACACATCCTGTACCATCCTACTAGCTATTTAACAGACACATCCTTTCTCTATAGTTCTAATTCTGGCATTAATTGCATTATAAAGATGTTCAAGGTGATAGAAAGCATACTGATCAATACAAAGAAAAGGACAGAGAATGATACAAGGCATTGAAGCGATGTCATGCATGACGCAGAGTGAGGAGGAGAGACAGACCTCTGTGGTGAGCGGGAGCTTTGTCAGATGTCAGTGAGGGATGTACAACTCGTTTCCTGCTGCTCACGTCAGGGTATCAAAATGCCCCTGAACCCACACATGCACTTACATGTACTCTACATACACCAACACATTCACACACACCGCAAACCAGCCCACACACACACACACACACACACACACACACACCCACCCACTGACATGCACACTCAAACCACTTTGCTATGAATTGGATTCAACAATTGCAGCCAGTGTAGGGCAGGCATATTATTCATCCCCAGAGGGTGTCGTGTCACTGCTGACAGGCAGACATAAATATTCCTCAACCCCTTCAGCAAGGGTTAATGGCTGTCCATCAGACTGCAATGAGACGTACAGAGCCGTGTGCCTGGTGTAGACAGACACAGTATGGACACTTTCACCGGAATAGCAAGGTCACTTATGGAAAAGAAGCCACGTGAGGCAGACATGAGTGCTCTTCTTTACCATGTTTACATGGACACAGATAAATAGATTGATATAAAAAAATAAAAAAAATGCCACCCACACACTGGACAATCTTTATACACTCACATGCACCCACTCAGATTTTCGTGGATACATTTTTCTAAAGCTTTACCTAAAAAGCTGAGCGTGATTCTGTCTCAAGCTGTGTTGAGCTCTACTCTGCTCAGAGCAAGAATTATTTTATTAAACTCAAGAAATGCATAATAGTTGGGGAATGGCATACATAATCACCTCAGAGACTGGGTACAACAAACCAGCAACTGAATAAAAGAGCCAACATTTCCCGCTTTGTTCCTAATGCTGCACGGCCAATCAAAATTAATTTATTCTAATGTATGCACACAGAAGGTCAATTATCCAAATGATTCCAGTTCAGATTGCACCTGATCTTGGGAACCAATGAGCCATCGAAAGGGCAGATGGGTGTGCTTTGCAAGGCAAATCATTGCCCCAACCCTCTTTTTTTTGTCACCTCCCCACCATTTGCATGTCTAAATGTGCAGCTCCATCCGCTCACCTTTAGTCAAGTGCATTCCACTAATCGATAAACAACTTAGCATTTAACTTGTGTAGAAGAAGTCAGGCCACAGGACAAGATACTGTAGGTGTAGCTACGGTCGACCAGGAGCTGTTAAATTAAATTTTCCCATGTTCTCAAGTCCACTTTTCTACAAAAGATTTTTTGTGAATCCATTAAACTGAGCAGTAAGTCATCTAATTACTTAGAAATTGGAGTAGAAAAGTCCAACAGAGTGAAACTATGAAAAACACATTGATTAAAAGATAGAATTGTCATTGGTATAATAATAAATATAACAATGATATTTAGTGAGAGCACGTGAATATAAATATTCAAAGCACAGGCTTGAGAAAACCATTTAGTCCTGTCTTTATGAAAGCACACTAATTGCTCTTTGACAGGTGGACATGGAAGGCTATGGATGTTTACGGAACTTCTCTAACTTCTTGACTTCCCTCCCACTCACTAAGAGGTAGACCTGCAATTTTCACCTTAAGGCCTATTGAAAGATTCTTGTAGCAATACAATGCAACAAGTTTCCAAGTTGTTAAATCACAGCACCTTAGGGGCTTTTTTCAAGCTGTGAGGGAACGCAACAGCAGCCAATTACGCAAGGGCAAGAAAATATAATAGTCTGGTGTGACCTTCACTGTGTGAAATCAGCACTTACAACCCCTTACTGTATATGTTACATACTTCATGGCTGACAACAGAGGAAACATACAAAAAAAGACACCTTGAGAGATAAAGGATGGACTGAGGTAAGAGGGTGACCACTGGTTCTCTTAAAACACCAAAAAGAAATGGAAAGAAGGTGATGAAACACAAAGAAATCATTCAAAAGAGAAGAGAGCGAGCTTATAATTTTCCTCTACAATTGGATTTTTATCTAAAGAGGCACTTTAGCAGGGCTGGATTAACCCCAGACAGCTGTAATTCTGATGAATGGGAGGTTATCTTCATATGCAATTTTCAACCTTTACCAACTTCTGCAAACCTCTCTGTATAAACTCTATTTCGATGAGCCCACTGATTTGTTTTTCATCCTCATCAATGACTGATTCATTGCAGTTATTAAACGGCGATGACTGTTTTTCAACGCCGCTCTGGCTCTGGCTAAATGAGTAATTTTGAAATTGATAGGATAGACATATTTTGCTCTCCGCTCTCTCCGCCTTCCTCTTCTTCCCTTGCGTTCACCCCCTGTGGGTGTTGTGAGGTCTGCGTGTGCAGGTGCCAGAAACACCCAAACCTGGTTGGAACAGATGGGCGCAATCAGGGTTTAATTTTCAAAAAGCCAGACACAGATACACTGATTGGGCATGTTAACGTGCTTACGCCATACTTTGTTCTGCAGCGGGAGCTGTTACCTGAAATTTTCCCATGTCCTCAAAATCTCATCAAATAGAGAAGTATTCTGCTCTCATATGCAAATGCAAAGGGTTCTTAGTTGTCTTACAGCCGGGGGGTTGGGGTTTGGGGTGACCAATGGCTCGAAGGCTGACATTTTGCTCCACAGATTTTGATGGAGCTCTGGAGAACAGAACAGCATATCAATTAGCCATTAAGAGTTTGCTCAGGTATTAAAGGGATCAGAGAAACCGATAAAAGCCTCAGGAGGAAAAGGAAGAGGCTGAGTAGATTCCAGATCGATGGAGGTCTCATCTAGGGGCATGCTCCATGTCAGGAGGGGCATATAAGGTGGACAAATAATGTGACCTTTGGACTGCAGGTGAACGCTCAGGCTATTATCCTAATGAAGAACCTAGACTTTCAGTACTTTAAATGTTTATGATTTATTGTGGATGTTGGAGAGCTGTACTTCATCAGACCAGTAACAATAGGCATACCACTGGGAAATGGCATCCTTCCTTTTTAGTCTCTCACTCTGCTTAGTAACACAGAGGAAAGAAAACAGTAATCTCACAAAATCACAAAATGACAAGAGCCAAGCAGAAGATTCCTCAATTTGAACCCACTTGAAAGAGAAATTCAATGTTTTTTTTGGCCATTTCTACTGATGAATAGCGATTTCGATATGCTTGATTGCAGTGAAGACCATATAACTGTTGTGTAATGTTGGGGTGACTTGTGCTAGAGTTACTGTAGAAAGCTTGCTGCTGTGAAACATGATTATTACTGCTCTGGCTTTGCTTCAACAACCAAATATAGACAAATCTCAAAAGCCGAATTTTGATCTGCAGGTCGACAAAATCCATGAATATATGGTGACTTCACAGCATTTAACCATCTTAAAATCTTGCCAAAGCAAAAATACCTGTTTCCTGAGTCCAAAACAAGGTGATTCATTGAAAAGTAAAACAACCCAGAAGACATAATTACAGTGTAGAAATGTTCCATTGGTCTTTTATGTGGAACATCTGAGGGTAAAGTTCAGTTGCAGCTGTTTCTTAACACTGTTTTTGTCTTGTCGGTTGCTATGTTTGCCAGATCTGATCACACCACTGAAGCATGAGACAAATCTGCTTGACTTGTTCTATAAATATAATAGCTATGCATTAATGTAACAAGCATACATACATATACATATATTAAGATGACTGACAAGTCCTTTTACTCTATCTTCAATCCCCCCAAAAAACTAAACTCTATCTGCTGAGGAACTTGGATATGATGTGGTGAGACTGTTTAGTCAGCAACTGTTCCCACAAGGTCACAAATTACCCTCCAATCTCAATGTTCATTTGCTTTAGTTTTGTTCACTAGATGCAGCTGTTCTATCGTGCAGTGGTGTTCGTACACAAATATGAAAACATTACTGGGAGCAAAACAAATGATTAACTACTAAATGAGAATTAACACTAAACTTCTCAGCTACCATCCATAAGGGCAAACCAATGAAGGTTCGCCACATTAACCATTTCTAGTGGACAAAATGACCATGCTGTAGTGTTAAAGGCTGAATAGTGAAATGCTTTGATCTACATGTATCCTGTCACTGAATGTCCAACAATTTCCATACAACTCTCTCACCTTTCTTTGACACACAATAGTGCTGAAAGAGTTTAAGTAGGGTTGGGAGGTTCTTAAGTCCCACATCTCATTCGTTCTACCACCCGCTATAGTAAAACTCCATTTAATTCATTTTTTTTCCAGTCCATAAACTCTACCTTCAGCACCTTTAAAAACCACCAGTGTGTTCTCCACTCCTACCTTCACTGAACCAGTGAGTGAGGTACCACACTTGCTTCCCGTCCCCACCTCTGCAGATAAACTCTTTCAGTTCCTTGAGAATAGACAGGAACACTCCCATCTTACCACTCTATCAACCCACTGTCCCATATACCAGTCAAGCACAGATGGCTCGGGACTAGCCTGTTTGTGTGTGCATGTGTGGCAGAAAGCGAATGGAAGTCTTCTCCGGCAAGATGAGCTCCAGTGATTACAGGCTGAGACAGTTTTCTAATTATTCTGTCAAACATCAATCCTGTGGGCTGATGCAGGCCGTCCTGTGGCCTGATGGACAATGTAATCACTGCTAGAAACCCGCTCCCACACCCCACTCCTCCACCTATTTTACTGCTCTCTACACCCATTCTGGCTCCTCACTCACTGGACTCTCATTTTCCTTTCTTTATCGCTCTTTTCAACACAGCTCTCTCACTCATTCCCTCTCTGTCAGTACATGTCTACTCATCTCTTTCCCCTACACAGTATTTATGATATTCCCATGCTTGCTACTAGTAAAAAAAAGATGCTCTGGATGTGAACGATGAACGCTGTAGGACTGATAAAAATGCTGTAGGATCAAACTCACTACAAAAGGCAAGTATATGCAAAAAGGAGAGACACAAAGTAGCAAATTCAAGGAAAACCGCTGCAGCCTACTAAAGGCTTAATCCAAATGGTTGATGGCATCTTTCTGGTATGAAAAGCAATTATTTTGACAACTAAATAAAAAAGTGCCTTATCTAAGATCACAGAGGAAGTTCAAATGGAAGCCTTTAAGTTTTTTTAAACACTGATTGCAACTACCTCAATCAGCTAGATGCTTAAAGGGATATTCTGGGCTAAGTTTAACCCATGGTCTAACACACTGTGAAACTGAGTAAGACCCCCTCTTGAGAGATCAAGTTTGCCGACCACTAGCTTCTCTAGCTGTAAATACTTCAGCAAAGACAACACGATAGCAATACACTGCTGTCTATTTCTCCACCAAGCAAACGCCATCAAAAAAGCCACTCATAGCCCAAAATAATGTTCAGAACAGCACCAAACTTCAGCAACAGTACAGATAGTGTCCCAGCCCATAATACGAGGCATCAAACACCTGCTGGCTTTGCCTGAAGAGACGAAAACAAAACTCACCCACTCTCCTCCAGTCACTTGCTCATTGTGGGGAAGCCCTGACGAGTAGATTACCAAATGCATCATTGTTCCTATCTGTCTTCCCTCTCCGTTTCCAACAATAAATTAGTGAGTGTTGACAGGGAAATGAATAGAGTTGAGTTGCTCAAACTACATCCAGCAAAGCGTGCTGCATTTTTGGAACTACCCGTACGTTCACACCAAAAGCGTCTTTAACGTCTGCAGACACTCTGGTCGCTGGCAACTCACCACCTGCCAGCTCTAGCGAGAGTGAATGATTTCCGGCTGCCCCAACGCTCCCGATGCTTTCGGTGTGTACGTACCACAAGCGTTACTGGACTCCTTACTTTTCTTCTGCACTCGGAAATCAACTCGTCAAGGCTTCCCAACAACGAGCAAGCGGCTGGAGGAGAGTGGGTGAGTTTGGTTTTCGTCTCTTTTCAGGCAAAGCCAGCAGGTGTTTGATGCCTTGTATTATGGGCTGGGACACTATTTGTACAAATAAAAAGATAAAGACATTTTGTTGTTCATATTATGTTTTCACTATATGTCAAGCCTATCATTTTGTCTTCTAGCTGTTGTCTGTCATACACTAACAATGTCTCCAGACTGTTACATGGGTATGTGGTTATATGACACAGCTTTCAGTTTCATATTAATTCTGGTTTGATTTTCAAAATGGAGCTACTGTGTCTTCAGCTAAAGGTTTACTGCTCCCTCTTAATTTAATAAATCTGTATAAAAAGAGACAGTGAGAAGCAGATGTTACAAAATAAGACTGAAGTGGTTATCAAAATTGAAACTTGAAATCCCTTAACAAAGGCTGCCACCCGGATCCATTATGATTCCATTAAGGTGAAAGAATATTTTTTATAGAAGGAAGCACTACACTTTGATCTTTACAATGTCTATGGCAGCTAGATAGCCAGCCTTTATTGAGTATTTAGTAAGAAATTGGAGTGACTGATAATGTCTGTTGAAATAAAACCAATAGAAAAAGGCCTTAGAGGTTGTAGTCTTGGCAACAAAATGTCTACAAAGCAAATGTTGTATCACCCACACCAGAATGACAATGGAGAAAAAGAGTTAATAAGAACAATCCTGTTAAAAAAAATACAGTAAATATTAAGAAAGTATGGGTGTAAAGGAAAGATCTGGTTTCATCTATTGTGCCAACATACAGTATGTAAGATAATGACTTGATTTCCTAGCTTTAATTTTTAGTATTAACTAAATTATTTGACAAAATGGGATCTCATAAATATGCACAACGTGTCCACAAAACACTGAATTTCGATCCTATTTCTGGTAAATCTTGTTCTACGCTCACCCCTTACAGTACTTCTCAGGTTTCCCGGTGTAAATCTCTTGTCCATCAGTATCCTCCTCTGGCAGTAGCAGATATCGACTGAGATAATAGTGTAGGAGAGCCGTGTTCTACATTGCCTCTGCTGCTTGGTGAACAAGGCAGACTGCTGCAGCGACAGACAGTCATGTCAGCTTGGACAGTGAACTGGGGACTGGTCTGGATCGTACCATCTGGTACCAATTTCTTCCCATAGGCTGTGATGTATCAGAAATGGTGGCACAATTCAATTAGAATTAGTACAGCACATGTGAAAGTCTTGCATGGATGTTTAAATTAGAGTGCATATAAAGAGTGTTGCATTATTTTTTCAAAATTCAAGATAATTTTTCTTATTTTGTCTGTGGTATATGTATGATGCCAACATGTTTGTGTATGTGTGTATGCTGAGAGTCCTTCATCTTCACAGATACACTGTTTTCTACCCTGACCCGGAGCATTGAAACGAAAATGCAAGAGGCGATTTCTCTGGAGATATGATGAGCCGAACGTTTCATGTGAGCCCCGTCGTCTTTCCATTACGCTCGATAATAAAGAAGTGTGTGGATCAGACAAGAGGCTCGTATCAAATCAGGCCTGGAAAAGCCAATTACACTGACAATAATCTCTCGCTGTACTGCTGCCGGCATGTCTCGCCATACAAAGCAACAAATACCTGAAACACGATGAGAAGGAGGAGGGGCACAGAAGGAAGACAGGACATTTAAACAGACAATATGTACTTGAATGCTTATTCATTAGACTGCATATTTTAGGAACCAGCTCATTATATACTATGTACAAGGGTGAGAAAAAACAAAGTGAACCCTTTAGAATTACCTGGTATTCAGCATTAATTGTTCTGATCCTCATCTAAGTCAAGTCTAAATGTGGAAAACCACACACAATAGTCTTAGCCCTAGTCAATACTTTAAAGTATTTTGGGGGGCTTTTTATGCCTTTAATGGATAGTACAGGTGAGAGAGACAGGAAATGGGGAGGCAGAGAGAGGAGGAATGACATGCAGGAAAGGGCCAACCGATGGGGGATTCAAACCAGGGCCGACTGCAGTGAAGACTGTAGCCTCTACACATGGGGCACCCGCTCAACCCTCAACTCAATGCCCCACTAGTCAATACTTTAATTGCTGTTGGAAAAAGTAAGTGAACCGTTGGATTTAATAGTTGCTCAGACCTACACAACGTTCAGGAGGAGGTTGGACTACAGAGTTACAGAGCTGGTTCAGCTCAGACATATTCTTAAGATGTCTGATGTGAGCCGCATCTTTATTGGATTAATGTCTGGACTGTGACTGGGTCACTCCAGAACAAAAGCAATATAATTATTTATTATTATATAAAATAGAATGTGTTTCTGGGGCCTCTCTGGGATGGATGTGTTTCTGTCTATATTTGTCACTGAGATTTAAATCTGAACCCTAACCCTGAAAATTAAAATGTATTCAATACAGATAAATTCCACAGTGTTAACTTTTTCTTCGTACGTTTTTCCAGCTTGGACAAAGATGTTAAAACATTAAGAAACAAAACACTGCTACAAACTGCCCTTGCAAGTGTCACACTGAGGGTGTTGTGGAGGTGAATAGCAAAAAGGAGCTGGTGAAGAGTAACCATTATCTCATCCCACGACCCTGCTTAGAACCCAGTGGGCTTTAACAAGACGGAGGACAGAAGGGCTATTGCATTTAATTGGAATAAAATCAGAAGGTTAATGCGAGTTGGTGAAAGCCTGTGGCCCTTTTAGAACAAAAACAAATGCAGCGCACTTGAGCAAATGTCTGTAATCTGCAGAAAGTAAAAAGCAAACAACTGGATGCATACACAGATACTGCAGACACTAAGCTGTGTAGTAACATACTGTTAGCCTTCAAGCACAATAGTAGCAGTCAGCTGCAGGCTTCTATCACTCTTTTGAAAGTGTAATCCGTTTCCAATAAGGTTGGGCGATTGTCTACTATTCTCAGGATGTTCAATACAAGAGAATAAAAGGGAGACTTCTTTACACACAGTGTTGTTCAGGCTGTGAAAACTTTTGTATACTGTACAGTAATGTCTTTTGTAGTTTAAAAAGGAGCTTTCCAAAGTTCGGCCATTAACCTTCTCCGACAAAAGATGCCATTGAATGTAGGATCCACTGTTTTTTGGAGCCTTACCCACAACAGTGACTAAATGTCAGGATATGCTACCCTCAGTAATATATGATCCACAAGTCTTTCCATATTGTATATAATTTGAGCCAATAATACCTCATTAATAAAAGAAAATACATAAAACATTGTAAGTCACTGTCTATTTAACTGTGTATCTGCTAACATGTATGCTATGACATTATTGCTGCATTACCACTGTTAGTCACAGTTAGTTATACTGCATTTAATGATGTGAGGTGCACTTTGACCACCACCAATCAAAGGAGGAAGGGAAAAAGACATTGTCAAGGTTTTTGGCATGTTGCTTACTTGTTTCCTTTTTTGTGTTCTGCTAATTAATTTACAGCAACATTCAACAGCTCTCACTGCAAAATAACCTGAGTTTCAATGCCAAGGTTTAACCTCGACAAGTAACTTCAAAAATATCACCCACATTAATAGCCCTGGAGGACAGGAAAGGGCACGGCGTTTGTGGTGTCAGTGCATGGCTCAGAGAGCACAAATGATTTCATCAACTGGGTGTTTGAGTGGCCTCACATAATCCCCCAGCATGTGAACACATAAGCGCCAAGGGAGCGTGAAATGAGGGGGGGTCTAACAGTCACACTTCTGCCTGCAATGTCTCTCAGCACTGGACAGGGCTGTTTGTGATGGTAATACTCCATCAAGTCTGCGACAGATAGAGAGATGCTGAGATGAGGAACTTGAATGGTGGCAAAGAGTTGAGCAATGACGGCACATGGTTGGGATGCAAGGAATATCCATTTATAATACTGAGGAGAACAGAAAAGCAGTTTGTAACAATAACACCGAGTAGCAATAGCATACCACATGTACAGTAATATGAGGAATCACCGTGGGTTAGTGATCCACGAAAACACTGAGACCATGCATGAAGTGTAAACACATCATAACCTCCTCTCTCATTCCATGGTATATATAGCTAGAGAGATCATAGGTTAGTGATGTTGCCAAGGCGATGGTTTCAGTTAATTTTAATTTATTCGCTTGATCTGTCTTGGTTAACGGTAGGATGTGAAATACATGCAAATGGATGCAACGACCATTATGCAGTGTGCTACCATGGACCAGCCTTCTGTGCAGCCAGGGGAAAAAAAAGTTAAGAGTACTGTACTGTATGTGCATGTAACCCTGAGTCATAACCAGGAGGACTGTCATGATTCTCACTTCGACACTGTGCAGTAGAAGACGAACATCTCTCTATTGCCTCCATGATCAGGTGAAGAGGAAGAAACATCAAGCAGCTCCTACAGAGGCGCATGAGAATAAATGAAACCCTCCTTTGCCATGCCCTTCCTCTGAGTGCTCGACTTCACAAGGTCGCTCAATCACACGCAGCTCCCCTCCCTGTGGCATCCAAAGGGCCTATCTGATCACTGGCTGCCTCCCCCTGGCCCCCATGGTGTGAACCAGGTGCTGCGATGACAAAACGCTCCTGGCAGCAATAAGAGAACAGAGAGAGCAGAGCTCAATTAGCCCGAGCTCCAATCCCAGATCCTCTATTGATTTCCCACGGATGAGGAATGGCAGACAGGAGAAAGCTCAATCAGACATGCCCATGGGACCTGTCTGTACGTGCGTGCGCATGTGTGTGTGTGTGTGTTTGTGTGAGAATCAACGGGGGACGAATTGGTGCCAGACAAGGTGCTGGGATCAGGATGAATACATTAGAAATCTATAGTCTTTATGCATACATGATGGTTAAGTAATAGAGTCGTCTGCTGGTGCTGCAGTGTAAAATGACATGAGTCTTTAAAAACATGCTGCGCTGTTCTCACCAAGATCAAATGGAAAAAAAGAGACAGACAAGGCATTAGTTCCCTGAAGGGCAAATCAATCTGACAAGTCATCAGCTCCATGGTGCATCTCTGGACAATTCCTTAACTTCCTCAAATTAACCTTCAGGAGAGAAATGAGAGGGAGAATGTATGGAGTGCCATGACCCCATTTGTCCTACGTTTATGACTTGGAGCTTCATTCTTATGTGTCAAGTGTACATTTTTACCAGAATTCATGACATATGCATACATTTGTTATTTGATCCATCACAGTATATGGATGTGGTAGGAGGATGTACTGTACTACTGTATAGGAGTTTGGGTGAGTGTACTGTACATGAGTGAGTGTCAATATCACCTTTCATGTTATCAGTAACTACTAATACTTGTGAGTAGAGCGGGGTAAGGCAACATCTCTATGCATTACATATATTCTGCGTAGTGTTGTCACGATACCAACATTTTGGTACCGGTATCGGTACCAACATGTTTTTCGATACTTTTTGATACTTTTCGGTACTTTTCCAAATAAAAAGAGAACACAAAAAATGTCATTATTGACTTTATTTTAATAGAAAATCTTAGAACTATAACATATGCATCAGTACTGAACTCTTCCTAAATTAAATCATTAGTGGTCTGTTTAAAAATGATTATCAACTGCGTTATTTGAGGTCTGAAAACACTGCATCATTTTTTGTTATTTTGACCAGTTGTAATTTTTGGGAGAAATTGTTCTCAGTAGTTTATAGAATGAAACACAAACGTTCATTTTACACAAACACACACCTATTGTTTCCCATATGCAGCGCCACAGAATCAAGACCAAGCCCCCCCCACACCCCCACCCCCACCCCCCCATCAACGCAATATCGCTCCGTTAATTCATCTCCGCGTAGCGCTGTTCACTCACTCACTCACAGAGAGAGGGAGAGAGAGAGAGAGAGAGAGAGAGAGAGAGAGAGAGAGAGAGAGAGAGAGAGAGACAGAGAGCATGCCAGTGGTGATCCGCGGTAAAAACGAACTTATCAACCAGCTGTTTGCATTAATTAACGAGTCTGTGGCGGCCCGTCTCTCTCGCGCGCGGCGCGCACACACACAGAGACAAACACAGGCACATGGACAGGTGGCGCTGTAACGGTAATAAAAAAAAGCACCTTGCTTCTTTTGTGACTCGCTCACTCACTCGCCTCGGCTCAAATTACAATGCGGCGACTTCACGCGGCGACGTCACCACTGCCGGCGGCGCAAAATGAAAGTACCGGTCCCATCTAAGCGCAGTATGGTACCGTTTTAAATGCGTCAGTACCCCGGTACCACTCTAGTACCGGTATACCGAACAACCCTAATTCTGCGTAATGAGAACATCTGATGCCATCCATGATTCCATCATGTTACAATTATAGTTCAGAAACAGGAGAGGCTATAATCACACCAAAGATAAGGCTTTCTGCTGTGTGAAACTCTATGTGAAACTCTAACTCTAATGTTACATTTCTACAAATGCTTCATTTTTTGTGCCAAACTGACTATAATGAGGAAAAACAGAAAAAATCTATGTATATTGTCATGTGTTCTTGAGATGCCTGTATAAAAAGCTTGTTTAAATTGTCTGTAGAGACCACCCTTTAAACCACTTAAATCAATACTTTTACACAACCAACACATCTGCTGTCACGATAATTAATTTCTTTCATGGCCCCTTATAGGCATGTTCAGACAACATATGGAAAGGAAGGAATGTGATGGAAAAAACACATTCAACTAATGTCATGCTTGAAAAACACATGTTTGTCAGAGTAGAATTCAGAGAAATGCCTTGCTAAGAAATAGGCAATGGATGTTTGTCTGATGGGTACATCTGATAAATGTTCAAGGACCAAAAGCTTTGGCATGGTATAGTGAGTTTGGGCTCTCCACGCCAGCCTTTAGATGTTTACTTTACTGAGGTTGCACAGCTGAGATTTTGACTTTTGCCTTATGTGTTGGAGGTTTTGAATGGGCAACCTTGACATTCACAGACAGCCACACAACATTCACACAATCCACAGAACAACGCAGTGGACTGAAGAGTGTCCTTGTGTTCCTACTTACAGGGGCAATTACATTTCAACAGACTCCTGGTGATGTATTTCAAGATCTAACACAGGGTGCACGGTCGGTGCAGTCTGGATTTAGCCTCGAACACATCTCTGCAGTGGTTTTTAAGCAGAGGAGGTCCCACGATACAGAAATCCTAACCCTATATCTGTCACTAACATAGGATTTTAATGCACTGTAAGCAAATCTGCAGGAAAACCATTATATGAGGTGGACCCTTTCTCATATAATGGCAAACCAATACAATGACCTACGCAGCCCATAGCTGAAAAAAGAAGAAACACATCATCTAGAGAGCCCCCCCTCCCTCGCCAACACACACACACACACAGGCCTGTTACAAGCTATGCTCACTCTTACTGTGGCCTGGCCTCAATATGGCAGCCCCAGTGTGTTTGCTGGGCTAAGTACATGGCTGGCCCTCTATTCAGTTCTTGTGTAATATTCTGCACACTGGGAATGAACTCCATTACCATGGTAGCTTGTTTTGTCCCTTCCCTCTTTCTGTTGATGGCTTTGCATTGCCTGTGTTTATAACACAGCGGACTGGCATCTCCCACAGGCCCTCAGCTTCAGGCAGAGAGGTGATTTGGTTCTCTCTAAAATCACACAGCACGAGGCTCTCACATCACAGGTGACTCTTGTGATTTAAAGTTGTCAGGGTCTCTGGAGGGCCGCATGTGTGTGCAGATTTGTGAATGACGTGGGTGCAAGTATATATTTGCACCTACTCGTGTTTTCTGCTTGGTGACTGATTGAGCTGTGCGATTTCCATCACAGCTGTGAGTCGTAATATCCTAAGGACACAGCCTTGTAAAACAGGGTACCTTTCCTCCCTTCCTCTGTAGCCTGAGGAAAGGATGATACACTTTTCATAACACATTTACTTGGCTCAACTGGTTTGGACCAGAGCTACTGGCTCTCTGTGACTCCATACATGTTGAAGCACATTAGACATGGGTTCAGACATCTCCATATGGGGATGAGAAAGACAGCGCCTGGGCTCCTGGAGGATTTAGCTAGCAGGCATGTAACTGAGGGGAGATCCTCACATTGACTTTAATAGGATTTAGCTAGATGAAAGGCTACAGGGAAGTAGAGAGAGATACAAAGAAGCAAGAAAGATGGCAAGAAGGAACAAGGAAAAGAAGAAGGAGAAGAGAAAACCACCACATGAGGAAATTCTATGATGAGAGACCAGTAGACAGACACACTGGGGAGCCACTATAATATCCGGGTATGTATCACTCCGTAGGTAGCAGTGAATAATACTGATAAAGACTCTTTCACATAAAAACAGAAGACAGTGCTGGAGAGGTAGTAATAGTGGTGTGTTCCCTGTAGAGGGGAAGATGGGACTTATGAGTGTTGCTGTGCCAAGGAGGAAAGTGGTTAAAGTGGGGGGCACAGGTGAGCTACAGCAGAGTCGTTGAGCTGGAAAGAAGCAAAACAGTGTGACATTTTACTGGAGGGCAAAGTGGGTTGAAGCCCAGGGGGGGCGCACATACTAATCAGGAACACTCCAATCACATTTTTTTTGCCGACAATACTGATAATCTGTAAATGAGATCAGATGATCCATGGCCAATAGCGATCAATCTTTGGCATACATTGCACCAGTACACTGAACACAGTGGGAGGTGGGACTTTACTAGATGGAACACCTTGCTTTTCTCAGCTGTATTAACCGCAGGTGATGAGTTTAAGGTCATTGGTGATTTTTTTTAATGAAAAAGCAACCAATAATGATTGGTGGCTGATCAATCAGGATTTCCCTAATAATGGTAATCCCACAATAGAGCGAGAAAGGAGGAGAAAAACAAACCAGTGGGGGCTGAGAAGATGATTCATGCTCAGCAGTGTGATGATTACCGTATACAACATTAACATGAACATATATGCCTGGGAGGATGCCTGCTTTAGGAGCAACCACTTAACACTGTGACAGCCTGAACAGCATGGAATAAGCCGACAGTAAAAACAAAAACATTAGGTGTTCTTTAAATTTAACTTAATGTATGAACACTCATAGAAATGATATGATGACACAATCAACGGCAGAGTTTTCACTACCATTATAAGACTTGGGTTCAGCCTAAGGTTTTTTTCAGAGCGTAAACTGAATGAGTAGACAAGAAAAACATGCTGTCATTTCTGGTCCGGTTGTCTCTGCCCTCTCGTCTGCTCTCACTGTGGGTGGGGCTCAAGCAGCTCTCCTTCAAACACACACACACGCACACACAGCTAACTGGCGTTTACCAGTTGTCTGCATGTGAGGCACGTATGGCACATGGGTAAAATATAATGACAGAAAATAACATGGGTTACATGCTCAGCACTGAGATTCCATTCACGTGAACAATTTGTTTTACTATTATTGTTTATGTATTATCCATTCAGGATATTTTATTGTCACATTCTAATTCCAATGTCTAAAAGTTAATTGGCCCTTGAAAGGGAGCACTTGCCTTAATACATTATTATTTTTGTCATCATATCAACAGCATGCTGTTGTATATGGTTATAAAATGAACAGAAGTTCATTAAATGTGAGTGGTGGAACCATTTGTAGCAATATAATATATAGTGTAGTCTTATATAATGCATTTGCACTACAGATCAGAGATACTTTTTGATTCGGTCAAATCAAAAGTTGAAAATCAAGTTGAATATCGATTTTTTTGCCATTGTTACTAATTGTTTGATATGGTGGGAGACTTAATGCCAAAATACAATAACAACAAAGGTGTGCTTTAGAAAAACGTAATCATTTACTCTAGCCTATAAAAATTACAAAAAACAGCCCTAAGCCCTGAGAACAAAATGGATGTCGAGTTGGACAAAACATCAATCTGCCACTTTCTTTACGACACAGGCACAAGGCAATAACGAGGTTATTTGGCTGTTGGTATTTGCTGCTTGGCTCTGCTTGCCTACAGGTGATGTGAAGGAAACCTCAATAAATTCAGCCATTCTGTCAACGGACTGTTCTATACGTGGATATGAAGAAAGTGCAGCTATTTATTTTAGCATGGAAAATAAATATGTCTTAAAAAGCCGGGGGCCTAAATTCAAACAAAGCTGAATGGTCTAGTACACCCAGCTGAGCTACATAACATCTCACATATTTAACACACACTAGGCTGCATAACCACTTTATGATTTGCTTTTTTCTCCCAATCATTTCATTTCGACTTTTTTTCTTCTCTTACGCTGTTCCCACTTCGCATACAGTATCCTCGTTTCATCTTTTCTCTTCTCCTTTCTTTCAGAGAATAATAATGTTTAAGGTAATGAATACTGCACGGGTAGATAGTGGAGAGAGTGAGCAAACAAGAAAGAGGAGGCTTTGTCATTTCAGGCTCCGTCTCTGCTATTTAGTGCCAGCAGTACACTCACATCACTTCCACTCCTCTCAGCACAATGAGCCTGAGACATCAAAGCGAAGACTGAGAGGGAGAGAGCGAGAGACGGAGGCAGGGAGACAAAAGCGTAAAAACGACTGAGGAAGAAAGACTGCAAGAGAAGACACACACCAAAATACCTGTTTTTGTGGAAATGTGTGGCATCATTACAGCAGGATATTCCCTCCTGCACTGCCTGCCCGGCCACTGAATGCACTTCTTTCTTTTCCACATCGAATAAACCATTTTAATCGGGCCAGTCAAAAGTCACAGTTGTCTCTAATAAAAAGCACATATTCATGTTTGCAGCAGAACATTAATGGCCTTCCCTACAGCATCTATTGAGTTTGTTTGGTGCGGCACCAGTGAAAATAAGCGTCCTCGTAATATATGCTGTCAAAACTATTAGCTGAGAGGAGAAGAAATGTTGTTGTTTTTTTAAACGTAGAACGATAACAATGTGAAATGTGAGTAAATCAGCCCATGTGGGACCTAAAAGTGCGAATAAATTGTCAACAAAGGGTCTTGTATTTCAAGGCCATAAGCACTGATTGCCTTGGTGTTTAAGGCAAATAAGGAGAACAGTGCTCTCATCACAACTTATTGACACATGAAATCAATCATTTTTGCCTTGTCACATTCACCTAGCCCAGAGCATGATTTTAATTTCAATTCTTGCTCATATCTTTGACTTTGGGAGTGGTAATTTGTGGAAAAAAAAGAAACTAAATGCAAATGAGGAGTGCTCTCTCTGGCTCTTATTGTGAAATGATTAACATTCCCTCCACAGATCAGAGCAGGTTTCTCAGCTCCCCTGGTTGAAATGCTAATGGTGCTTTCAACCCAGTTTAATGTCAATCCTATTCTACTTTTTTCCCTGTTAGGGAGGAGCTCCCTGTCTCTATTTCCATACACAGCAGCAGGAGGGACAGGCAGCAGGCTTACTCCCCCATCTGGATCTGGGGAATCAGCCCAAGACAGAAAGAGAAGGGAGGAACAGGAGGAGGGTGGAGGAGGATCCCTCTTGTACTAGAGTGGGAGTGTTTTTCGGGACTTTAAAACGATGAATTTGCTTCTGCAGAATTCCACCTCGTTTTAAAAGGGTTCAATAATAATAGATGGAGGCCCCATTCCGGCGGAGAGTGACAAGTCTTTGTAGTTTTTTCTCTCCATTATTGATCACTTCTCTTTTTTTATCCACCATATTCAGTTTTATTTTCCCTCACAGACCATTGGGTTGAATTCACGTAAGACCAAATAGAATCTACACACGGGTGGAAATGTGGGCAAGGCAATGTATCACCTGATGGGGTGTTAAAGGTTGGTGGGATTTTAACATTCATCTGCAAAGGTGTACAACACAGGTCTGTTCACTGCTGGGTGATAAATATGAGGTAGAAAGTGTTGCTACCATTTATACATCCTCACTGCTCACACTGTTGTGTAAAAAATTATACTACTGTGCATTAGATTTGGGTGAAACTAGGTTTTCTTGTAGTCTAATATTGATGGAATTATCTATTTTAGGAGCAGACTGTGTACCACAGTTGCCACATAAGTATTCACAACCTTTCTGTTATTTGTAGAAATTCATATTGGCTAAGCTTGGCTTACTCTAGCATGGTTAGAAAAGCAGAAATGTGATATGAAGGTGAATTCTGAGCAGCAAGATGCAACTCTATACTGTTGAGGTGTATTTTTACTGGTAAATCTCAACAACCAGCACTGGTAAATGATGGTGCAATTTGGGAACTCTCAGGTGCATGTATTTAAATATACATAAAATTAGTCCAGATGATGTAGTATTTTTCCAAAGCGCAATGTTCCAAGTCAAACCAGCGTTTTTTTTTTTTTCTTAAAAAGGCAACAGAAGACGGAGTTGTTATCAAATGCTGCTCTGTATTCTGTACAACCAAGCCATGCTAGAGATGCTAACACAGAGGCAACCGGAGATCAGTGCAGGGATGAAGGAGTGACAGCAGCAGGGGAATTAGCAGCGTGATGACTGTCAACACACAATCAGCACTGTGGTGTAGTTACAGGGCTCACATTGTTTAGTTTGGAGTTATTAGCTTTCTGAACATCGAGCTGAATCACTTGTAAAACACCCCAAGCTGCCACTCACCCAGAGCAGCAAGACTTTCAGAAGCACGCTTTGATTTAAACTTGTTTATTCGTTTTGTGTTGTGCACACGAGCCTGTCTTGCGTTATAATGTGTGCGTGCAGACACACGTCTTTAAAAGTAAAGACAGAGGAGGGATTTATAATACCACTGCAACTGAAAATGATGGCATATAATCACACTGCCTCCCAGAGTCTGTTTCCCTTAGTGAAACATGGACATATGCCAAGGTCCCTCGTCTAATGAGCACTGTTGTCTCTGTGACAAAGTGCTAACTAGACAGACAGGCTTTTATGAATGTGATATGACAAGCTACATGACTGCAATATCAAATACAATTCAACAGGTGGTGAGCCTGCTTTTTTTTTCTAATCTGACTTAACTTTGAATACAGGCTTTAAAATAAGCAACAGTAGCATGCATTTTTATTACTATGGAAAAAAGGGAACTTTGTCTTCCTTACCTTAGGATCAGCGGTGAGCAGCTTAAAGGCCTCATACACCTGCCTCTCTTTGACTCCCCCACCCAGGTCCAGGAAGTTAGCTGGCTTCCCTCCATGCAGATCAATGATGTCACAAGTGGCCATGGCCAAACCAGCTCCATTCACTGTGAAAATTTACAGTGTTCAATTAATATGTAAAAAATGTATTCTGAAATATACATATAGATATTTACATACATATATTTAATCAAATGAGGGGTCTCCTTATATGTTGAGTGAGTGTTAATGACACTACTATACCCTAACAATAACCTCATACACAATGTTTTACATGAATCATGTGTCTAGTATAATGAAACTAAATCTGACGATTAACTCAACAAAATTAAACAAAAGTCTCTGAGTGTAAATGTGATGCCAACAGCTGTGAGTTAATTAGAATAAAATTACTGAAGGAAAGATGACATTTACTGTTAAAACACCCATAAAGGAATCTAGCAGCAATACATGGACCAAAGTAGACCAGATAGCTGAAAAAAGTCACACTTAAAAAGTGAATCGGTTGGAAATCTTCTAATCAGGAACATTCAATGCGTCAAGTCGGGCAACACAGAGAAAATTTGATTATGACTCGACTCTTAACTTCAGAGAAAAGAGTGTTGATTAAAAGAGGTTCTGCTGCACTTTTTTTTTTTTTGCAGCTCGTGTCATCATTTAGCCAACTGCCAGCACAGCTACCCTGCTGAGTTGTGCAGGAGCCAAGTGCACAAAAAATGTCTTACCTCATTTGGTTTAGCCAAGCTGAACTTGTGTCCTGGCAAGCTCCCCGACCGAGGTCTCAATAAAAGGGAAATTCGCTTTAACAGCTGTCACTTTGGTGGCTTACAGAGCTCTCAAGGAAGCTGCAGGGCCTTAAAAGCTGTTGTTACTTTAAGAGAGGCTGGGAGCTGGGGATGCAGAATGGGTGTGTAGGAGAGCATGTGTGAAGGAGGGGGGGGTAGTGCTAACAGACATCTAATGTGTTTATGAGGCTACGGGGTAAGAAGTGAGAGCACCTGTTAGTGCTGCTGTACACTGTAAAAGCTTTGATTTATGACAAGAGAGGGGGCCTTTAATGAGAATGCTAACAATCTGGCTCACTGGAGACTTTCTGGGCGGATTATAGCTAATTAGAACGCATTGGTTATGGCAGCATTCCTTCTGGAGTCCTCAAAAAGCTGCTTGTAATGTGGACTGGAGGAGAGCCCAGGCTGCCTTTACTTTGACTAAGTTTTAACTGTGTCCGAGCTTTTCACTTACGTGACTTAAGAGACGCATTAAAGTCTTATACCAGGAGGGGTTCACTTATTGATGTATGCAAGTGCTTCTGTGTGCAGGAATGAGGGTTTGTTTCCATACCAAAACATGCAATGTTTCCATCCAGTCCGATATATTTGAGGTCCCACTTGGCTGCCTCCATCTCCGTGGGGTCGCTCTCAGTCATGTCGTCCATGGCGAACACGGCCTTCTGACGGAACTCAGCATTGTCATCAAAGTTGATCTTGGCATCAAAGCAAACCACTGGGGCAAAGGCGAGAAGAATGGGAAGACGACAAAGAAAGAGTTAGGAATAGAGACGGCAAAAGAGGAGACACAAAAGTGAGACAGAAGAAGATGGCAGGCAAGGGAAAAGGGCAGAGAAGGAGGATTTCAGACATAAAAAAAACTCACTAATTATCATTTCTAAAACCTGAAATTAATGAACTGAGGGGTGTCCCCTCGGCCTACTGGTCTTAATTACTTCAGTGGATGGCTCACTAAGGCATGTGTTTTTGACACTGCCTCTAAGGGATAGACCATTATAGTAAGTGCACATTTCCTTTACACTTCAAAGAGAGAGCATTTCAAAGAGAGCACTTGTGAAGCTACCTGGAAAAATATGAAGAAAAAATTTATAAATTAGTTTAACCCTTGTGCATCCTTTTAAAAATAATTACACTGAGGTCTATAAGGGACAAATCTCCACCACAAGAAAATTCTACATGAATACTTTTTTATTTTTTTTATTTGTATTAATTATTTTCCACACTCTGAATGGCAAGGGGATCTTCAAAACTCAACACCTTGCACTAACTCATACACAGAAATGTACTGCAATTGCAGTACACACACATACTGTATATGGGGATTGTGATCTGCAGAAAAAATGACAGTTTTGGAAACAAGATCCAGAGTGTGAGCCTGGACACTACAATGCATGATTTGATGCTGTAATGGCACACCCATGACAAAATGTATGTAGTGTGCAATAGCACAGCCAAAATGATGAAAAAAATCAAAAAGAAAGGGACAAAAATGTCCCTAAGGATGTACACTGGTTAAGGTACTTAAGTAGACAATCTAAACTAAGTAGTTAAGTTTAAATTGAGATCAATTACAACCACCTGTACTTAGATACACAATTATTTATTCGTCTATATCCCAAGTTTTGACCAGAAAGCAGCCCCTACCTGTACCATTAAAGATTTAAAAAAAGATTGTGGGAGGCTTGATTACAAAATTTGCCAACACACATTGCAACTTACAAAATGTAATAGTGAAGAAAAGGTAACAAAATATGGAAGCATGGGGACTGACTTTAGAACTGACATAGAAAGAATCAAAAAGAAAAGACATGTACAGACATACAGTGCATGCAGCAGTCACACTCTCCTGGGGATTGGGAGTAGACATACTGTTTCCTCCTGGTACACTAGCTCTCCCACTATACAATTCCTTGTTTTTGTTTTGACACAACTATTATTGTAGTCCATCTACAAAATGAATTCAGCTATTATCAAATGAGACAAAAAATACAAATTTTCCACCCTAGAGAAATTTCCTTTCCAATACGCGACTGTTGAATGCCTGCTGGATAATAGCGGCACTCCCTTGTGGCATGTGAACAAATCGAACCAAAGACTTGAGTTGATTTTAATGTGAGGCTTGTCGACAAAGTCTGCCTCAGTCACAGCCACTGCCTCTCCCTGCTGGTAGAAAAGGAAACTTGTACCTCTTAGTATAAATCCACCGTTTGAAAGGAGTTATTTTCATCATTAATATTCATAAGAAGTCGTGAAACAAACTCCTTTTGTCAATCTTTGATGAGGCATACTTTGAACAAGAATCTGTTTTTTTGAGGAGACTAAATAACATCAAAGACGTGATGCATCTTCAACGTCTTGTAATACCTCTTGATAGGACACATCACAGTCAATCTGTGTTCGGTCCCACAGACAAGACAATCAGGCACAATCGCCACACTCGATTTGTGGGGCCCAGTCTAACTATTGTTATTTCACCAATAAAGGTCCAGAGACACGCATAGTCCACACCGCTACCAAGCGTAGATCCAGCAATCACAACTGCGTACAATAGTATGCAGCAGTTCACTTTTCTTGAGAACGACACACCACAGCTCTTGTGTCCTATTCAGCAACTCTAGCATCTTATGACATATGCGCACAGCCACCCTACATTATAGACATCGTTCTCAATCACTTGACGTCTACCTCTGCACAAGCCTTTCGTTTATGCTTCTAAACTCGCTCGACACTTCGGTTCTCTCACATCTCAAGACACTCAAATCTAGCAACAGACTCAGACCTGACTTCACATTCTCGCGGTACAATTCTGCCTCAATATCGCCTCTTTGACTCAGGCCACACTGGTGCGACAAACTCTAAAGTGATATCGTCACAGATGTGTGCTCACAGACTGAAGACAAATCAAATAAATCGAAACACCAATTCTATATCTACGCGACATGCTCACGGATATGGATCGAAATGAGTCACGAGAACTACCGCTAATTCATGTGGTGATACTCCGACCACAACCGAACCGATATCCGCATTAGATCTTTACATCTGAACGAAACTAACAAAGAACACAGACAAATCTGATTCTGCGAGGATCTGGATGAACCACAGCTGTCTTTAGGCTCATCACTTACTCTACTTATACATGGCATCAACTAGAACTTCTTCTTGAGAGCCATTCAGTACCCCTAGCCGGTAGGTTGGCACTAGGGTCGATCGTACAGTACTGCACAAGATACACTGCTGCTATACATTCGTTTTCATAGCCCTGGACTGATATAATTGTTCGCTCGACCTCTAGCGACCAGTCATACAATCAATTCTAGTTTGATCCTTCGTGTCGAGCTTCTTACATAATGTCGTGGCATTGAGTCACAATTAAAGGAGGGTTGTACATTGATATATCACAAACTGTCGCATCATATCTGTGGATCATGTACTCATCAGAGCATGTAGCGATAGACACAGACCACTATGAGTATTGAGTGCGCAATGCTAATGACAAAGGAGTTTATCATTGCTCCACAGTGTCAACTCTATAGTCATATTCTCGGTATCTAAGTCCTACAGATACAGCATCAGTTTACGAGACCTGCGTCTCATATCAGCTTAGGAGGGAGATGACAACACTCGGATTTCGTTTACTGCTTCCCAGATGATGACAGAGCTATGGAGTCACTAGGTGGGTCATCAGAAGACATCTATAGGACTGACAAGTGGGGCGTATGATCATAATGCACCAATGCTTCGCTGGCTTCATGATGACGCTGAGTATGTAGTTGGGGTGAGTAGGATGTATCAGAGCTGTGTGGTCCGCCTACACGCTCACACTCGTGAGAGCTAGCACACAACACTTGCGTCGCGATTCTATAGCTGTAGTACGTTTTACTGGGTGACATTCGGGGTGAGTCGTAGTGATTAATTCGGGTATTGTAATGATGATATTACGATTACTTAGCTTTGCTCTCAGGGTATGATCAGCGTCTTGCTAGTGAGTTATACTTGACACAGGGGTATTCAGCGAGAGTTTTTTATTCTAAACACACAATCTAAAAAGCATGTCACAGCGTCGCTACTATTTAGTACTTTGCGGAGATTTCTCGAGCGAGTCTGGAATTGGTGGTTTGGGAGGTACTAATGAATGGATTGGATTTCTTTTCTTCTTGGTTGGAGCAGGTATTATATGATGTTTATGTTGTTTCTGTTTGTTGTGTGAGATTGTTGTTTGACACTGAATGGTTATTTCTATGGATGTGGTATAAGTAGTAAGTGTGTAATGGGACACACATTATAGTTAGTTATCTCACACTAATAGAGGCTTGTGAGTGATGTGAAGAGCTCAGGAAGGGTGGAGACGTATCAGGCACAGGGATTGGTTGGACAAAGGGTACTCCTTTCAAGAATTATCATATGGCGAGACGATGGGAGCGAAGATGCGCTGTAGGCAACATGGAAGATTTTAGGCTAGTATTTTATGGGGGGGAGATCATCTTTAGATAGTGTGCGTGCTTGGAGGCAGTCAGGGATTGTATGTCTTCTTGCACACAACTTGGTTTGAAATTGTGAAGGTGTAAACATGGGGCTGGGAGTGTAGAATAAGAAAAAAATGAGTGTGGGGGGGTCGATGTTGGTTATGGATTTTACTGAGGACTTACTTCTAGGCTAACATGAGATTTGACTTGTGAGTGTTTTGGGAGAGTGACTGGGTAGGAGTTGATAGGGCACAGCCTACGGTGACTCCTGAGGTTATTGGAGCGTGCACACGAATCAGACTTTGGCGGGGTAGCACAACAAAGCAAAGGGACATGGGAAAACAGGGCAGGGATAACACCGAACACTGAGCAAGAACACACAAGTATGATCGAAAGTACACGTGATCAATGGGGGACTTCTAATCTTGTAAATAGATAATATAAGAAGGGGTATGATTTGAACGGCGATTGATGTACGTCGGAGGTGAGAGGTAGAGAGTGGGGGGGGTGGTATTGTTAGGATATGCATATATGATTAGTATAGGCGAACTGGGTGTTTCAGTGGGGAGGCACGTTATTTCGTTTTTAATTCTTATAAACTGGGTGATGGATTGCTTGCGTGAAATTACTTGAGGGTGTCTTGTAGCGAGTGAGCTTTGAGTAAGTAACAGATTTAAAGGCGTGTAGAGAGACAGTAGTGTGATGGGTAAATGCAATACTTGTGAGGTATCTAGGAATGTCCGAGTGGT